>NW_026571515.1:21930770-22355770 GCF_026225935.1 Boleophthalmus pectinirostris
AAAGGTAGCTGCTATCCTGAAAACTACCAATTCATGACATCACAAGGTGGAAGATTATTTTGATTTTTGTAGATGCAGACAGACTGATAATCCAGGATTACTTATGTTTGAATGAAAGAAAGCACAACTCCAGGTATGTTTTTGTTGAGGTAACAACATTATAACATGGCTTAAAGCTCACAAGTGTCAGGACTTTTAATTATCTACAAATGCATGCTTATAAAACTTCCCATAATACACAGAGAGATGATGCAAGTTAATTACCTTGCACAATAGCATTTTGGTCTAATGACAGATTTTCCTATAATGATGTGTCATGGTGCAGTAGTGTACAGCTGCTCAGGGCTCTCTCTGCAGATGAGTAACTTGTTTGTGTGGAGTAGGGGGCAGAGACATAGTAAAGTACTTCAGTCAGTACAGAACGCACAGGGAAAGAGTATGGGTGGGTATGTGTGGTTTCGCTGGTATGTGGGCGTATGGGGGTGGTCACTGCTCTGACCGTTGGAAATTCCACACCTTGAAATAACATACAGTATGGATTATAAAAAATACAGTATCTTCTTGTTGATACCCTAATATGTGGTTGTTTTGCAATAGGGCGTGTAAAGCCGTGATTTTGATGCATCTTAAATAAATATTGCCATTGCATTACTAGTAACTGCAGTTGTAGTAGTAATAGTAGGAGAAGGCAAAGTACCAGGAGTAGTTCTAGTTTCTGTAGTTGAAACTAGAGGATTGCATCTGAAAGTACATCTGGTAAACCTATGCCAATTCATAGCCTACTTGGGGTATTAATATGCAGTAATAAATAATAGCTGAATTGGCCCATATTACTTTAAAAAATACTTTCCAAGTTTTGGAAAATCTATCTTGATAAAGCTGATATCAGATATTTTGTGTGTCATACTGAGGATCTAAACATGAACAAAAGTCTGGTGACTCATTCTAACCTGCTATAAATGCACATATTTTAATTATTCCCTGTATGGCCACCATCTGTGGTCCTCATTTGATCCCCTGGCCCTTGATGAAAAAAGTTTGGATAGCCCTGTTGTATTGTCATGGTTCTCAATACATGTGCCAGAGGAGATCAGCTCCTGACCTTGCCACATTGGAATTTGCACTGCCAAAACCTTCTGTTTCCACCCCAATCCTATTAAAAGAGCCACCTCTAACCTGCTCCTCTGCTGCTCTATGGGGAGTCCCCACTAAAACTGCCTCCCACACACAGCTCAGGTCAGGTCACACTCGAAAGAAGTGAAGAAGATCTAGAACCAATCGTGAGGCTTTGGATCCCCAGTGGAAAAACGGATGTCCAACTTAAAAGTGCTGAGACCAATAACAAGCAGTTCGAGTGACACTGTGCCCCTGTCCAGAGCACAGATCAAAGGCTAAGGGGTCAGGAATCAGGAGTGAAGCTTGTACCCCAACTCCATTTTAGACAGAAACACCCCAGTGCACATATGGTAGCATTCATCTATGGTATTAACATGTTATCCTAATTAGCTTTCATCTTTTTCTCCTATAGAGGTTGTCATAGTAAAAAGAAGAGATAAACAGTGTGCTTTGTAAGAGAACACAAAGCTTTATTTTTAAAGGTTAACACTGCTAAAAACGTGGTAAGGCAGCCCCCTTGAAGGTTTGTCATAAAAAGGAACTATAGGTGAATTTGTCATGAATTAAAATAACATAATTTGGCAAAAATAATCAAAATCTGTTGTACCCATTGGCCATTATAAAACCCATAAATCCACAACCTTACATCTACATCATCTACAGCTACATCAGTCCTTTTATGCGTTTATTTTAGTGATTTTGTAGCAGTAATAGCTGATGATGTAACCATAGAATTTAATGGCCATAGCTATTAGTTACAGCTAATCATCCTTTTAACCTTTAAAACCTACACATGACAGCTCTAATTTCAGCGTCAGTGTCAGAGATATACTGATAGGCTGATATTTGCTTTTTATCGCATTAGCTATCGGCCTTCAATCTCCATCATAGGCCGGTATTTTGTTTGGGTCAATATGCTGCCCAGAGAATTCACATATTAGAACAGTGAGAACAGATAATTACATAAAACTTCACTGATAAAAAAAAATGGCTTTGGCTGAGTTTGGGGAAAATAATCCACATCAGCCCTACATCAGTATCACAAGTGTTATTATTATTTTTGATTAATATGTCAAAAAGTTTTGTCTCTTATTATAAAGCATCTCCATCCTCTTTACAAAAACAACCTAAAGATCCTCAGCTTCAGCCTCCTGCCTTTTTAAAGTTCCGCCATAAAACAGAATCTAAACATAGACAAGGTTGTGGAACCAAACTCAAGTTAAAATGGCAATCTAAATGAAAATGGTTACATCAGTGGTCACATAACTGTTAAACCATATACCCACAGCAAGGAAAACACATTACAAACATTGCTCCTCATTAACGCCACCTTGTAAACCTCCATGCTCTTTTCATTGTTACAGCTGGTTTCAATAAAATGGTACAGTCTTGGGTGCACTTTATGCTTATATCTAAGGTGTAAGAGACATAATGTTATAATATTGATCTTCTTTGTCCAAAGGAAAGTTAAAACAAATAGCCTAATTTAAAGGGCCCATATTACGTTATTTGCTGATCTATGTTATAATGTTGTTTCCTTTTCACAAACATGCCTTGTTTGTGATGAGGAAGCTGTTTTTTGTTTCATTCACACATTTAACACACAAACTCTGCATATTTAGGCTCTCTGTTTTTGTTCTTCTCTCAACCAGACTGTTCCACCTTCTGATGTCATGTGGTAATACAAGAAGTGCTCCACTGTGTTTTTAAACTCCACACACCATCACCAGAACTATGAATAATGTCATATCCAAAATTGTAAATCTCTATTGAACAAAAGGTAAAATGTAGCTGTTAATTTGAAAAATGCCACTACATGACATCACAAAGTGGAACAGAGAATTTGAGCTTAGTAATAAATCAATCAATCCTGTAGCTGTAACTTACAATAGGACATTCATTTATATTTTGGTATAGACAGTAATTTGAACATAGCAATCTTACAGTCTGTATTGGTTAGAGCATAATGTAGCTTTTCTTTCTTTTTCAGGAGAAATAATTACATTATTATAAACCTATTAGGACTCATTCCAGGATACCAAAAGGCAATTAAACATTTGGAGCACCTGTCTTCTGTTCAGTGGTTTGTTTTTCTATTGTAAGACAGACAGCTGCACATGCATCAGAAAACTAATAATGACAATAAACAGGCTAAATAGGAGACAGCTGGAGAGGAACTGGCATTTTCGTATTTTTAAAGACGAGCTGATAACTTTTGTATGACTTTTTAGATTTTAAAAATGCACATATTTGAGTTAAGGTTGTTATCTTATTGTAAATCATTTATTGCAATTTAAGGATGAGGTGGTAGAAAATCAACACTGTTTTGACGGACCCAGACTTCAGCTGGTTTAAAGCAAAAGCAGCACTAAAGGCTATAATCTATTAAAGGCTACGGGGAATGATAAGTGCTATGCTGTTTATTTGCCACTCAAATACAACACAAAAGGGTCAAGGATGCTAAAGTAGGTGTAATTCATAGTCCCCCCTCAAGTGTCGCATAAATTAGCCATTAGCCCAATTGTGAACCTGCGTCAAACGCTCATTCACGGCACAGGTACGTCTCCCTCGCCTTCCCACACGTACCTGCTTCTTTTTGTGTGCCTCCTGATCTGATGGCGTCCTCTGCAGCAAAATTCAAAGCTCCGAGGACGTATTCACGCAGTTAATAACGCGATCCGGTGTCCGTCCTTTTGCCGCATTATCCTACTGTTTGGGGGTTAAAAACGCTCCTCTTTCGACGCACAGGCAGGTTGCGCTTTGGCTTGTTGTCCCGCTGCCAGCTCTGTCTCTAGCCACGAGTCGCTAAAATGCACGGCCCCCTCTACTCCTCCATCCATACCCACAATTCCCCCTCCCTCGTTTTTTCCTCCTACAATCGGCTTGCCTGCTTACTACCTACCCACCCACCTATCACTGGCCATGCATACGTCTGCCTGGCGCGTACAGAATTACGCAACGGCCACGCGTGGATCTGGAGCTTGTAAGAACGAGAGCGCCTTATCATTGACTAATCTGTAAAACAATACAAAGCAGCCAAGTCGGTCTCGTGGAGGTGTGTCGACACAGCCTGGATCACAAAACGCGTGCGCTTGTTGTTCAGTGCAGTGCGTAGTGCAGTTTGGAAGGTTAATGGTTTTGCATATTGGGAGTGTCATGTGCAAATAAATAATGGCAGCTGATGGGAATAAATCAGCAGGAGTCTGGAGCTCACACAAGCGGGCACATCTTTGTCCCATGAAACCCTAGCTCCTCTCCTTTACTGTGTCCTCTATCAGCGTTTGTAACAGAGTCACCCTGAACCAACTGATACTGTTCTTCCTCCACTGCACAAAACTCCGTGCCTTGTCTTCATCTGCTATCCGGGCCCATATCTGACTGGACAATACAGACGTGTTTGAGCATGCAGAGTATAGGCCTACCGGAATTTTAAAGGGTTGTCAAAAGTAGAGAATGAAAGTGAACTAGATGCCAGCATTAAAACTAAAACTGAAATAGATTTCTTCAACTGAAAAAATCTAACACAACAAACGTAAATTTGCCTAGGATCCAGACTGGTTCTCTGTATATTCTCTGTACAGAAAATCTCTTATCTTCATACTGGAAAAGTGTGTATTTTTGTCTGGTCTTACAATGCAAGGGGTGTGGGTTTTGATTGTGACATTAGAACAATTTATACTAGTAACAGTTCTTCAAATGAATGCTGCTTTTTTCCAGCATGTGATCCTTCTGAATTCTACTTTTTGTGGGTAATGTTTTGATTTTGAGCATGTTTTATGATTATGATTGTATGAAGTGTGAGTTATTGTCACAGTTTTCTTCCTTCATGTTCATTAGTTCCAAAAATAGCTGCAGCTCAGAGGATTGCCCTAATGTCATTACATTGCACTGAGGCAGCAGAGACACAGTGAGGGAAAAACAGCACAGGTGGAAACACTACTGCTCTGTTTTGTAATCATATTATATACATGGATTATGAATCATATTATTATAAGTGATTGAAATTATCTCTTGAAGACATTTGTCATGTACAGGAACAGTGGAGCAAACTGTGAGAGGTCCTGGGTCCTACTTATCCAGTTATGTTTACACATGAACAAATGATCTTTCTTGATGCAATTAGGATACAACAGCAAACAAAAACAAATCTACGTGAAAATAATTCTTTGTGAGACGTGCTACACTGTTTGAGCGCCGTATACTGCCACTATAACCAGTGATACAACTAATAGATAATACTCATAATAGACTACTTCTACTACTTAATACTATTTTTATACATACTGTTACCAGTACTACTATCAAATTTGATGATAAGTACTTTTAACCATACACATCATATAATAGGCTACTATGGTTACAGTTTTGTCTTCACATCTCTGAGCAGGAATGTGAATACATTGATTCCTGAGGGGCCTTTGGAAATCTAACACCAGACAGAAATTAGCCTTTCAGAAAAGCTAAGAAAGAAAAACAGGAGACAGGAGTTTAAGATCGAAATCAAGATGTCTGTGTACCTACATAAAAAAAGGAAGTCCACCTTAACTAATCAAAAGAAGCTGATTCTTTATAGACTTAAACTTACGTCACTTCAAATATTTACTACTACTGCCACCACCCAAAAAGGTAAAAAAAACATAGCACACTTTGTAGTTTGGACATTTTTTCCCTCTTTCTTGTGTGGAAAGCTGACTATCTAACTTTGAAATTAATTCACTTGCCCGTAAATACTGCCCTCTGGTGCTCAAGGCCACAAAATTTCAACAAAAGCCCCACACTCTCCTCTGCTTAAAGGAAGACATTTAAAATCCCATCTCTTATGTAACATACATGCCAACACATTCTCTTCATTTGTGTAATTTTGAATCTTACTCCAAGTGCGTGTTCACCATTTTCTTCATATTTTACATATCTTGACCCCCGGTGACCTCTGATGGTCTTCACTGCCTGACTTTGCCCTGAAGCTGAGCCCATGGTTTGTGTTCTACTTGAGAGGAGAGTGCATAAAGGCTGACTCATATGTGCATTATCACACGTGGCTGCACCGGGAGCCACAAATAACCTCCTCTTCAGTAGATGACATGAAAACAGGCCGACAAACAGCTGAGGCAACGGCACAGGCACCTGCGCAGACAAGACTAGGTCATTCTTTGGAACCTCTTATAATATGCAGGTATACACACAAGTTTTCATTCATTCATTCATGAAGCAATAATCAGATCCATTTTATTTGTTATCATTTTAATTCATATTAGAGCCCGACCGATATGGATTTTGTTGCGGCCGATATGATACAGTTAAAATGGGAGTCGGAGCTGCCGATAGCCGACATAATCGCCGATATATTTAGTGATGTAAAAATTCACTGTAAATCTTGAATTGTTTAAAAAACTTAGGTTTGGCTCTAGTGGATTTTAAATTGGGTTTATTTAGGCAACATTTATTGTTATTCTGCCTCTTTACGTCATATTTACAGACAGTAGGTCAGCCTAATGGCATTTTTGCATCACATTCTAGCTATTGGTGATCGATATTCGAGTTCTTTTTAGAGAACTGGCTCTTTTGGCTCAAATCACTAAAAGCATCTGGCTCTTTCGGCTCTTCAGATCGTTTTGTTGCAAGCAGGACTAAACCAGAACTGAACCAGGACTGAGTGTCTCTCCCTCTCTCGAGCCCAAGATTAGTCCTGGTTTTATTTTATGCTGAACTACAGCCAAATATGCAAGTTTTTTCTATCCTACGCACACGCATATTTCTGAAAGTTTCGTTTTCAGCCGCAGCCCGCTGTCAAACTACAGGTCTGCATGCGGCATGAAGAGAAAAAAAGTGAGAGAAATAGAGAGGGTGAAAGAGAAAATACAGCACCCAATAAGGAGCAGGCTCCCGTCGTTCACTTCAAAGAGCCGGCTCTAAGAGCCGACCCATCACTACTAGCCAGTAAAGAAAGTAAAGTAACGCTATTATTTAATTATATGCTAAATGTCATCATTCACACCTCTATCCACAGCTCATTTACATATCAATGCTGGTCCAGTAACAAATATATGGCCAATATAGTCACTTTACTATAGGCCAATAGAAAACAGCCTGTTTATGTGCGGGAGCTACAGCAGCTAATCGCTAACCCGTAACAAATAACCAAAACTAGCTTCAAAGTCGACATATTTCCAACACTCACCGCTCACACGGGCTCCTCCTCACATCACAAGTCTGCACTAATAAATTTCCTTTTAATCCAGACTCAAACCGATTGTCAGTAAAAAGAATATAATCTCAGTCTCTGGATCCGTGGCTGCGGGTGTAAACCTGTAAATCTGTAAACAAGAGCACGTGAGTGTCGTGACTCTGGGGGTGTGTTCAGGGACAGTACGGACACACACACAGACAAATGACTCCGCAGATAAATACTGATGCGGAGGCACATATTAGGACATTTATCTGTCTGTAAATTGGATTAAATTAACATAATGTAGAGAGTCTAAGCTTTATAACGACGTATCACATGCCCACATGAAATATCGGCCCATATCAGCAAATATATCGGCCCATCGGCGATATGCTTCCAGGTGCCCATATCGACCAATAATCTCGGACAACTGATATATCAGTCCGGCTGTAATTCATATATGTTTTTGAACTCATATTTGAGTATTATTTGACATAACACTGCTTACCTCTGACCTTTGCTCTCATAAAAGAGATCTGGGGTATTTTTTGACACCGAAATAAACAGAGAATAAGGGTAAATTTGCAAAATTGCTTGAGAGCACAACTATAACCCAAATAAATGTCAGGATGCATATTTATGTAGGAGGGTGCTCCTAGAGTTTCGCAGCTAAATTTGTTTTGTTAGTTTGGCCTTCCTGTGTTTGCATCTGTTACTTCTAGGTGGTCCAGTTTTGCACTTTCGCTGCTTTGTTAAAACACTTTGCTGCTTAAACAAAAGCCTGGGACATTTGCACTGAAGTCCCATTTGGTGCCTGCATAAACAGCCGAGAACTGCAAAAGCTGCTCTAAAGCTGACACAGCCAAGCCTTGACTATAGATAAACAAGGGTATTGCATCAGTAGTCTTTATGACACAAGACATGATAATTATAAATAAAATGTCTTTAGGTTTCCCATATGAGAGACTATTGCTCAAATCTAATGAAATATAGAGAAAGGAAGTAAGAAATTTTCATTATAAGACACATTTATTATAAAAAAAAATCTCTCTATTTTACAACAGATCTGCATAAATAACTTCATTAATGCATACAGCCGTCTAGTGGAAATATTTGAAAATAGCATTTAGTTTGAATTGCAATGTAAACTTATCAAACATGTATTAAAAGATTCTAGTGGATTCCAGAGACATTGCAAGAATACCTCTTCATTTCACAGATGTTTTTGTGGTCTTCTTTGACACTGGCCTTTTGTTCTTATTATTTTCCTGTTTTATAATTTTTCTTTGAATTGTTTCTTTATCAGTGTCTTCACATTTGATCTCTCGCTTCAGCTTCTTTGTGACTGGCTTCTGCTTCAGATTTTGAAATTTCTTGAGGTCAGAACAAAACAAGACCTAAAACAGTGTGAGAGCGTAATTATATGACCATGCAAAGCCAATCTATCTCTAGGCCAATAAAGCTGTTGTATTTACTTACTGACTGTGCCCATCCAGCATAAGGGCCCCACAGGTTTCGGAAGAAATCACCTGTATAGAATTACCAAAGTATTATTCATGTAAATGGTGTAAATAATGTTACAGATTATACATATTTAAAGCATACTGACCAATATCTCTGTGGAGTTTGTCTGTAATAGTTTTCTGACCATGACTGGAAACAAATTTATAATCACGTTTGGCAATCTGCCAGACATGTGTGTCAATAGGAACAGCTTCTGGCTTATCTAGAGACATCAGACACACACAGTCTGCCACCTACAGGTAAACACAAGCATTTTAAATTATATACAGAAACATCAGTAAACAAAGAACATTCTGTTTAATGCTTATACCTTAGTTCCCACTCCAGAAAGAGTGCGGAGAGCATCGCGTGCCTCACAATATGGAACATTTCTGAGACCACTGAGCCAGTTAGGTCCATGTGAGTCAAGAATTGTCTTAGCACTTTGTTGCAAGAACTTAGCTCGATATCCAAAACCAAGATCCCTTAAACACGTCTCAACATTGGATTCTGTAACAGAAGGTAGAAGCACATATGATCATTTAATTATCATATAATTGTTTTGACTATTTATAATTTCACAATTTAATGCTGGTAAGTTTTCAGAAGTAATAGATTTAAAATTACAAAGCTATATTAACAAATGCATAAACCACCTGCTAGAGTCGAGAGGGTGGGAAAGTCGTGATAAGAGGTTTCATCCAGTTGGCACAGCTTGGTGCCCAGTGTCTGGCACAGCCGCTCAACCATCCCTTGGATCCGAGAAATATGGTTGTTGGATGTACAGATGAAAGAGAAAAGGCATTCTGTTGGGTCCTGCCGGAGCATTCGCACACCTGGACATTTTAAAGGGTTCATATTACTCTATTTTCTGATCTATGTTATAATGATGTTTCCTAATCACATCCCTATCTGGAGTTGTGTTTTGTTTCTTTCACACAAACCCTGCATATTTGTGAGGTCAATGTGATAATACAGGAAGTGCTCCACTGTGTTTTTAAACTCCATACACCTTCACTAGAATCATTTGAATATTTTCAACCCTGGAACTGCCTATCTCTACTGACTTAAAGGTAAAAAGGTATTTGTAAACTTGAAATCTATGGCTTCATGACATCACAAGGTTGAACAGAGCATTTTGAGCTTTGGAAATGTAGACTGACAAACAATAAAGGATTACTCAAACATGTGGGAATGACACAGAAGTCCGGGTATGTTTTTGGGGAGGTAACAACATTATAACATGGCTTAAAGCTCACAAAAAATGCATATAAACTAACCTGAAAATGTATCAGCAAGCTTTTTAAAATGAGGATCTCTCTCTCCCCAGTCTTTGTATAACTCTTCAAAATTAACATTCAGCTGAAAATAGTCCCTCAACAGCTTCTCTTCCTCACTGTAGGCATGTCCTTCAGCCTTCACATCAACTTTATATTTAGTTTCAGGTTCACAGTCTTCTTCTGTCCACTTCTTATGAGCAGTGTCTTGTTGCTTTTCATAAACATAGTACCACAGTTGGTTTTTTAGTTGGGTTAATGTCCAAACCCGTCCACCCATCACTCCAGTCCAGTGGCCCTCAGCTGTTTCTCTCCAACTGTAAGGAAAAAACACCCAAAGATACATAGAGGTCAAGTAATTTTGTATGCACAACATTGGTCAAATAAAAACAGCAATAATAAAATAGTCTACATATGTGCATCACAACTACAGACTTATATATATATATATATATATATACACACTGGGTTCCCACTCTTTTTCACTAACAAAATTTCAAAACATTTCCATGACTTTTTCAAGACCTAAAGTGAATTTTCCATGACTTTATGGTACCTACATGTGTAGAATTAAACATACTACAGGACTAAATATGATTATTAACCCTTCCCACTCACCTTATGGTTTGGTTTTATAGTTTTTTAACATTCAAAATACTGTCAGTGCATTTATTACTGTGTCTTTTAAACAAAAGGCGCATACAGTCGGAAATAATCATAATAGCCTAATGATAACTTAACAGAACACTGTAGTTCCGTGAAAGAGATACTAAAATTCCATAACTTTTCCAGGCCTGGAGAATGACATTTTCAATTTTCATTAATTTTCCAGGATTTTCATGACCGTGGGAACCCATATAAACCAGTTTCGATTGGTTTATTAGGCTACTTTAAATTACACCTCAAAAGAGAAGTAAAAGTAAAACAAACATGTAGGGTGACCATAATTTCAAAATCAAAAAGTGGAACACACTCAGTTGGAGGGGTTGGTAATAATAAAATTGTGAAATGAATAATTAAGGAGAACTGTTCTACACTCGGCCCATTTATGACTAACGTGAGTCAGTGCAGTGACGTTTTCTTTGTGTTTTGGTCATTTTTAAGCAGCTTTTTTGTTTTCTTTTTCAAACCAAACTGGTCAAAAATAGGGACACCTGGGACATTTCTTGTGTAAAACTGGGACAAATCACTACTTTTGGATAAATCTGCAGGGACAGGGGACACAGGGCTCAAAACTGGGACTGTAGAGGGTAAATAGGGATGTGTGGTCACCCCACTCAAAAGAGAAGTAAAAACAAAAGTGCCCTCATTTAAGTTCATCATGTTGATTTACCAGTCTTTCTCAACTTACCGGAACGACTGTCCACAAGCGAGGGTGAGCTCCAGGCGCAGCTCGGCCGTCGCCAGCTCCAGAGATCTCCACATTTGTCTCCGTAAACTCAAATTGGCCATTGTAAGCTAGGCGTGCTAAGCTGCTGCTAAACTATCCAATATTATATAAACACATTTACAATTGACATAACAGAAAATAAAGCACGGCACTGCACTAATTACAACGTTATACCACATTGAGGAACAAGAAACCACACTAGCACGGCCACATGATTTTCACTGACTGAAGCTGTGCGTTTTGCTTCAGCTGTGCGCCGCGTGTTGGAAGTCGAAAACTTTCACGGAGTTTTTCTACACAGCTCACGTAAATAATTCAACGTAAAATGTAACGCATAAAAGTCCATGATCCAGTATATGCAACTGGTGCAATCTAAAACCTGGATTTAGTGAAAGCAAAACTGTGATCTATATACAAAAAAAAAAAAAAAAAAAAAATCTGATGCAATTTTACTCAAAAGCTCTGTAACCCGCCCCCAAGGATGTCAACACTAACGCTTATTGGCTATGTAGCTCAGTTCCCACTTTTGATTGGTCAACGCTGTTGCTATCCTCCACAATTGATTGGCTAGTTTTGATGTCTTTCATAAGTGTCAAATGTTTTACCGGAAGTCGCCCGTGCTCTTTCTCTCCGGTGAGATAAGTCGTGAGTGGTGGTGGCGTGTCTGGCACCGAGAAAGCCGGTAAATACGGTGGAAAATGGAAGACATTTTGACGCTTTTCACCTCTATTGGACTTACTGAGCAGAAGGCGAAAGAAACTGTGAAGAATGAAGCGCTGAGTGGTGCTCTCAAGGAAGCCATTGGTCAGGTAAAATAATCATGTCTAATGACAGAAGAAGTGGACGTGGACAGCTGTGACTAGGCGTGACTGACATCGAGGTTACCAGTGCCCCTTACTAATTTAGTGAACAAACATTTTCCATTTACATGTGTACTGCACTTCTGTCTTTAGTCTTGACTTGTCTAATAAAGTTATAGCAAGTTTTTGTATTACTATTGTAGATGAGGAGTTGTAAAGTTCATTAATGCTTGTGATCAAGTATTCCAATCTTTGTTTTATCATGATGATTTGTAACGGTAATGATCAATTAACAAAGAACATAAACCTCTAAACCTAAATAAAGAAAATATTTAGCAGCTTTCAAAATAAAACTAAATAATTTGTTTATTTTTTGTTGTTTTGTTCAGGCACAGCAAGTACATGGAGGGTCTGGGGTGGACAAAGCCATGGGCACCTTGCTCTACAGCATGGCTTCTCGCCTCAAAGATGGAAAACGCCTGTCATTCCTCACTGACATGATTGCCCATCGTAAAATCAACACAGAGTTGCAACTGGCAGGTAAGAGCTGACATTTCTGACAAGTCTCCACTGGTAATTTCATATTATGTTGATGATGGTGCAAAGCAGTGTTGACTAGACTATTTGACAAAAAGAAACTGTATTTTAAACCACAACTACCAGAGGAAGTGTCATGCATTCTTTAGAAGTGTACAAAAGCAAAAGGGGCCCTGTGAAATTCTGCAAACTTTTCTCATATTTGCAGCGGCCTTGGAGTATGTGAAGAGCCACCCCAATGATCCAATTAACCAGAAGGAGTTTGAAGATGACTGTGGAGTGGGCGTGGTCATAACACCAGAGCAAATTGAGGAAGCTGTATGTAAACTGGGTCTTTAAGTCACTTTAATTTATCTCTTTGCGGTATGGGATTTGCTTATGTACGTATTTACAGGTGGAGTCTGTTATTAAGAAGCACAAGGAAAAGCTTTTAAAGGAGAGGTACCGCTTCAATATGGGACTGCTGATGGGTAAACTTTATTTGCTTTTTATCAGCAAGTTATCATTTATTTAATTACTTTATTTACTTAAAATTAAATCTTTGAATATAGGATTTTGTTTGCTCAGTTGGTTGTCACTTTGCTTATTTGAGTGTAACCACACAATTCCATTGTCTTACGTTGTATTGTGTTGTGTGTTTCAGGGGCTGCTCGAGCTGCTCTTAAATGGGCAGATGGAAAAGTAATCAAAAATGAGGTTGACATGCAGGTTGGTTAAATACATATAAAATGTCAGTTTCACTATTTCACTGGCATTGTTCATAATCATAAACTGCGTTGTGTTCCTAAAGGTGCTCCATCTCCTGGGACCCAAGACAGAATCTGACCTTGAGAAGAAACCAAAGGTAAAAAAAAAAGAAAAAGAAGTCAATCCTAGTTATTTCACACATACTGAGTTTTGGGAGTCCTCTAATTGAAGAAACATTTTCTAGGCACCTAAAACTAAATCTGACAATGAGGTGAAAGTAAAGAAAGAGGAGGTTGCTGTAAATGGTAAGGAAGATATGGAGGTTAAGATTATAATAATCATGCACATTATATTGATTTTAAAATGTATGTTGATCAGGTGAAGCACCATATGAAGGCAAATCTCTCATGGAGCAGTTGAGAGGAGAAGCCCTCAAATTCCACAAACCAGGTAAACCTCCAGGTCTAAACCTATTCACAAATATTTACTTTGTTTATCTATTTTTCTAACTCCTAGCAATATTTTTTTTTACAGGCGAGAACTATACGACTGAAGGTTATGTGGTTACTCCTAATACAATGGCCCTTTTGAAAAAGCATCTGGAATATACAGGTGGACAGGTACATGGAGACAGTTTACAAATACTTATTCAAATAAAAATCATTTAAAAAAACAAAAAGCAAATGTACTATATGGCTAGGCATCTAGGCTAAAGATAATTCAGTAATATGCCGTAACTCCTTTTCTTTTTAGATTCGTACCCGCTTCCCACCAGAGCCCAATGGTATTCTTCATATTGGACATGCTAAAGCTATCAACTTTAACTTTGGGTATGCCAAGGTCAGTACGTTCCCTTTGTTTTACTATTAATCTGTTTAATTACAAAAACCCTGAAACTTATGACATATGTATCCCTTTCTTTGCAGGCCAACAATGGAATCTGCTTCTTAAGATATGATGATACAAATCCTGAAAAAGAAGAGGAAAAATACTTTACTGCCATAAAGGACATGGTTGAATGGCTAGGTATGTATATATCATTACTTTTTCAGTTACGTTTATGAACCAACTGTGACTGTTTATGTAAAATGTATTGTTTTGTGATGATAAATGGTACACTGTATTGATTTGTTATAAGTAATGACAACTGTATCACACAACAGTAAGTAGTTGAGGCTTTTTCTAAGTAATCCAAAGGTGTGTGGCTTGATCCCATCTTATGTGTGTCATAGTATACTGCCATTGTGTCCATGGGAAACACACCTCAACCTTTTGCCTTACCTGACACGGCAGGGAAGCTATGATACAGAGATGGCTTTACGGGTGTAACAGAGGAATGAATGCATAAAGCTGCAGCATCATATTGAAAAGTTTTTATGATGATTACTATTTTAAAACGTTTGTAATCCTTTTATATTGGTTTGCTCAGGGTACAAACCATATGAAGTGACGCATGCTTCTGACAACTTTCAGAAACTGTATGACCTTGCTGTGGAGCTTATTCGCAGGTTGGTATACTCATTACTCAAAGCTGTTACCTACACTATGCTCATGCCTAACTAAATCCATTATTATTACAGAGGCCATGCATACATTTGCCACCAGAAAGGTGAGGAGCTTAAGGGTCACAATCCTCCTCCATCTCCGTGGCGAGACCGTCCCATTGAGGAATCTCTGGTTTTGTTTGAGCGGATGAAGAAGGGGCTGTTTGCAGAGGGAGAGGCTACACTCAGAATGAAGATGGTGATGGAGGACGGAAAGATGGACCCAGTTGCCTACAGAATAAAATACACGCCACATCACAGAACCGGAGACGAATGGTAGGGGATATATATTTTTAGCTCATTATTTTGTGTAGTTCAATGTGTAATTAATGAATGAATTAGCTGCATAGTAATTCTTAAATTAATGACTATATTAACTAATTTCTTTCTCTCCTCCAGGTGCATCTATCCCACTTATGACTACACTCACTGTCTGTGTGATTCTATTGAAAATATTACACACTCTCTCTGTACCAAAGAGTTTCAAGCGAGGTGCGCATTATATGTTCCTAATATTGATATTTTTTCCTCAATTGACAAATAGACTAAAAATATGTTTAATTGTTTTTTCCAGACGTTCTTCGTATTACTGGCTATGTAATGCTCTGGATGTGTACTGCCCTGTGCAGTGGGAGTATGGCCGTCTAAACCTCACATACACTGTTGTGTCCAAGAGGAAAATTATTAAGCTGGTGGAAACTGGAGCAGTCAGGTGAAAGACTTACTCTGTGTATTTATGCCAAACAATATGAGGATTTATTTGTTTTTATTTGTGTATTAATGGTGCATTATTTTTTACCCATTCTTAGAGACTGGGATGATCCTCGTCTCTTCACTTTGACCGCTTTGAGGCGGAGAGGTTTCCCACCAGAAGCGATAAATAACTTCTGTGCGCGGGTATGTTGTTGTTGACAGTGATCAAATATGGCTTATCTATAATCATCTGTTAAAAACCTCAAATACTATATCTCTAACTAGTTCCTTGGTGTATTTATGCTTGACCTGTATATATTAAGAGACTACTGTATTTTTCTGTACATATTTTTGATTTATGGCCACTTTTGGTTTTACCAATAGGTTGGAGTAACTGTTTCTCAGACGACGACTGAGCCCCACCTGCTGGAGTCCTGTGTGCGTGATGTGTTAAATGAGACCGCACCACGAGCGATGGCTGTGCTTGAGCCTCTCAAAGTCACCATAACCAATCTGCCTGAAGATTTTAGGGTTTGTGGAAATATTCGCAGAAGTTGTAATATAGTAAAGATAATAAAGAGGCACTTGAATGGTTGATTACTTGTTTTTTATAGTTGGATGTGACTGTACCAGACTTTCCTGCAAATGAGGCCAAAGGCAGCCACAAAGTGCCCTTTACAAGAACGATCTACATCGAGCAGAGTGACTTTAGAGAGGTGATAGAAGGAAAAAAAAAATCTCAAAAGTTTATAAAAATGTAACAGCTTTTTGGCTTGGCTTATGTTATTAAACTCTATTACAGGTTATGGAGAAGGGTTATAAACGTTTAACACCGGACCAACCAGTAGGCCTAAGGCATGCAGGATACATCATATATGCTCAGAAGATCATCAAGGTAAGTCTTATTCTTATTTGCATTTTTATTTCTTATTCTAATTTGGAATGAATGAACTAAAGTTAACAAAGCATGCACTTGCATCAATGGTAATTTTTAAATGATTATATTGTGACACATGGTTATAGTAATTTGTAGCTAGTAGCTACATGTTACAGGTATTGTAACACTGTAATTAAACAGCTCTCACTTTATCATTTGTTGATTTTGTTCCCAGGATGCTCAGGGAAACATTGTTGAGCTGGAGGTGACCTGCTGCAGTTCGACCTCAGTGGAGGCAAATCAAAAACCCAAGGCTTTTATTCACTGGGTCAGTGAGCCCCTGGCGTGTGAAGTCCGCCTCTACGAGAGACTGTAAGTTCCCATTAACAATACTTAAACAATCATTGGCTGTGCTTATTTTGTTTGCATTGACATTTCAGGTTTTTACACAAACATCCAGAAGATAGTTCTGAGGTACCCGGTGGTTTCCTGAGTGATATAAACCCTGTGAGTATTATTTAAAACAAACTTTCTTTTTCAGCCATTTCTTTTTCAGCCATTTTTATTTTTATGTTGTTGTTTTTTTTTCCAGAACTCCCTGCAAACTATCAGCAGTGCCTTCATAGATACCTCGGTGAAGGGTGCAAAAGTATTTGACAAATTTCAATTTGAGAGAGTTGGGTATTTCTCGCTAGATCCTGACAGCACAGCCGACAAGGTACAGTAATGGCATCTTTTCATGCAGGTTTTCATTTACGATTATTTTGAACTGGTCTTGTTTTATTTGAAATTTGAACTAATAATACAAGATTATTCTTTATGCTGTGTTCGCCTTTGGGATTAAGTTTGACATAACCCAAGGCATTAAACAAAATAGTAGTTGTCTTGCTATTCTAACAGATAAAGCAAATTATCTTAGCTAGGCTAAATGTATCATCTTTAAAACTGTAATTTTTTGTGATCTTGTCATGTCTGTTGTGTGATCTATGTGGTCATATTGTTATGCTGAATAGAGTTACTTTCTTTTTTGCAGCTTGTCTTCAACAGAACAGTTACCCTTAAAGAAGACCCAGGAAAGATATGAATAACTGAGATGAAGCCAT
Organism: Boleophthalmus pectinirostris; assembly: GCF_026225935.1. Classification (NCBI taxonomy): domain Eukaryota; kingdom Metazoa; phylum Chordata; class Actinopteri; order Gobiiformes; family Gobiidae; genus Boleophthalmus; species Boleophthalmus pectinirostris. The sequence continues at coordinate 21,948,464 of NW_026571515.1, forward strand.
ATACCACTGCCTTCCTCGAGCCTACGGTTAACATAGAGATTGCTACTAAATATGTAACATTGGACCACCATGTCTGAATAAGCATTTTTTAAATAAATAATGCTGTTAACTTTGAAAGCATTTCTGCCAATTTAAGTATGAAGCAAACTTTTATTTATATTAAACCCTTTCTGCTTCCTAAATGTTTAAATTGTTCCTATTATAAATCTCATGTAAAGAAATGACTTTTATATAATAATGTTAAAACAAAGATGTGGTTTAATGTCAATGGAGTTAAAAGAACTATATGTAGGCAGAGCATTTACTGGGTTAAAAAAGGACCTACAATCATTTGAATCTGGGTTGCAGGTACCTTAATTGCGTTTTTCAGATGCACAGTTTATGGACATGCTGTGTTTTGTGAAAGGTCAGAACCTCCAAAATTCACAAGTTTGTTCAGTTGCTTGAGGAGTATCTTTATGGAACGACCTTAAAAGAATCAGAAGTTGAGTGACCACTACGACAGCGTTTGCCCTGCAGAGCAGTGTTTTAAGGTAGACCGGCATCCTCCTCATTCGCTTCACTATCCGCGTGTAAACGTCGCCTTTAATGTGCCCCGTTCAGTAACAAATTATCGCGATATTTGCCTAAGAAGATCCCGCGACAACACAACAGAGTTACAGATCGTTCGCCTATTGGTCCATGGACACGGTTGTAAGATGGCGCCTAGCGAAATATGAGTGGCAGTGATCAAGAAAATGCATCTAGCGATCTAAAACAACGAATGGAAATACGCAAGAGACGCACTGAAAGCATACAGCACCGGGCTACGTAATTTCGGGAAAAGAAGCGCAATTCTGACGACAGAAAAGAGGTCGTGAAAGAAAAGAGGTAGCTAAGCTAAGAGTTATGCTAACCCTAGCACATCTGCATAAAAATGCATTGAATTACAGTTTGCATCTGTGTGCGTTTCAGCTGACATATTTAACATAGACTCCCCTGTTCAAATGCTATCAGTCGCTTGTTATTTAAAGCGATGGGTCTCAAACCGGTGTGTTTTAATGATGTATGTTTAAAACACGAGGCTAGTTAGCCTTCTAATGCAGCTAACTTCAGTAACGCGGATACATTTGAGTTATGGGCAAAACATTAATATTTTTTACTGTCTTAAATGTCATTTATTAAGATGTTTTTCGCCTTGCACCGCTGTTGGTGGCTGCTATGAGTAGTGTTAGTGATTTGGAAAGAGACCGCGCTTTGTCCCTGCTCGTACACACAGGACTGAGTTAACCCTTTCCTATTTCTACTTGCTGGAGCGCTGTACCTCCTGACATAATAACAAATCTATTTGATCACAACTTCAGGCGCTACACTACCTCTCCTAAAGGATTTGTCGGTTCTTTATTCCATTTTCAGAAGATTGCAAAGCAGTAATGAATAACTCTCTGGATGGTACGGGCTCCTACGAGGAGCTGGTCCGACAAAAGGCTCGTAGCATCCCTCAACATCGCATGAAAGAGTTCTTGGAGTCTTTGGCCAATAAGGGGCCTGATGCCCTGCAGGAGTTCACCCAACAGAGTGGAGATGTTGCTACTACCACTACCACTATGGTGTATCAACAAGAGGCCAACTGCATTTACACCGATAGTACAGAGGTTGCAGGATCACTCCTCGAATTGGCTTGTCCGGTAAATATCTAATCCCTAATATCCAACATCCAGTATGACATTTAAAATATAATTTGAGTGATGACATTTGTTTTTCAGGTGCAGGTTCAGGTCCAATCTCAGCAGCAACAGATACAAGAGGTAACTTCACAACAACAGACAGTCCAGGGCACAGAGCAGATTGTGCAGGTGTGTAAGAGAGCTTTGTTCGTTTAAAGGGTCTCAGATGACATAAACTCAAACTTTATAATCTATTGTTATTAGGTGCAGATTGGTCAACAACAAGGTCAGATGCTGGGTCAGGTTCTTCAGGTTCCTTCTGGTTCCCACCAACAGCTTCAAGGTGTGACAACAGCACAGCTAATTCAACCTGGGGATCTCACAGAGGAACAGCACCAACAGGTAGCTGGTGTCACTGGCATGTCCACTCAGTTCCATTTTGCATAGATCAAATCAGTAACTTAACCCAAATATCTATTTGTCAAGCTCCAAGCTCAGCTGGTGGCAGCGGTTGCAGGAGGGCAGCAGATTCAAATACAGACAGTTGGTGCACTGTCTCCAACCCAGCAGCAGGACAATGAACGGAGGGTGCTGGGGACAACTGTAGCCACATCCCAAGGAGCTGGTGTTTTACAGCCTGCCAAGAAGCGCAAGGTGGACATGCCGATCACAGTGTCTTATGCTCTGCCTGGCCAGCAGGTGGCCACAGTCTTGGCCATTCCCCAGGGCCAAGGTCAGCAGCAGAGTTATGTGTCTCTGCGGCCTGACCTCCTAACTGTGGACAGCTCCCATTTGTACAGTGCTACAGGAACCATCACTAGCCCCACAGGTGAAACTTGGACCATCCCGGTCTATTCGGCTCCCACTGGCACTGGCCGAGAGCAAGTCACACACATCGCCATTCCCCAAGAAGCTTATGGAGCAGTTCAAGTCGCTGGAGCTAATACTACAACAATGACAACAATGCCCACCCAAGTTACTGTTGAAAATGACAAACTGAAAAATAATGCAGTTCAGACTAGCACAGCTCAGGCTGTTTCCAGCATAACTAACTCTGTTGGGATGGGGGCACAAGAGGAAGTGGTGCACACACTTGCTACAAATACATTATTCCCTGCTCAGCTTATGAATGGGAACATCCACATCCCAGTTGCAGTACAGGGCTACTCCAACGCCACACAGTCCCTGATCTGGGACCCCCAGCAGCAAGTGCTGCATACACAAGGGCTGACAGGGCAGGAGGCTCAGCAGTTGCAGGTATTTGTAAGTCCTTTTCATACAGTATTCTATATATTTTTAGTATTTGGTTTGAAATAAACATTTGTTTGTGAAGGGCCAGACTGTGGCAGTAGCAGAAGTGGATGGCCAAGGCCAACAGCAGGTGCACGTTCAGGAGCTGCTGCTTCCAGCAACATTGAAGCCAGAAGAAGGGCTGGAGGTGTGGCGTCTGTGGGCCCAGAGAAAAAATGCTGATTTGGATAAATCTGATCAAAATAAATTGGCTCCTATTGGAAGTAAGTATATAGCATTTAAGTGGCTTTCTTTGTGCTATTGCTTTATTAATTCCTGCAAAATGTGCTCTCTTAAGGGCGCCAGGCCTTGCGCTTCCAGGAAGATTTAGTGTCTTGCGCAGTAGCTGAGCTCTGCTTGGGCCTGTGTTACATGACAACTGAAGCCCGTGGACTGGAAGGAGAGTCCTATGAGGCAGATGTCCTCTATTATATCTTCCTCTGCATGCAAAAAGTAAGCCCACTCACTATGGAGTTATATAATCAACTGAACTTTGTAATTGACTGCCTTTTGCTCTACAGTATCTTTTTGATAATGGTCGAGTGGATGACATTTTCTCAGATCAGTACTATACACGGTTTGCTCAAAGTTTGCACCAGATTTTGGAGCCATGGAGACCAAGTGTTCATCCGCTAGGTAAAGATTTTACATTACAAAACAAATGTATTTAAATACTGTCACCAAGTAATTTTACTGTGTGTATTTTTACACGCAGGTTATGTAATTCCCAGTCATGTGACTGAGGAGATGCTGTGGGAATGTAAACAGCTGGGAGCTCACTCACCCTCAACGTTACTTACAACGTTAATGTTCTTCAACACAAAGTAAGCAACACCATTAAACACTGCATTACCTGATGTTCAAATTCCATAAGGAGCAAATCTATTTAAATCTTAATCTCTTTTGTACATTGTTAATATTCACATGCATGAATTTCATGGCGGTCCAAAGGCCAGTCAAATCTAGGGCTGCTTGTGGCTCTACTTCCGGGTTAGTGGTTCATTATCACATACAGACAGCGTATAACGTTCTGACTCAATGAACTCAAAATAATTTTACAAGAGAAAAGATTAGTATCCCAGCTTTAAATTTGGCTTAATGTTAACCCTGCATAATTTGTAATGTAATAAAGCAAAATACTTCAAATTTAGTGATATCTGCTCACACATTATTTATCAGAATGATTCTATTATTGTGTTTTTTCAGGTATTTTCACCTTAAAACAATTGATCAACATTTAAAAGTGGCCTTTTCCAAAGTGCTGAGACACACACGAAAGAGTCCCAATAATCCTAAAGACAAAAGCACCAGCATTCGGTACCTGAAGGCCACAGAGCGGTTCATTGGGCAGAAGGGTACGTCTTCTGACTCTTTAAATGATCTGTGAAAAATTATCATAGAAATTCTGATCTTACTTTTGTCTCTTACTTAGTGACCGACGACATGTATTCAGAACAAGTGGAGGACCCTGACAATCCACTGAGATGTCCCATAAAGCTGTATGATTTCTACCTCTTTAAATGGTAAGTTAAATGTCAAAAAAGTAATTATCATTCATCATATTTCTGGTGTAAATGGTTTGCCATTAAAAACAAATAATGCTCTACTCTGTCCTACGGGCTGAAGGAACGTAAAAATTACAGTTGAAGTGGTTAATCTAATTATTTTGCAGTCACATTATGCTAGTACTTCCAAATGAGAAATAAATGAGTAGTAATTATGCATTAAAACCATGAATAACACAATCTGAATTCACTTGTCCTTGGCCTTAAACTGAAAGAACTTTACCTTTTCCTTTTTTTTTTCCTCCTTCCCCTCTATGGCTGATGCACATAAATGGCACAGCCTTGTCATAGTTAACTTGTTAGTCACTGTTGCTAGGAAACTACTAAGAAAAATGCCATTTTAAACTGGCTTTCTACTCAAAATTTGTGATTTCAATAAATGCCAAGTATCAGAACAATACTTTCAAACTACCCTTTTTTAAAATGTCATCAAGATGCTTTTATGGTATACTGTACAAGTAACAGTCAAATGTTCAGATGCAGTTCTCGCTGTAGAGCTCAAAATTGTGGTTCAGCTGTCTTTTTGCATTTCAGGTTCTTGATTTATGCCTACAGCCTTCAAAGCACAAGATTAATTTGGGATGTTTTGCTATAGTTTTTTAACTTTTAGTAACTACGCTTGTTGATGACAGACAGCCTTATTTAATATTATTAGTATATTAAATTTGTGGTGGTGGACAAATCCTGAACTTTTATCACCCTTTAATGATTGGCCAGTTCTTCTGAAAATTATTAAAGAGAATCTATGATTTACCACAGATTTGGATATCTAAGTTTTATTGGCTACACTTAAATTATTATTCCTCTTTACTTACCTATAATAATTTAAGTCCTGGCATGAACCCTATTTTCCATATTACACTATATTTTGATCTATGTTTAATGTTGTTTCCCTGTCGCAAACATACATGGATGATTCATTCACATACATTTAACACAAATCCTGCACATCTAGGCTTAGTTTTCTCAAACGGGAAACACTTTACATCACAAGGTGGAAATGTGGTAATACAGGAAGTGCTCCACTGTATTTTTAAACTGCATACATCTTCACTAGATTAATGTGGCAGTTCCAAGACTGAAATCATCCAATCTCTACTGAACTAAAGGTAAAAGGTAGCTGTTAATCTCAAAACTACCACTTCATGACATCACAAGGTGGAAGAGAGCATTTTGACCTTTAGAGAGCTAATAAACCAGGATTACTCAAATATTTGCGAATGAAACAAAACATGATTCCAGGTAAGTTTTTTGTGAGGTAACAGCAATATAACATGGCTAAAGGCTCACAAGAATAAATTTTGTATAATATAGGACCTTTAACCCTTAGTTTAATCTAGATATATTAATTCATTGGTCCTGATCTTTTTTCACACCCTTCTAATGTTTGAATATTTGTGTTCATTAGTCCACAGAGTGCTAAAGGGCGGAATGACACGTTCTACCTGACGCCAGAGCCTGTGGTGGCCCCCAACAGTCCCATCTGGTACTCCACACAGCCCATCCCAAAAGAACAGCTGGAGCAGATGCTGGCACGCATCCTAGTTGTACGAGAAATACAGGAAGCCATCACCTTATCAGAGAGCGTGCATTAATGGGACTAGAAGAGCACCGTATAAGGACTTCCTTTTCCTCTCCAGCCTTTGATGCTCAACTGTAGTAGATTTCGATCTTTTTTGGGCTCTTTAAGGGTGGTGTGTACATGTTTATATCTGTTTGTATATACACATTGACTGTACATACATATACTACTAAGAATGATTTGTATTGCTAAGGCAGTCTCTTAATCTTAACACTTTTTGGCCAAAGGTTGTAGTGTCTAATCTTACTCTTAATTTAAATGTTATTTTAGCTTTTCTCCTATTCTCTGCACCACTACTTTTGTTATGCTTTTATTTGTAATATATTTTATATATTCCTTTCCTGTCTTCATTGCTGTTTTGTCTCAGTACATTTATTTCTGGCAGCAATATGTTGCCTAAACTGCTTAATAGTTCTCATTCATGTTGCTTGAGCATTTTGGAATTTGGTTGTCTTTTGAAACTCATCATTGACAATTGTAAAGACTTGAATGCCATACAATGTCCCCATCTTTGACTGCAGTTTGAAGGACCTGCCACTAGACGGAGTCCTGGTTGGAAGTCTGCCAGAATGCATCTGTGTTCTCTGCCAGCCTGTTTCAAAATGTGTTTTGAGTTTGGCTGTGGGACAACGCAGTGACACTACATCATGTACTGATGTAAAGTTTCAGTCCCAGGGGGAGCTGCTGTGCCTGTGATTTTGAATCTTTTTGTACAAATTCTTATATGCCATGCCTCTGCCTTTCTTTTGTGGCTCTGTATCAAATGCACTTGTGAAAACAAATGGCCTGCAGTTTGTGACATACAAATGACACATGTTGTACTCCCAAACTGAAATAAAACTCCACACAAACTTTATTTAGACTCACAAAGCATAATCATACACCATATACATATACTTAGCTGCACAGGTTATCTTTAGTTTATAGAGGTGAGTCTTTATATACATGAAGGATTTGCTGACACCTCTTCATTCTCAGTCTTTCCAAAGCGAGTTAGTCCCGATTGGCAGGTTTTTGTCTGAACATAAGTACTTAGCTCAAGAGCATTAGTTGCATGTTGTCAGACCAGTTTGTCCCAGTATGACCTAAGATCAGACATTTTCTCACCTAGATGGTGAAGTAGGAGACATTTTTGAGCCTTTCTTAGGTAAGGTTGATGATGGCAGTAGCTTCCTTAAAAGGTTTGAAGGATGTAGGAAATGTGTTGTGCATTGTTCTTGATCTGATGTTGACTTTCTGCGTTGCCTGTGTTTTTTTCTCACTTTATTTCCTGTTGGTGCAGAGCTTTGAGGCTGGGACTGATTAGGGTTGAGACTGGGGCTCTGAAGTTGTAGCCTAGAAAGAGACAAACTCATTATTTCCACTATAGACTTCATGGTCATATCAGTTTTGTATGTTCTTACCATGCAGATCCTACTATTCTTGCATTAAGCCAATGGAGAAGGCACTGGTATACAAATATATACTGCTGCTGCAATTAAATTGAGAACAGAGAAAGATCTCTTGTAAATATGATATAATGACTTAATGCATGGGCATACTAGTTTGCAAAAGTAGATCAAATATTTTATACATTAAAGGGCCCATATTATGCTGATCTATGTTATAATATTGTTTCTTCATCAAAAATATGCTTGTGTTGTGTTTTGTTTCATTCATACATGTTTACCACACAAACCCTGCATATTTAAGAGTTCTTCTTTCAAACAGAACACTCTGTTCCACCTTCCACCTTGTCATGTGGTAATAGAGGAACTCCATACACCTTCACTAATATTAGGATAATTTCAGCCCTGGAATTGTCTATTTCTATTGAACTAATGGTAAAAGGTAGCTGTTAACTTGAAAACTACTGCTTCAGACATCACAGGGTGGAACACAGCATTTTGAGCCTTTGAAATTTGTAGTATAGGGCCTTTAAGATGTACTTACATCAAAATATATAATAGAAAAACATGACAGGTGAGATGTACAACTAATTACTTCTGGGCTCACTACTGCAACTAAGTATTTTTTTTAGAACAACAGTGTGAGTACTAGTACAACAGTGTAATATACTATCGTTATTTGTTACTAGGGTTTAAATAATAATTAAAATTCTGTTAAAAGTAAAGGTATTTTGTTTAACTCTAGCTGTGTCTCTCACCAGTTTTTGTACCATCCACATCCGATGCAGTCTGAGGTCCTCCACTGCAGCTCTGACATCAGGCCTGATCCCACGAGCACAGAGCTGCATGAGCCACAACAGAGCTACAAAGGTCCCTGAACGCCCCACACCTGCACTGGAGTCAAACAGAAACAACTATGAACCATATACACTGAAGAAAAAGCTAGTACAGTAGTGACAGTATATGGATAATAGTAGTAGTGTTGCATAATACTTGGATAATACTACCAATGTGATGGCAAATTTTCAATGTGGTTTTATTTAACAGACCAGTGCAGTAGTCCAATGAGATTCATTTGGTCTGCTGACATTTTATGTTATTAGGTTCTTTTTACAGACCAAGAGTTTGTTTTCATACTGGACAGTTTCGACTGCTCACTAGTAGTCTTCTTCAGAGTGGTCATGTGATGTTGCTGTGACGTGTCCAGCCAGCTGAGTTAAACAGGTTTTGGTGCTGTCTTCCTACCGGTGGAGGCGGGACAACAGCGCCATCTGCAGTCCGACTTCCTCAGGGCAGTATCCCAGGTGTGTGAGAGTAAAAAAGCCCCCTCATCCCGGTTTATAGTCCCGTAGGCACGTTTCCGTATTTCGATTGCCTCTTTAATCCAGCGTCGATGTTTGTTTTCCTTTGCTGACCGGACACGTCACAGCAACATCACGTGACCACTCTGAAGAAGACCGCTAGTAAGCAGTCGAAACTGTCATGTATGAAAAACTCTTGGTCTGTAAAAAGAGTGCAGTGCAGTGCAATGCAGTGCAGTGCAGTGTTTTCTATATTATTATCAGCACATGATCTCACAACTGCTATTACCTTTGCTGGCTCTACTGCACTTCTAATACTATTACTACTGGGGGAAAATGAGTAGAGATTTTTACTCTATAATCTACTTTCGTAAAGGTCGAAATAGTTAATCCCTCAGACAGATAGATAGATAATCCCTAAAATGATAGTATCTAGTAACATCCCATCTCTAGCTGTAGGTTTGTACTAATTTAAAAAGTAAAAGGTCAGAGGTCAAACCTGCAGTGCACCACCGTTGGCCCCAGGCGAGGAAGGGTCTCCAGGTGTTGACGCACATGCTCAGTGAAGGCGCAAAGCGACGCTGGTTCTTTTGGGATACCCAGATCAGGCCAGGATGAGTAATAGTAATGTGTGACTGTCCGATCAGTGGGAAAATCCCTCTGAAACAAAGATTTTAAAAATTATATTGGTATATTTAAACCTGGCTAGGGTGGAATTTGAACCACCAATTTCTCCCTTATAATGATACCACTTTTAGCCACTCAAGTACAATGACTGAAATATTGTGAATTTGTATCATCAAAAGTCTCACAATAAGATCATGGATTGTACCACAAGTTGCTTTGTTATATTCATTGTTATGGTGCAACAACAAACTAAAAAACAGCTAAAAAACAGAGAGAACTACATAGACCATGATCCTTTGCTCTGTTTCAGTGCCGACTACATTAAGAAAAGACATTATAAAGCACTTTCTTAATTCTGAATTATGACAAAGGCTTGTCAATATAAAAGGAAAAAAGAGCATATTCACAATTTTCTTAGCCTCCACAAAATATCGCAGTAAATATCATACCATGAGATTTGGATATCATTACATCTCTATAAAGTACACAAATGAGTGGAAGTATTCAGTGTACTAGTAGTCTGATTACAATGAGGAATAACGTTATATTCAGATCTAAAATGATGGCTACTACTAGAAATACCACTCCCAAAATGCTAGTACCATTGGCTTTATTACTGATTACCTGTTGTAATTTGAGTGTGGTGATGACACAGTCTGGGCCTTGCTTGCGGTTCATTGTGGTCACGTGTATTCGTCCATGTTGAGCTGTTCCTGGTTCAAGAGGCCAGTACTTCTCACACAGAATCTGAAAAGTCCAAATATTTACAGTATGTGTCTGTGATTCTCAAACTATGCACATTTTATACTCCTGATTTAAGTCTCTGTTACTCAGTGGCTGAGAAGTTTTTTTGTTATGAGTGTTGTACAGAGAATAGGGAGAGAGAGATGGGGTGGGAGAGTGGGATGGAAGAATTTAACAACTTCTTCCAAAAATAAAATGTAAATTACATCACATCCTTACACTACATACTGATTGACTGATACTCACTATGTCCTTGTGTCTCAAAGCCGTCACCATGACAATGATCTGGACATTCTGCTCCCACACCATCCTCCAAAAGTCCGCCACAGTGTGCGGCAGCGGGCCCTGGGTGCAGATGAAATCCCTCTCTGTCCCTCCACCCTAAACATATGCATGTGAAAAGGAAAATAATCATGAAGTTTATCCTGATCAAACAAAATTGCTTGCTGTTACAGAAAAAAATGGATAATAAGTATAAATTTAAGTAAATTACCGCCAGTATAAATTATAGTTAAATTATAGATAAATTCTATATAAATTATTAGCTTATTGTACTTAATTTACCACTAAACAACATCAAATAAAAAAAAAAAAAGAATGTTTTTTTCTCACAGGGACATAACTTGCGTTGATGTAGTCTGAATATGGATTTTGGTTTTGCACAGACAGCCTCACTCGACAATGATCATCTGCAACACAGTAAAAATATATTTTATAAACAGTGCTCAGTAGAGATGTATGCCACCCTCTAAGTGTTCATACTATGGAAATATTATTCCTTTGTGTGAAATGTCCCACAGTATGGCATGAAACTTATCTTATCTTGCATTTATTAAATAACAGGGGTTCATCAGTCTTTATTGTGAACGAGTTGCCTCTCCACAAATTTTTGTTGTTTTAGTGGCATCACCTGTTTGTATCCATGAAAATTGAATAGTTTAATGCTTTACTGTGGAACATATCAGGCAAAGCTATGGTGTCAATGATGGTGATAAGTAAGTAGTGGACCCTCCAGCTGAAAATCTGATCAGTACTCACATGGCACTATGTACGGGTATCTGTTTTTGTTCTGGTTGGCCTCAGTATTCCCAGCTCTGGAGGGTAAGTTCTGGCCAACCTCATCTAAATCCTTCAGCATCAAAGAATACATGTTTATCTGAAGCATTGTGGTAAAAAAAATAAAAAATAAATAGAATAATAATAAATAATTGAATTTACCTCAAATTCTAGTTTAAATCCGCGATTGTCATTTGCAGCAAGAGACTGGAATCGAAGAGTGAATTCCTCCAGAATCTGTGCTCTTGAAAATGTTTGGACCCTGCAATGAATATGCAACATCATTCAAATGAGGAAAACTGAACACGTCCAACATTAGATGGATAGTTATCATTCTTACCTCATGTCTCAACTCGCAGGTGACCCAAGAGCCAAAAGTGCTAATCTTCAGGGAAATAAACAAAACAATCAACACATTTTGTTCCAGTTTGGCTTATAGAATTTTTCTATATACGCCTCTGTCTTCAGAGTCAAATTATCCACATATGTCAAACAGATATAAGTGAATACTGTTGTTTGGCAATGATTGAGGAGGTATTCAAAAACTCTATTAATCAATAAGGACATAACTGAAAGGCACACTGTGTAACCTTGCTGGTGGAGGGTCCACCATCTGCTTATTTCATGGTGATGTCAATGCTTTGCGTGGGATGTTCCACAGTATGGCACAAATATATCTATATATTTATTCATTTACAGGTGTTTTTATTTCTCAAAACTACTACAAAGATTTGTACTCTTAATGTGAGCAGGCCCATATCTCCACAGATCTGAATCTCATTAACATCTACATGGAGTCAAGCGAGTGGCGGACCTTCTATCAGAAAAGTTACATCGTGTACCTTTAAATTACTTGACTAAAAATACTTAGTATTAGTTTAAAAAGAAAATTAATTATGCAGGTTGAGTGAACTTCTTGACTCAAAATGTGTTTTGCACCTCTCACTGTTAACTTACAAGCTGCCAGAACAAATGTGTAATGGACACATTGTATACTGCTTGTACACACCTATGTTCAACTGAGCTATGGTTGCCACATTTCTCTACTGTATTTCTTCTTGCAGACAATTACCTAACTAGGCAACTCAAAAACCTGTTTGAACAGGTCTCCAGAAACTGACAACAACTAGAACAATAGCACAAAAATAACACGATCGTAGTAAATCATAGTTAGTTTAGTTAGATCATTTAAAGATTACCTTGAAAGTGAAATCCAGTGATAGATCAGTTTTGTCATGAGCTTCAAATTGACCCAGATCTTAGTTCATGTGTAGTCTGATCGAATGCTCCTGTGTTTTGGTGGAGGTGTATGTATTACCTGTAGAAAGAGTAGGAGGAGACAGAGACCACAGGGAGGAGCAGCCAAATTAGAGGAAGGTATCAAAAACGAGCCACACCGGTTTTGTGCAAAAGAGTGTTCTGAGAAATACATTTTGTTCTTAGCAGGAAATGTGATGTTTTTAAAGATGACCTTGGATTATGATGGAGGTTGTGTTATAAAATATTATAAATTAATAATCATGTTCTACATCTTACACTCATCACAATAGAATAAAATATAATCGTAAAAGCTGAATGCAAAACTGTTATAATAGGCTTATTAGAGCTACAAATACTTAAGTAGGCCATTACAAAACTGTTGGCAATTATGCGACAGCTATGCTAAGGTCACCTTTGAGGGTACTATCACTGCTTCTAATATTTCCACTACAGTTAGGATGCACTTGAGTGTGATCACCTGCACAACATCACATCTGCAGAGAGGGGTTGAAAATTTGTCTCCTTGTTATTATTGTTATACAATAGCGACATATTAGAATATAAGGATTTTAGCATTTATAAGAATGTTACAGACTGTATTCTGTAGTCGCAAGACACTTAACCCATCTCACCCCACGTGTCTGCGTACACTGGTGTGTGAATGAATGAGTGCTTTGAGTGCCTAGAAGGTGGAAAAGTGCTATATAAAAATGTGACCATTTACCATTTTATTCTATATCATCAGACTAGTTTAACATTATTATTAGGCTATCAGTAAGAACAAGAAATGATCGTACCATTTTTACAGTTTCTATATGAAAATCATTTGAAGGGCTTGAGATAATTAGGCGTATTTTGCAAATATGTTACTGGCTAGTTTACTTTGAACGTGGGCTAGACAATCATCAAATCTGGCTCTCTGTCATGAGCTGCATACACTGTTTCACTGTCATCAGTGATCTGAAGCATATAGATATTCAGGAAAAGTGTGGTTAAGTCAGATATGGCAAATACACTGGTGGAAGAAGTACTCAGTAAAAGTACAGATAAGCCTACTGGAGAAAAATAAATAAATACATAAATAATATTCAAGCAAAAGTATTGCATGAAAAAATCTACCTAAATACACAAGTGGTACTTGGGTAGGGTAAAAAAGGGTAAAAAAGTAAATGTATTCAGTGCAGATTTTGAGGTCTCACAAGGTTCAAGAATGTAGTGGAATAGAAGGTACAGACACCTGCTCTTAAATGTAGTTAAGTAAAAGTAAAAAGTATCCACTTTAAAATGTATTAGATATCTAAAAATATGGCTTAAATACTGTACTTTACTACTTTTACTTCGTTACATTCCAGCATAGGCAAATTATATGTTGGCGTAAGGCTTGGTAAGATGAGCTGTGGTCAGTGTCTGGGCATGCGTGCAGTCTGTCTGATTTGTTTAGTTTGTGTTGATAGGAGCTGATTGGACAGCAGGCGACATGACAGGGGAAGTTATATTTCTCATATTTGCATAAACAGGCGTTTCGACGCCAGTGTTTTCATGTCAGTAAGAAAGAGTGTGTCGTGGTGCAGTTGTGAGGACAGGCGGCACATGGGCTTCTGCACTTCATACATTGTTAGATCATGTTCACTGTAAAGATTAAGCGTGTTTGACGGGGCCACGCGTTTCTTCCTGGTCTGGGACGGTGATAGGAGTGCACCGACGCACGGGGAAAGTAAAACTATCGTACGTGAGTTTAAAGGCTGAGATGGACCACAACTCCACACTGCACACGCCACAGAACAAGGTAAAAGCCTCTCCTCTGTTCTAGCAGGGTGAGGGCATGGGTGAGAGTCAGCAAAGTCAAAAAACTATCAAATGCATCGCATGTCACGTGGTTTGTAATCTGAAAGTGAAACTGACAGGGTACAGTTGTTTTGTCTATTTATTTACATATATATTTTAGAATACGACATATTCGACATGTTTTTGCTTTTACATTTTATCGTTATTAACCTAGCCTATTTGTTAGTGCAATTGTCCAGAATCAAAATCAGCTAAAGCTCATTTACAGTTTACTAGAGCAATAGAGTTCATCCAACCTTTGAACACATAATAGCATTTTGAAACATATTAAAATGTCATGATCCAATAGGACTAACTTCAACTTTCTTTTTCAGGTTGACAAAAGATTATCTGACATTTCAGAAACTTCAGATAAGGTCAGATCCTCTCATATACATGATTAGAGCGTAAAATAAATAAATACAGTAAATAAATGTCAGCATGAGCTTGCCTTAACAGCAGTAGTGGAAGGTAACAAAGTACAAAAATGAAAGTACAGTACTTAAGTACAAATTTTAGGTATTAGTGCTTTACTTAAGTACATTTTGCAGTGGATACTTTTTACTTTACTATGCTACATTTATGAGCAGGTATTTGTACTTTCTACTCCTCTACAGTTTAGCTCTGGACTGAAAAGTAAAAAGTACTCTTCTTTATGCTTTAAGACTTTAGTTTAGTACATTTAATTTGAGTTATTTCAGAAAATTATGAAATCTCTTAAATCACTTAAAATCATTAATTCATTCATCCTTTAATTGTTCTTAAAATCTCAGCAAAATACCTTTACTTTTTACTCTTTAAGTACATTTGATTTTTAAACAGATACTTTAATACTTTTACTTAAGTTTTTATTTCATGTAATACTTTTACTTGAGTAACTTTTGGCCCCTGTATCTATGCTTTTACTTAAGTAACAAAATAGAGTACTACATCCACTACTGCTTAACAAGTATACAAAGTTTAAAATGTAATGACAATTTCATGCATTTAAAATTTAAATTATTTTAGAGAAATATTTGAATGTTTGTACAGGTAGCAGAGAGGGCCATCAGAAGAGTCCGAAGTCCATCTAGACCAAGGGCGTGGCTTTCCCGTTCCTATAAACCCAAACTATCAGGGAAATTTCACAAGTGAGACCTGATCAGTCTATTCATAACCTATGTATTAAATTCTTTTCGATATCCTGTCTGATATTTTATTGTGTTTCAGGTTTGGCAGAGAGGATCATGCCGTCCATAAATCTGGTTTTGTGAATAATCAGAGATGGACAAAGTTCAAGTCCAAGTTTTATTTCAATCGCCGACCAAATTATAAACCACATGCTCCTGCAGACAGAGACCGGGAGGAGAGATATGAGGAGAGGAAGAGTGTGGAAGGCAACTCACCATCCAAACAGAATAGTAGGTGTAAAGTTGGCCTGTTATGATAACAAATTTTGAAGCACAATCTATACTGTGACAAACAATATTAAAACTACTTTATGCCATGGACACAATAACAATAATACAAAAGAATCCCAGTAAACCATTTTTAAATAGACAGTATCATCAAAAGGCATTAGCTGCAACCAATAATAAAACATAGAAGTAGGTTTCTCAACCCTCTGCAGCTCAAATGTTATGGTAAATGGTCACATTTTTCTGTAGCGCTTCTCCACCTTCAAGGCACTCAAAGCGCTTTACAACAAGGAACCACTCACCCATTCACGCACCAGTGTGCGCAGACACTGTGGGCAAGGTGGGTTAGTGTCTTGCCGAAGGACACAACGGCAGCATTCATCTGTGGGAGCTGGAATCACACCAGCCAACCTGTGGGTCAGTGGATCTGACCGCTCAACCTATGATGTTTATGTTGAGAGCGGGATTTGAACCGCCGACCTTCAGATCAGTGGGCTCTACCAACTGAGCTACTGCCGCCCCCATATTACAACAAATATACCTCAAATCTGTACTGAAAATGTACACACAATAAATAATGAACCCCAAAATATATTGTTCCAGCTTTAATATACTGAATGATAAGTTGATATACTTTTTATTGTGGCAGAAAAAACTACTGAAATTAGTTTTACGTTAAAGGGTGTGGAAGGCTAGAATGAAATGTAAAAATCCTTTCACTTTTCATTTCTCCTCATCACCTGTTATACTAGTCAGTGTGTTATTCTGGTACATGGCCTTTAGGTGGCGGTATAGACCATCAGTACACTTACCTTTAGCCGCACTTTGCTTCACAAATGTTTGGGGGGTGTTTGCACTCTCCTGCCTTTGTTGGAGGATACTAGTCACATTCTGGTACCAAGAAATCAATGTTACATAAGACTCAAAGCCGAACAGCTTTTCATGGACTGGATTATGTCATAGCTCTCAGCAGCAAATTCACAATACTCACAATACATAAAAATGTGTCATCACCTCTGCATAATCGGCAGTTATTTTTGTCCTGCAAATGTGAAGGTACAGTGGTAGGTGGACAATTGATTAAGTAGTTACTCAGACCAACCATAACATTATGATCACCTCTCTAATATGATGTCTGTACTGGGATGCCCAATGTAATCTGAACTATTTTTCTCTGTAACAGTGTTAAGGAATTTAAGATGCAGATTGTCTATAGTAAAAGAAAAGGAAGGTTTTGGTTTATGCCAGTTTTAGTCCTGACTTACCTTGATTTAGATCAGGTTTATGTACATTTTGAGTGTTAAGAAATTGTCTTTTTTTATCACAGCTTTGTTTATATTTTTTCATTGTGCTGTGCTGTTTCTTTGTTTGAACATATGGTATTTGATAGTGAGTGTTGTTATCTTCTCCTGCACTTCCTTGGCACACTGCAGCTCTGTGGAGGTGTGTTGTGTATGTGCCACTGTGAAGCAGGTTTTGTGAGTGCTCGAGTGATGGTGAGATGATAGTGACTCATCGCTGCCGTTTGTGTATTTAGATGTGAAAGAGAAGAATATTGTGAGGACACACAGGGGGGCTACCAGTATGTAACAGATCTGTACAATGACTTACATGACAACAGCTTATTGTTTTTATAGTCAAGTAATATCACAAGAAAAGCAAATTATGAAAATAAGATTTAGTTCCCAGTCTAAGTGATCATCCTATCTGGGTATTTCTCGATTAAAGGTCTCAAAATGGTCTCTTGTGAGTTTTAAGTCTTGTTAGAATGTTGCTACCTCCTCAAAAACAGACCTGGAGTTGTGTTTTGTTTCATTCACACTTGTTTGACTAACCCTTTATTATTACTCTGTCTACATCTCTAAAGCTCAAAATGCTCTGTTCTACCTTGTGATAACTTGAAGTGGTAGTTTTCAAGTGAACAGTTACCTTTTACCTTCTGTTCAGTAGAGATTGGCAATTCCAGGGCTGAAATTATCCAAATGACTTAAGTGAAAGTTTATGGAGTTTAAAAATACAGTAGAGCAGTTCCTGTATCACCGCATGACATCACAAGGTGGAACAGAGTATTTTCAGTTTGAGAGAAGAACTTTCAAGCCTATATACATGCAGGGTTCATGTGTTAAACGTATGAATGAAACAAAACACAACTCCAGGTACTGTATGTTTTAACATAGATGTTATAACATAGATCAGAAAATGGCATAGTACAAACCTGTTCAAAATTTATTTGAAATGAAAAAATGTATGTGGAAAATGGAAGATAGTGATGATCTAATGCAGTACTCTGTGATTCTCTCTTGTTCCAGGTACCAGAGCTTTCCAGCCAAGATCTAGTTCCAGCAGAGACAAAGATCAGCATTCTGTGAGTTCATTATCACAAAATCTAATTGTCTTACTTGTTGGTGTGTTTTCTTGGATATATAATGACCCGACAGTTGACTCCCATTTGTACTGTTGCTATGCCCTTGGGCACAACACCTTGCTCCAAACTGCCTGCATGAATGTTTTATATTAGAATGAGATAGATGGACAGTGTAGTGCAGATTGGCAGCTGAGTCTACAATGAAGCCTACCACTAGTTATGGAGAGAGAATGAATAATGCACCACTCGAAACCACTTTGTGAACATCTCAAACAGCTCGTCTTTTTTTAGCCATTTAAAATAAGCTCAGGTGCTGGTTTGAATAAGTAGCAACAAATATCTGTATTAGATTTTTCATGCCTGCCCACAATAATAAGCAGAGAACATGAGTTACTACTACTTTTATATGCTGTCATAATTGGGTAATCTGACTTTACCCTTCATCTAAATACATGGAAGTTTTTGGAGAAATCCACAAATTCCTGGCAGGGAGCAGATGATTTACTAGAGCTATGGAACAGAAAAGTCAAGTCATTAAATATGGCATAATATGAAGAGGATAATATGAAGTAGAATGTAATTTGTGTGTATGTAAGTGTGTAAGAAGAAGAAGAATTATTGGAGTTCATGTTCCAGTGTTGGCTGTCAATACACAGTAGGAAATCATACAGTCCGGTCACCTCTTGGTCATTAGCAGTTCAGTTGTGACTGGTCAGTTATGAAGACGTTAGCCAACTGTCACTGCACTGCCATCCAAAATGCATCGTGTCTCTGTTGTTTTCAGGGCTCAAAGAGTGACAAGAGCCAGAGTCGAGAGAGGGACCACAGAGCCAACAGAAGCAGAGATCCAGACACAGATCAGTCCTCTGTGAAGCAGGCTGCGGCGCGGGATAGAGCCATTCAGAAGAAGAGGAAAGAGATAGATGAGGTACATATGTTGTTAAAATGAGGAAATGCCCTGTAAAAGACTGTTCATTTAGTCACAAACTGGATGACAACAGAAATGTTAAAAAAAAGTATTCTACTCACTTGATAAACTAAGTACAGTTTATTTTTATTAAGTATTATTCAATCGCTCATCACTTGCGGTTCAATTTAAGAAGGAAGAATAGATAGAATTAGAAATGAGTACATCAGGGGGGAAATGTATGTAGCAGTTTCAAAGAAAAGGCTTCATAAATACAGGCAGTGATTCTCTTTCAGGTGTACTACCAGGAGTGTGAGATGTTTGGTTTGGTGGTGAAGATGCTGATTGCAAAGGACCCATCTCTGGAGGTCCCAATCCAGGCCTCGCTGCGGCAGAACCTGCGGGACATTGGTGCTCGCTGTGTGCAGGCCATGGAGAAGTTTATAGCAGACTACGACTCCAGGGAGCTGTCTCTCTAATAGGACATATAAGCTCCAGTTAAACGGCTGATTACTACTGTTTCCACTGATGAATTGTGAGGACTTTATGTACCCTTATTTCTTGCTTCTGAAAATGTTGCTTTCATTTCGAATGTAACTCAAAATGCACTGGCTGTATGCCTTTTATATGCAGATGATTCTTGTTGTTTGCAGTTGAATCTATATATTTTGTTTATTGTAAGTGAAATTATTGTTTATTCTTGTAAAATAAATGAAACTATACTGACTTTTTCCACTTCTTCAGTACATGGCATTATTCTTATTCTATTACCTGTTTGTTTGGTCAGAAGAGTGGATGTTAATCAACACACAGATGACACAAATTACTCTGGGCACTACACTGAGCCATCGCTGTACAATAGAAATCATCATTATCCAGGCATTGTACTCCATACTTTCTGACAATAAGGCTGTATGGGGCTGTATGGCCTGCTACTGCTATGTATTTTCCTTGTGCAAAATGTGTAACAGATATTAGCTCTATGAGAGTAGCACTTTGCAGTTTGGTTGAGTGAAATCGAGTGATGGATGTGATGTTAATTGAAGAACACTTTATTTCCAGTTTGAGACAACACCAACAAATCAACATGCAAGCCTTTGTATCCTGACGTCATGTAATACAAATAATGATTCTTTAGTTACAAAATATATAAATATTTAAGACCATATGTACAGAACATTTACATTACTACATCCATTATAAGTTGAGTGCTATATATACATTTAACATATATTCTTTTTAAGACTATAATTAATGGTGTTTTTGTTTAAGCTTCTTATTGTTATTATTCTTAGTTATCTATATCTAACTCTCAAAAAACAAAGCATGTTGCAGAAGAGAAACGGGACCATACCTGACGTTACTGTGCCTGAATGGGCGAGGGCCGAGGCTGTGGGCGCTCAGTCCTCGTTAAAGCATGGAGCTGGCTAATGTAGAGCACAATTCAACAGACAATTTGTACAAAGTGAAAACCAACATCATTTTAAGCAGCTTTACATCCCACAGAGGTAATCGTACTTTTTCACTATTTCAACATTAGTTCTTTGTCCGTAGAAGATTTTAAGAACTAAGATCACTGAATCAATAGTCCAATGTGATCTTCCCAAAGGTATAAGATTGCTCAGTCTTTCTCAGTCAAGAATGCACAAACATCACAGAAGTGTATTCAGTAGGCAGATCATCGACGCATCCAGGTAGATTGATGAGTAGATGTTCATAACAGTAAACATTGTGTTGTGTAAGTCAGTTGAGCTTCCTATTAGGATTAGATCATCCTGTGTAGGTGTACATAAACACTAGCCAGTGTAGAGTTGTATAAGCACAAAAAATAGGCCTTGTGTGTTTGACCCCACAGCACACACACTTCAAAGTTACGCTCTCCAGCCTCCTCCCATTCTGCCACAGCTCTTTACCTCTCATCCTCATCCCTCTGCCCATCTGCTCCTGTCTCTTCAAACAATGAGGAGAATCTAGGAGATGATACAGTTTTTGCTCTTCCTGCGCTGGCGAGTGTGCATTTGGCCATGTATCGGTCCATGCAGAGGTCCGTGATGTCCTGCGATCCCAGATGGGCTGTAGCGGTGGCGTAGTTCCTCATTGTTGATGTAGCAGAGTTGCACAGGGCGGGGGATGGGCTCTCCCATGAAGTAACCCTCATCTTCCTCAGACTCAGAAGAGGAGGAGCAACTGGAACACCAGGGGTCTGCCGCCTCCATGTAACCCTCTCCCCAGCACGGCCCGGCTGGGCCCATAGGAGGCCAGCCCGCATTGTGCAGAGTCAGGTCAGAGGTGGTTCGGGGACAGGGCCTCTGCTGCCTGTAGCCTGCAGAGTCCAGACTGAACAGCTCTCTGTGTCCTGGTGGGAAGCGGTCATAGTCCTCTTGCACCCTGCGGTATGGGGGCTCCACTTGGTGAGTGGGGCGGTCCGCCACCAGGTGCAGGGCGTTGTCTGAGCGAGAACGCCGTGAGCGCTTGTGCCGCCCGCTGCGGTGCTGCCCGTTTCCTCTGTGGTGTTTGCGGCGCCGCGGTGGAGGCTGCTGCTGAGACACTGAGTCCTGAGTGGTCAGACGCCGCCGGGGCATTCGGTCACTCAGTGGAGGCATGCGCAGGTTCCCACTGCTGCCCATCACGCCAACACGACCTTTACTCTCAAAACTGAGGGGCTGTGGGCCATCCCAGTACCCCAAAGGGTAACCCACTCTGAGAGGAGTGTACATGTTATTATTACTGAAAGGCCGAGTGGATGACAGGGACTCTGTGCTGTGAAACTGGACTGAAGAGCTGAGGGTGCCCATGTTGCTCTTCTCGGATACGTTCACTCCAGAGTCCTTACTCAGATCTGGCATAGAGAACCGGGACAAATGCTCCTGACGCTTACTGCCCCCATCTAGAGAGTTACCTACAAACAAAACTCACTGTTATATTTCCATTAAGTAGGGGGTATACAAGAGTATTTACTGTATTTATTGGTCTTACCTGCAGTATTGGACATAGTAATTGAGTCCATTGATCCTCGTGGCGTCTGCTCCAGAGGAGTGAGCGGCTCATTGAAGCTCATAGCTGTGATGTGGTTCCTTCGGGTCAGTGGGGGCCTGCCATCCCTCTGGAAGCCCAGGCTGATGCTCCTTTTGTCAGAGAAGCCCTGGTTCTGACTGGACGCTTCATTGAAGCTCATCTGTGTGCGGAGTTTGTTGGGCCTAAACTCATCCTGGCTGTGGTGCATCCAGTTTTCATTAAAGGAATGTCCCCTCAGTGCTGCCATAGGCGTCCTTTTGGCATTGCCCTGCTCCTTGCCCCATGAGTCTGGCCTCTTGCCTGGGTTCCCTGGACTCTGAGCTGGGGGGTGGGCATTGGTGTTTGGGTTGTAGCCTTGTCTGGGTCCCAGCATATGAATGGGTGCGGGTGTAGGCGAGGGGTCTCTTTGAGGGCCCTCATAGGCTGAAGGCACATACGGATCATCGCGACTCATCCACACCTGGTTCAGACTCGGGGCGCGGCTTGGGGTGCGGTTGGGGGTGCGGGTGGGTGTCCTGCTGGGAGTTTGACTGGAGGAGACACTCAATCGGTCCATCTGCACAGACAGTGGGTCGATCTCGGCAGAGAGACGGTCGGGCATCGGAGGAGCAGACTGCCGACCCTCGCCGCTCCTGCGCTCCTGCTCTGCGTTACGGCGTTCCTTTTTACCGACTTTAGTGCTGTGACGGGACTCACGAGACCGGGCACTCTGGAAGGCTGAGTCTGAGGAATCGGACTCATCTGGATCCTATCGAAAGAAATTCATTACTCAACATGACTAAACACACATGCTTTGTAAAAGTGTGACATTTGACAGTTTTAAAGTACATTATATCATTAGGTTACATACTTGTCCAGCGCTGCAAGACCGTGAGCAGTAGATTTGACCCTGTTTGGGCAAAAAGGGACGTCCCAACAAGGAGCGCTTACAGTGTGCACAACAGAAACACTCTTCGGTAGCATGCCAGTGCTGCCCATCGTAAGTCATCTGGCCCTGGTCAATTCCTTGAAAAAAACCCAAAACATTAGGAATACAGTAAATTTAGAGTAAAATGACTTTCAGTGCTCAGTTTTTATGTAACCACAATGTTCATGTTATAAAATATATGTCTCCATTATGGGTGTCCAAAAACATCCAAAAATGTATATATCATATCGCTTAATGTGCTGATTTTTTGGTATCTTATACTAATTATGTTTAAATAATTTTGTTACAAAGCTACAGTTTTGTTGTTTGTTCAGAAGAAGGAAACTCATTCATGCAACACATTTGACATTTTCACTGTTTTGATTAAAATGTTTGTTTCATATGAACAAAGACTTTTAGTATCACAGCCATGATTTAGCCATTATTTTTTATTGAATCGTATCGAATCAAAAGCTCACTGTATCGAGATATGTATTGTATCATAACCTATGTATCGAGGTATGTATCGTATCAGCAACTTCTTAATAATACCCAGCCTTAGTCTCCATACAGACAGGGAACCACAATAATCATTTCTCTCTTGCTCTGCTTATATTATGTGAATATGCAGCAAACATGGAACAAGGCCATCTAGAAAAAAGTTATACACAGTGTAAATATACCTATGTGCTCTCCGCAGGCATCACAGTACTCTGCGTAAAGGGACTCAAAGCAGTTGCAGCAGTGTGGTCGGCCATCCTTCATAATATAGCGCTGTCCCCCCAGCGTAGTCTCACATTCATAACAGCAAAAGTGTCTCATGTGCCAGTGCCTGCCCTCCGCCTCGGTGCATTCATCAGCAAAGATTATCTGTAAAACCAGACAATGGATGCATGAGCACACTTTCTTCCTATAGCCTCTGCTGTCTATATGATGGTTTGAACAGAGTAAGAGCGGATATTTGATTACCCTGTGGTAAAAAGAGCAATGACTATATATGGCTATTATCGACTATTCACCTGTTTCAGACATAATGTTATGACTTTATAGAAAATGTCTACTCTGGAACCTCTTGTTACAATTACAAAATATTAGATACATCTTCCCTAGAACATTAACCTGCCATAATCTTACACCTTATTGGTATGTGATTGATGATGTCTCTTATTTAAAAAAAAAATGCACACATCAAAGTATGGTATTTTCTTTGACTCCTGACCACAAATTATTTTTAAATCAGTAAACAAATCAAAGTTAACACTGACAGCTTGGTCTCATTCCTATTTATTATTTCTATTCCCATCTTTCCGTATATTACAATGGAAAACACGCTGCCTGAGAGACATGGCAGGAATACAGAGACATCTTTTCACGCCAGATTTGCCTCATGTTTATCCAAATTCCAAAGCTTTCACTGTTTTCCAGAGGCACCTCATCACAGGCACAGCAGCGGGGCTTGAGTCTCTCGGCGTGGTGTCTGCCGCAGTAGATCTTGCCATCCTGATGGAAGTAGATGAGATCGACCAGTAGTTCCTCACACATGCTGCACACAAAGCACTGGGGATGCCAACACTTCCCATGGCCGGCTCGAGCAGCGAAAACAACTATGTCCCCTCCGTTTATCTGACCGCCACACTGCAGGAGAGGGGAATATATTGGTACATAAAAATAAACTGCTATGAAAGGATAATCTGTTCTCAAGGAGCACTGCATGACTTTTGTAGTTGAGGGTCTCTCACCTGCTTTTCTCCATAAACATGTTATTGTGTTGCATGTAATGTTTTACAATATGGCATTAAAATTATGTATTTCCATGGAGATAAGCAGATGGTGCCATCAAGCCAAGTTACAGTTTAGTGGAGAGTTTCCCACCTGCTTCTCTCTATAAAGATGTTATTGCATTGTGTGGAATGTTTTACAATATGGCATTAAAGTTATCTATTTCCATGGAGACAAGCAGGTACAGCCATCAGGCCAAGATACAGTTTAGATCTGGGGAGAAGTGAGGCGTCCTTATAGTAAAAATGAATGTTGTATATAACTGTACATCAGTTGAATAAATGCAAGAGCTTAATGCAATACTATGGAACATTCAAGACATGGGAATAACAAGGAAACAGACCCCTACCAGGAACCAGTAATAAAAATATTGAAATATTGATATATTGTATCGTAACAGTATTGATATCGTGGGTTGCTGTATATTGCCAAGAGTATTTTTTGGTATATTTTACAAAATTATTTTGTTACAGTGCTATAGTTTTGTTGCTTGTTTAGAGGAAGGAAACTTTTTTATGTAACACATTTAACCCTTTCACTGTTTTGATGATTAAAATGGGTGTGTTTCATATTCACTTTGCAGAAGAAATGGTTTAACAAAGACTAATTTGAAATATATCGTATTGAATCGTATCAAATCGAAACCTTACTGTATCGAGGTATGTATCGTATCAGTAACTTCTAAATGATACCCAGCCCTACTGTGCACCTTTAAGCCCATGTGGTCACACAATAAAAACAAAACATTTTGGATCATTAGGATAATAAAACATTCTCCAATAACAAGTTAGCTTTAACAATACAGTTAATTGTTGCAAATTTCCAGGAACTATAATCAGTGAGATAAATGAAAACAAGTGGTTGGTACCAAAACACTGGCTTCAAAAAAGCTAACGATGTCTAGTTGCTCTTTGTTTAACTTCCTGATAAGAGTTTAAGGTAAAGCAGCTGTAGTCTCTTGTCTGATAATTATACATACTGAGTTATTCTGCTGTTGTTGTACCTTATCACAAATAGCCCCATTGATGGTGAGAGGAAAGGGGCGTGCGTTGCCTCTGCCTAAGTTATCCTTCTTCCGTTGGTTGCTGAAGATCTTTAGTTCACGTTTCTCTTCCTCGTCTAAACCATTACAATAGCGCACCTACAACAAAAACATGAACTTTATAAATGCAGTCTATCTATGCACACAAATGCAAATTAAATCAATGAAACATGTAAATGTCTGTCCTATGTCCAAATTATATAATGTTGGTAATATAATGTTGGTATTATTATTGTCTAAGTCTAAGTAAGTCTATGTCAGTATCCTTTTTATTATTGCAATATGATGACAGTTAACAGTTACTCACTGTCTTCACATGTAAGTAGTCCAAACGGTTTTATGTAAAATGCAAAAGAAAGTTCATTATGTTCAATTAGAAGATGGGGGTGGGATTAAGCACATTTTTTCTTGCAACTCCTTTTTGGGCAATTTTGCTGTTGTTCTTGTTTCTGTTGATACGACGGCACTGATGTCAACATGGAGGTTTTGTTCCATCAAAAGAAGGTAAAATGTTTACTTTCCCAAAATGAATAAATACAAATTTATGTTAATAAAATACTAAAAATTATCAAATTGTCAAATTATCAAACCCAAAGATTTTGCAGTTCAAAGGAAATAGATCTTTAAATTCAGTCACAAAATGCATCTCACAATACAAAAACAACAAAATAACATGGTAGTGGTTCATTACCAACCATCTTATTAATTAATCTTTTTAAGTAATCTTTACAAATGGCAAAGCTTAATTTAGTCTATATTTTAGTCAAGTGGCTCCAGTATAGAACAAAGTGTGTCATGTATTTGGTCTCACCTCATTGTCATGCGGAGGCAGCTGGTGGAGCAGTTGCTTGATGCGATACTTCTCTCCAGGGCTGTTTATATAGGGGACCTTTTCCTCGGGTAAACAGTTATAATATTGATGCACCTGAAACACAGAAAATCTATAAGTCAAAGGCCAAAGAGATCACACTGTACAGTAGATTTAGGAGAAGACTTAAGGCATGATCTGACAATGATAGACTCATTTGAAGAAAACACAATGGCCTTAATAAAGCATGAACAAAGACTTAATTCATAATGAACTAATAGTTTACAAGAATGATCCAGGATTAGTAAGTACTTGCGTAATACCTTAAACCCTAACCTTTAAATAAAGTACAAAGTTGAAAAAGTTTTTCAGCTTTGTATTTGAGACTGATCCCTATACTGAAGTAGCCTGATTCATCAGTTAGTTTCACTTCTTGGAAACCGTCTGACCTTGTGGCATTAGAATTCGTTCGCTCAACAGTAGGCGGGTACTTTTTTTATTTAACCAATCGCTGCTATTTGGTCGTGACGCATGTAACGGGGCTAACTGGTATATTAAGCTTTTCCCAAATCCCGTAGGAAGAAGGGCAATAATGTCTTTCCCCTTGATAAAATTCACCAAACATTCTCTTTGTTCTGGCTTTAAATCCTTGATCTCGGGAATCGTTGCCAACACAGAATGTATGGGTCTTCGCTGATTGGCTGGTGCCCGAACTCGTACTTCTGGGGTTTTTGTGAACAATCTAGTGTATTCCGATTCCTGACCTAGTCGCTGGAGAGAAATGAAATTGAACGGAGGCACTAGGTGGCACCAGCCTAACTAATGCTGACGAGCAAAAAGACAATTTTTCTCAATTTCCACACATCCAAGAAGCACTCCTGCCCCCTAAAGCTTCAAATAAAGTAGTTACTTCTTAGAATCATTCTGCTGTTTGTTCATTATGAATTAAGACTTATTTCATTCTTTATTAAGAAGTACCTAAATAAAATTTGAAGTAGTAACTGGAGTTTAGATGTATAGCAAGGCATTGACACTATCTTTCAAGTGAATATAGAAAGCCCCAATTTTATTCTTCAAGGATGAAAGCTCAAAAAATCCATCAATGACAACAGTAAAAGTCAGAAGTTATGTTAATATCTACTCAAAATTGACTCTTGTGCGATCTAAGCCATGTTATAATGTGGTCACCTCCTCTAAACCATTCACACGTTTGAGTAACCTTTTATTATTAGTTTACATCTCCAAAGCTCAAAATCCTCTATTCCACCTTGTGATGTCATGAAGTGGTAATTTTTACATTTTCAAACTACCTTTTCACCTTCAGTTTAGTAGAAACTGGATTATTTCAGCTCTAGAAATGCCAAATGATTCTAGTAGGAAAAAATTCATCTTAAATATGTAAGGTTTGTCTGTTCAGGTACGTTTTAGATGAGGAATTAACATTATAACATAGATCAGAAAATAGTGTAATATGGGACCTTTAAGGAAGATAAAAATACATAATACAATATTTGCTGTTCAGGGTATGTATAAGGAGGCACAGCAGCTGACCCAACCTTCAACATGATGCAACTATTACGTTTTCATCACCTTTTTTCTGGTAATAGGTAAAAGAAATAACAATCTCCACAGCACTAGGGCCATTCGTATTCATGCTGCAGAGGAGCGTAATAGCCATGGCCAGAATCAACTCGAATATTTCCATGTGAATGTGGTAAATAGAAAGAGTTTGATTGCAGATGAAGATGCTGAAGCACTTATCAAGAGCTATTGTAGGCTTGTCATTACTGCCTCATTTCACAGCATTTTAGAAAAAGAGTAGAAAAGAGAAAAAGAAGAGTTTGATAGTTTAAGTTTTACACGTCCATGACCCTGTAGAACCTTTCAGATTGTCTTTGAAACACCTCTAGTCTGTTTTTATTGCATTGAAAACATAAATACAGTAGACACAAAGGAAAGCAGACTAACTTCATTTTAAAAGAAACCCACAAGATAACCTATATAACACCAAGCACGGCTGTAGAAAACCAGCAGAAACCAAACCAAACAATTAGGAATTATTACTTAAGAAAAAAAAATCTGTGTATCATTCATTCATTCGTTTTTCAAAATAAAATAAAAAATAAGGGGTCAGATCGGGACCAGAACCGGGGCCAGGACCAGGACTGAGACCGGGATTGAGACTGGGACCAGACTGGGACCCAACCAGAACTGCGAACGGGACCAGACCAGAACTCAAACCAGGACCAGGACTGAGACCGGAACTGAGACCAGAACCAGACCAGGACAAGACCAGGACTGAGACCAAGACTGAGACCGGGACCAGACCGGGACTGAGAGCAGGGCTGAGACTGGGACCAGACCAGAACTGAAACCAGGACTAAGACTGGGACCAGGACCAGGACTGAGACTGGGACTGAGACTGGAACCAGACCGGGACAATACCAGGACTGAGACCAGAACTGAGATCAGGACTGAGACGGGGACTAGGACCAGGACTGAGACCGGGACTGAGACTGGAACCAGACCAGGACAAAATCAGGACTGAGATAGGGACCAGGACCAGACCGGGACCAGACCAGGACTGAGACCAGGACATACACATTAAACACATTTTTGTTTTCTTATTTTTGGTTTTATTTTGAAAAATGAATGAATGAATGATCGATACGCGGATTGAAAAACCTAAGCTTCATTTCACTGGCCGAAAGCTAAGGGTGACGTCATATTCCCTAATTAGTCCACTTCTTTGTACAGTCTATGGTACCATTAGATCTATACCAGATCTATAACAGCTATATAATAGGTCTAATGTAGCGATAAACCATAACAAGCATAGTTCTACACTAAACAATAATATCTGCTTAAAAACAGAATGTGAATAAAATTAAAGGATGATTACAGAGGACCCTACACAGTACCCGTGGGACCAGCGCCACAAAGAACAACTGTACAATGATTCTTAGATTAGATCAGATAATGACACTGCTGCAGAAAATAAGATCTGTGTTGCTTTAATGATGCAGAGAGATCTCACAAGAGGCGTCAAGAAGTCATTACATTGAAGTGCATTAAATGGCAACAGGCAGACAGTGACACTTCTCCCCCTTCTGTTGGATCAGAGTGACTGCAGCCTCCTGTCAAGATGGCTGACTACTGGAGAAAATCACAGTTATCAGCGCGGCCCCGTCATCTGCTCTGAGCGCGGGAGCCTGCTGCTTCAGAGATGCACATGCTAAATAAAGACTCCAGGGTTTACACAGCAACCTGCTCATTCAATCACACAACAAAACACACAAACACAAGACAAATTAAAATTACATGTGTAAAACAGGCTTCTCTGATGTTGGCTGAGTGAGGGAAAAGACGCAATTAAACAAGTCTAGCGCATGAAAACAACAGTCACATTGAAAACATTTTTGCGTCTGTGCATTCTAATCCAGGGGTCCCCAACCACGGATCCAGGGCCTAACAAGACAGACAAAAATATTTTTTACTATTTTTAAGTACAACTCCTTGTAGTCTACCGCCATATTTACTCTGAAAATATACAGCAAATTAACCTAAACAGCAAGAGTTAAGAGTTATACGCATTTTGTGCTGTGATTACCGGCCCCGCCCCTTCCATCCGTCTCTGAAAAATAAATTTATTTATTACTGATCCTTATGAGAGAAAAAGCTGGGGACTGCTAATCCATATAACAATGCATGGAGAAACAGAAGGAAAGGCATTTAAGTGTCTTGCTTAAGGACACAACACCAGGTAGCACTGATGGCATCCTGCAACATCAAGTTTCGGTCCATTCATTTTAATACTGTTATCAATTATTCAATAAGATTATATAATAAGATTCAATATTATTCAATAGTTGTAGGTCTGTTTAAAGTTTTTGTAGTATTTGCAGTAGTCCTATGGTCTTTATCAGGTATTTAAGGTAGATATGGTATTTTACAAACACATTAAAAGTGTTTTCTTTCTTTATTTGTTACACAGTTGTCATCTTGTTCGGCTCTGATCTCAGCTCCAGCACAGTTAACGCCGACAGCTGAAAAACGTCCTTACAATTATTCTACCACAAAAGGCCTGACAGCAGTAATTTGTACATCACCCCTGCCCTTTCCTCCAGCGCTCCCACAAAAGACAGAAAAAACACCATGAAGGAGCTTTAAAAACAGCACAGAGCCATGGTCTTGTTTTGGTATGCATGAATTTTCCATCAGAGAAAAATGGAAAATGCCACACATAATTCATTGTCCAAATAATTTAATTTGTCTGACCGTTGGGGTTCAATTTGACACAGTCTGGCTGCCCGGGACAGAAAACACAGTATGAGAACCAGATGATATCTCACACTCCTCAACTGTCTGAAATTTATGTTAAATAATACGTGATAATAAGGAATATATTGAAATGCTGGATGATTAGAAGTTTGCATGTTCACACTGTGTTACTCAGAGTCCACTCATGGTTCAAGAAGTGCACCTGGCAGCAGTTTTCAAGACTTTTCCAAGAGTTCCACCACTAGAAATTTAACCACAGCTCATGGGAGGAAATCTGGGAATGAATTGAAGCGAGTTAGGTTATTAATTTATTTTTTTCACCCTGGATGCCCTCCCTGTGGCAACTCATCATTACACTATGATTGGAGGAGGCTATTAAGCTGATGTGTCTTTCCAGGTGCAAGTTTAAATCAGTCTTTCTGAATCAGTGGAAAAGTAAAAATGTGAAATCTGAAAGTTACATTAATATCAACCCTATGCACTGTATGAGGTCTACCTGCTAAAACCCCATACTTGCAGTTTGCATGTAACATAGACTGTATATGTAAACGGACATAGCTTCTGGCGCTTCTGGCTCTATCAACTCCAATTGACTTTATATTGAAAACTTATCACCCTTCTGTCTGTAACTTCTGCAGTGAGTCTCTTCATTTTGGTCTTAAAATGTTCATATTAACCTGCTCTACACGATCCTGGTGGGTTTTTAATTATTATTTTTTTATTATTATTATTGAAAACAACAGAATATGACATTTAACATTTAACAAAATACAATAATCCAGAACAAAAACTGACACAAATTTAATTTAGTGCAGCATAACCACACTGCTAGGCTCCCTAATATGGATATTCACAATACTTAACTAATATTATTTTCACCATCATTATTTCCTTTCATCATCTTTTACTATGGATGGAACGATATCCAAATCTCTCTATATGATATTATCACGATATGCATCTCACAGTACGATATTTATTGTGATATTTTGGAGAGGCTGATATAATTGTAGATCCCCCCCCCCTCATTTGATTGGAGCCGATGGGTGACGTCACACTCGCTTAGTCCTCTTCTTTCTACAGTCTATGGCGTGTAAACATAATGAGTGTTACCTGCTCAGGACTGAGGCCAGGAGGCACCCACACGTACTCCTCCAGGGCGCAGCCAGAGTCGTCATCAGACGTAGAGTTCCTCTGGAAATCGTACATAATTTTGGTGATGGTCTTCTCCATCTCTAACGACATGGTGGTCACAACATGCTCCTCCACACAGACAGAAGAAAGGGCCACAGGTTTCCCTGGAGACAAGAGCACAAAGAACACTCAAAGATCTATAGAGACAAACCTGCATTAGGCTTATAGCATTTGCTCAATGTGACAAAACCTTCCACATTTATCCAGACTGGGAAAATGTGCACATACAAAAATTACTTAGTTCATTGTTTCAAATCTATCCTAAAATTGATCAGCGCTGTAATCTCTGTTGAATGTATGTGATTTTCTGATCTGATGCCTATATGACATGGATAAATTGACGGTGTTTTCTTTCACGTCTCCTCCTTTTTTGTCAGAGGCCAGAACAGCTGTGCTCATGAATAATTTACAGCGGTGGGTATTAAGCCAAAAGTTCCCAATGAAATGCAAGTCAAATTACTGCAAGTGGAGTATTTATAACATTTACCTCATGAGTGGATCCGGTTTTAGTGATGAATATTAGCAGACAATTAGAAAAGTGTTCAGCGTGGTGGTTTTAATTGATTTGGTTCACAGTTCATGCTGAGTCACATTAGAAAAAAAGATGATTAGTGATGGTATGATGCTTTTAATCAGGGATGGTGGGCCCATCACAATAACACATTTTGCAGTATGATATATTGCTGAAGAAAATATAGATGATAAACAATAATACTGAAACTAATTTATGCCACTGACACAAGAACTGTAAAGCAGGTTTATCCCCAAAAACAATTCTAAATGTACAATACAGATAAAAAAATACACACAAAAAAACATGAAAGTATGAGCAGAGTACGAGACAGAGTAAAAGTAAATGTACAAGACAATAGTTCTACTACAACAATATACTACAATACATCATGATACAATGTCTTTCACTTCCCTCTCTGCCTTTGAAGTTCAACAGCCCTTTCTATTCAGCTTTTATTTTTCAACTCCAAATTACTGTTTCGCTGGCAGTTTCGTCTATTTCTAGCGGCTAAAATAATCCACAGTGCTGCAGCCATACCAGACCTGAACCCTGTTTATCTGCACGAGATGGGAGCAGATGATTGGTTTGTGAGAGGAGATAGCTGGTGTAACCCTGAGCCTCGGGCCGGCCTCAGGCACCCCATCATTATAAAGTATAGAGCCAAGACACGAGCAGCATTCTGAAGCAACATGAAACACTGTGAATTTAAAACAAAACACAGCAACATATTGTACGCGCACAACACATTTTGAGCATGTTGTTTTTGTAATGTGACAGCTGCACACCTTTTTGTAAACACAATTCAATTAAAGATATGTAAATTATAGTAGAAAATTAAAGCTATGTAAATAGTTGATGTTGGATGATTATTTGGTGAAGGGTGTGCTGCTTCTTCTCTCCTTGCAGATATTATTGCTTTGGCAGGGATGCTCTCCAGTACAGTATACAGTAAACTATTTTGCATTTATTAAACTAAACTAAGCAAATCTTACTTGTAACTTCTCCCTGGGTCATCTGCTTGTTTCTACGGAAACAGATACATATAATGCTATACTGTGGTATATTCTAGGCCAAGGGCCTCCAACCTGTAGCTCGGGAGCTACCTGTAGCTCTCCACCTCCTTTCAAGTAGCTCACCAAGAGATTTCTGAATTGCATGCACTGTCCTCAAAAACTCAAATATGATTAACTAAATGCCTATTATTATTGTAAATCTATAATTTTGATGAGTGATGATTTTGATGCCTGACTTTGTGCACTCATAAATAAATTATGTTTTATGTTTTATCTAACTGTACCCCATCTATGTCTTGCCATGGCTCTTATGTATAGTTTTATTTCCTGTGACTGCTAAAATTAGTAGCTCTCTGGAATTTTTGTTTTGTAAAGGTAACTCACCCAAGGAAAACGACTGGAGACCCCTGTTCTAGGCAAATCAATAGCATATTCTTGGAGATACGCAGGTAGCAAACCCTTGACCAAAAAAGTTACACCTTTAAAACTTTATTTTAACTTACTTAAGAGATAAAGTGTTTGTTGGTTTTAGTCCGTTATATAAGCCATAAAGTAATGAAGTATTGAATATGATGAAAAATTCAATACTCAGTGCTGCATCCACAAGATTTCAGAATGTGAATGTGAATGTAAATGTAAAACCTGCTTTTACTCAGGGATGCTGTATAGTGAGGATTGCACTGGTCTCTGGAGAGCTGCTAGTTAAGTGTTTGTGGATTAAACAGCAGGTTTTGATGAGTAAGAGCCGCACCTTGGGATTGTGTGAACAATGGCCAATGTTGTTCTTTTAAAAAACGTGGTGTTTCTTCACACTAAACAGTGGAAAAAAGACATATAATCTGCCACTATACGATGAATAAACAAACCACTCTTACTGGACAGCACAACATGATGAAATGCAAAATGTGTATTAAGCAGAGAGAAAAAACCTAGAAAACTCATTGATTTGCAGATTGATTTGGCATGGGTATTTACGTCAGATGCCCTTCCCAACCCTCCATCTGGCAGGAAAATGCACAACCCTTACAGAATAAACAATATTGTTATTTCAATTCAAGACTACTAACAAATACTAGTATTCACACTAGAACAACCATACAAATGTCTGGTTTTGGACACCCTTTGCACATTGTATTACAAAAATACAAAACAACTTGCACAACAGCCTAGTATCTGCTCTTACTTTTGAAATAAGAAGCAATTTGAGTCAAGTTAACTTCACAAATCTCTGCTTAAGTACAAAAGATTAATCTCATAATTTACCTATAGTGAACTGGCCACATAAAATTCACTTTAACCAAACTGAAAATGAAAACTGAGAGAAGACGTGATCAAATGCATGAATATGTAGTGCATATTGTTACAGGCACCGATCCAAAATAAATCAAGTCTGTGAGAAGTGGATGCTCTTTGGACAGCTAGAGAAGGCCACTGATGACTGAGGGACTTTTTGACGTACGGCGGAAGTGTTGAGGCAGCATTAGTCAGAACGCAACACACAGACACAAAACGCTCGGTTCTCCCCGGCAACTGCTGAAAACTGTGAACTTAAGCATCATGGAGGAGGACAAGCCATGCATCATAAAATATATATGTATTTAGATCAATTATTATCTATAACATTATGCCAGTGTATGATTTATTTTTAAAAAACATTTTCATGAATATTTAAGAATCTTTGTTCTGGCTTGATGTGGAGAAAAAGTAAAATAATGGCTTTATAAAGAATTATTTGTTTTATTTTATTTTTCCAGTTTTGATGCTCCCTCTATGCAACTGTGATGTAGGGCTCCATCTACAGGTAGCAGGAAGAATTACCATGGGGAAAAAAATAGTCTTAGCTAATACTGAACATGCTCAGTCATGTTGATGTAAACATGCAGTAGTGATTAGGGCTGGGTATCATTAAGAAGTTGCTGATACAATACATATCTCAATACACAGGCCACTATACGATACATATTTATATATTTCAAATCGATTTAATATGGTTCAGTAAAAAATAATGGCTAAATTGTGGTTGTGATCTTTGTTAGTCTTTGTTAAACCACTTCTTGAGCAAAGTTCATATAAAACACTATTCGCTTGGCAGTAGGCGGGTTCTTTTTTTATTTAACCAATAGCTGCTCTTTGGTCGTAACATATGTAAAGCGCTGCTAATGGGGCTAACTTGTATAGTAAGCTTTTCCCAAATCCCGTAGGAAGAAGGGAAATAGCATCTTTCCTCTCGATAAAATTCACCAAACATTCTCATTGTTCTGGATTTAAATCCTCGATCTCGGGAATCGTTTCCAACATAGAATGTATGGCTCTTCGCTGATTGGCTGGTGCCTGAACTCACACTTCTGGGGCTTTTGCGAACCTTCTAGTGTATTCCAATTCCTGACCTAATCGCTAGAGAGAAATGAAAATGGGGCGAGGCACTAGGTGGCGCCAGCCTGGCTAATAAAACAAGCCCAGTTTACAG
The DNA here is from genome assembly GCF_026225935.1 of Boleophthalmus pectinirostris. Taxonomy (NCBI): domain Eukaryota; kingdom Metazoa; phylum Chordata; class Actinopteri; order Gobiiformes; family Gobiidae; genus Boleophthalmus; species Boleophthalmus pectinirostris. Next base: position 21,984,436 of record NW_026571515.1, read on the forward strand.
TGAATATGTTAAATGTGTCACATAAAGAAGTTTCCTTCCTCTAAACAAACAACAAAACTGGAGCGTCATAACAAAATAATGTAATAAAATATATAAAAAAATACTTTTGCCAATATATCAATACAGCAGCTCATGATATCAATACTGTATCATCACATTAAACGATGCGATATATCAATGGATATGGTTTGACAGCAGAAACGTTAAAAAAATCTGGCACGAATTTATTAACTTAAAATTATTATTTTCTCCAAATTATGTATGTATGTTCAAATGTTTCTATAGGCAGCAGGTCACCCCAAACTAAAAAATGGCCTCTGCTGGAGACTGAAGTCCGATAGCCAAAGTCCTTCTATCTCCAATTCTCACCCACTCCTCTTGGTGGTTTCTATACATACTTCTCTGAGTGAGTGAGTGAGTGAGTGACAGGCTGTTTTAAACAATCTTAGTCAAGTGCAATCTATCATAACAGGCAAACTGTTTTAGTTATAACTCAAAGGCAATAAAAAGTTACCTTGGGGACTAGGAGGCTCTAAGAAAATCGGTATACATTTTTTACGACACTGCCACAGCTCACCCCTATTTCAAGCCCATGGTCAGCACATAAAACACGCAATCAGATTGAGGCAGGTTACACAGATTGGCTGCTATTTTTACCTTCAGTCAATACAAGTTCATCTATTTCAGGAAGTAATCAGTGCGAGGTTTGACCAGTAACTGATTAGCTACCATAAAACCACTCACTCACTTCCCAAAAACATAGTCTATTATTATTGCACACGCCTTTACTTTCTGACCTTTGGAGCGTAATAAGATCATGATTACCACCATTGACACTGAATTGTAAATCCAGTTAAGTCTGTAATTTGTCTCTAGAGGGATGGAAGAAGATAAGATGTAACAGATCAGGATTTGATGATTTCATCTGGGATTTGATTGCAAGATAGAGATGATAACACTTGAAATCTGTAAAACATCTTCAGAATATGGAGAAAAAGATGCTAAAGTTTCATTCTTTTCAAGCATTACACTCTGATTGACCACGCAGACACAACCCCGGCTAACCAACTGATTTTTGCCATGAATTCCATAGACAAAGACACTCTAATTGTGTTTCCATTTAATGTCATTATATCATCTTAACTATGGATCATGTCTCTGCATTAATGTCCCTACTAAAGAGTCATTAAATTAAAAAAATGAATGAATAATAAAGAGGAACTTGGCAGTTATGAGTACTATGAGACTACGAGTTGTAATCATTACTTAAGGGTCCACTATACTTTTTTGGTTGGGTGTGCCTCACTTGCATGTTTCTATGGAGATGTCATTGCCCTAGAATGTTCCACAGTATGGCATTAAACAGCTCTACCTCACATTTATTAAATTACAGATGGTTTTATAGCTTAAAAATCCCTAAAAAAACCAGACATTCTGACAGTGAGTGGGCTTGTCTCTCCACAGAGCTGACCTGCAACTTGGTCTGGTTTGGTCTCCATGACAATAAAAAGCTGTGAAACACTCCAGACAAAGCAATAAAATCTGTACAGAAAAGTTACGCAAAGTACCTTTAATATCTTTAGAGAAATTCTGACATCTGATCCTGGACTTGATGCCACCTCCATGTTGATTGGTCAAGTGAGAATGCACTGAAAAGAAATCAAGCCTTTATGCAGGACACAACAGACTTCCTCTGTACAGAATACAGCGAGGAAGTCATATATGGTCTGACCAACAAAAAGAAGGGGTAGATTATAAATATTTATAAGGCAAGATGCTATGAAGAGTCAATGCAGGATGCCAGGATGCACAATGCCTGAATACTGAGAGCAGACTGGCTCATGGATACAGGAAGTGAGAGGAGTGAAGGGTGTGAGGAAACAGGGGGACGGGGGTACAGGGAGATGACTGGTCCAGATATTTTATTTACAGTTATCTAATCATAACTGTGATGTACATAAACTATGCCACAGAACAACAAATGATATACTTTTCTCTTTTACTCTAATACATAGGGTTGTTATATTTGTTCACTCTTTTTTTTTCTAATCGTATGATACATTGAGTTCAGTTTAGGGCCTGATCAATATGGATTTTTTGTGCTGATAGGATATCAATAAAACGGGAGATGAAGGTGCCGATAGCCGATATAAAAGACGACATATTTAGTGATGTAAAAATTCACTTTAAATCTTCAGTTGATTATAAATCTTAGGTCTGGCTCTACTGGATTTTAAATCGGTTTTGTTTAGGTGATATTTATTGTATTCTGACCCTTTTCAGTCATATTTAAAGACAGTAGGTTGGCTTGATGACATTTTTGCATGGCATTCTAACCAGTAAAAAAAGTAAGTAGTCTAAACTACCGCTATCAGCCTTTAGCTGTAAATGCCGCACGCTGCGGTAATTAATTATATGCGTAAATGCGGATCATTCACACCTCGATTCACAACTCATTTACATATCAATATGTGTTCAGTAATGTGTGTACAGCCACTTTACACTGGGCCACTGTAAGAAACAACAGACTATTTATGTGTGGCAGCTACAGCAGCTAAGAGCTAATCAATGACAAAGAACCAAAAGTAGCTCTAAAACTGACACTGTAACACTCACTGCTCACACAGGCACCTCTCAGATCACAAGTCTTCACAAATACATGTCCTTTTAATCCTGACTCAAAACATTTGTCTGCAAAAATAATATAATCTAGCACGTTGCAGCAGCTGTGTGTGTCCTCTGTCTATGCGACAGTCCTCTCTTCTCCGCACTCACACTTTGGTAAAAAAAAACAGTAGTTTTTTTTTGTCCTAAACTTCACTTCAAAAAAGTTCACATTTATTGATCATCAGTATAGTGGATCAGACACAAGATCTTTTAAAGCAGCAACTCAGTGTAGTGCACGTGGATCTACGGCTGCACACGGGTGTAAACAAAGGCACATGACCCATGTGACTCTGGGGGTGCGTTCAGGGGCAGTGCCGTGACAGACACAGACAAATTACTTGGCAGATAAATATTGATGCTGCACCACATATTAGGACATTTATTTGTCTGTAAATTGGATTAAATGGACATAATATAGAGAGTCTAAGCTTTATAATGAGGTACCATAGCCCATGTGGACCATCAGCCCATATCATCAAGATTTTGGCCAATGGCCGATATGTCTCCAAGTGCCCATATCTCCAACAGATATATCGGTCGGGCCCTAGTTCAGTTATCGCAAAAAATCCAAATAGAATTCACTAGGACATCTGGATAGCATTGACTGATAGTTGTTAAAACTACTTTATCTACAGCTAGCATTGATTATTTTGATAATATAAGTCATCTCTTAATGCAAAATAACAATACACACAAAGTGAATAGTGCAGCCCTGGTGATTGGCAATAGTCTGTTAAAAATTATGGGAATAGTCTAATGCTGAAACAGAAGTAGTTATTTTGAGTTGGATGGTGTGAGGAGAGAACTCATGCAAAGTGCACCTCAGCAGTAGACTCAGGTCCGCTGAAAAGCTCTGCAAGTTACCGTGGCAACCGGTAAGTGTGCAGGCGAGAACAACACTTTGACTTACTAAGATAATATCTGCAGCATGCAACCTTCAACATTCATTATGTTTTTACCTACAGTTTTACATTTGGACAATTAAAAATTATATTTTTTCCATACACCAACCACAAAAATACAAAATGGTTCAATGTTTCTAGACAGGAGTTGTAGGTCTACTTAAAGTCCCCACATCTAGTACATTTAAAAACAAAGCAAAAGTTTCAAAGGGAGGCATATGGAGAATTAACAAAACCTCTTGGATGAAAGCTTCATCTTATAAATCTAGTCCAAAATCTTCTTTTGAATCCCCTTTCTTCTTACTGGGATGAATGGGGAAAAATCTAAATAACATGTTATAGAATTTGACAATTAAGATGCCAAACTTTATACCACACATTTGCACACAGATCTGAGATAAGATCACTAAGAACTTTAGTAGCTTTAATTTTTTATTGTGCACTGACGACTGATTGAGTGTACTATGCTGTATATATAAGTATTTCTTGATGGATCAAACTTTGACGATACAGTAATTACCAAATGTTGGTGTAATATTTCGATTTGACTCAAGGGAAGATTCATCTTCTCTGTCTTCTTACAATAACGTTGGCTTATATAATGGATAATAATACTCGCTGTAGGCATATCATGTTTTACAGATCATAAATCATCACCAAGGCTGGGTTCGCTTTGAGCACACGTCCTCTCTTTCCTCCCCCCTCGCTAGATCCAATTAACAACATCTTGATTTAAACAGAAATTAGCAGAGATTAATCAAGAGAGCCGGGGGAGAGGAGAGAGCAGATCTTCCCAACAAATCGCCTCATTTTCTAGAACAAAGCCCTTAGAAATTCACAATAGCTCTAGTGATTCGAGTCAACGGGGGGAAGAGAGGACTGTCTTTATCTCGAGACAGAGAGAGAATAAAACAATAAAATGTGGAGCTGTGGATGTAGCCGTTCCTTTCTGTTTCACGTGTCATGCTGCACCCACCTTCCTCCTCCTCCCCTCGGCCTCGTGTGACAGGCGCTGAGTGGGTGTGCATGAGAGCGAGGGAGAAGAGGAGAGAGAGGGAGAGAAAGAGAGAAGAGAGAGAAAAGAGATGAGAGGGAGAGAGAAGAGAGAGAAGAGTGGGTGTGCATAAGAGCAAGGGAGAAGAGGAGAGAGAGGGAGAGAGAGGGAGGAGAGCGAGAGAGGGAGTGAAAAAGAGAGACAGGGAGAGAAGAGAAAGAGAAGAGCGGGTGCTCATGAGAGCAGGAGAGGAGAGAGAAAAGAGAGCAAGAAAGGAGAGAGAAAGGGAGAGAAGAGAGAGGTGAGATAGAGAAGAGAGAGAGGGCAAAAAGAGGAGAGAAGAGTGAGAGAAAGAGACATAGGAGAGTAGAGGGAATAAAAGACAGAGGAGAGAAGCGAGTGAGAGAAGGAGAGAGAAAAAAGAGAGAGGAGAGAGAGAGGAGAAAAGAGGAGAGAAAAGAAGAGAGGGGAGAGGAAAGAAGAGGGGAGAGAAGAGAGGAAAGAGAGAGAGAGAGAGGAGAAAAGAGAGAGAGGAGAGAGGCATAGGACTGGTGAAAAAGCTCTTACTTATGTAAAATCAGAGATAAGAGGCCGTAACAGAGCTACTGTTCTTATAATTCAAATGTGCTAGAAATAAAAAAGTTAAAGTACACATATATGGCATTGAAAGACAGTCAGGCTACTTAGTTTTGTTATATTTCATTTGCTATCACTATTCAAACTCAATTATTGGTTTCTACTAAATTATCTTGAGTCTGATTTCCATAATAATTAAAAGATTCTGCTTATCAGCCACCAGAACAAACAATGAGGATCTCAGTGTTTGGTTTGAATGTACTTAATTCTTTAAAATCTAAATTTACTTATGCTTATACTTATTAATTCTCTGGTTATTTTGTGTCACAATATCCAGCGTATAGAACATTTTAGTTGAAGATAATTAAATGATATTGCAAATGAACATACAAATGATGACATGTGTGCAGATTGATCATGTGTGGTGGTGCTTCGCTACTGCGTCAGTGTTTCAGAGAGCGTAATTGAGTTGGTTGTTGACAGATCTCATGTTGCTTGATTATTTCACTGTAAACAAACAGCGAGGAGAGAGTCATTGATAATGTTTTGTCTGATTTGGACTCAGCTGTGATAATGTGGAGCTCAGAGCTAATGTCAGTGTTACTGCAGTAAAGTAGTAGTCATAGTGACAATAGTGAAGTTATGAGAATTGAAAAAATAAGTTGTTTTATTTATTAGATAACCTCATATTAGTATCATGTATTTTACTGAATGTTATTTAGTTGTAGTAATAGTCCTTATTTAACATTGTACAAATTATAAATTTTATGTGAAGTGAGTGACAATACTTTTGTATGTATTGCAAATAATGATGTTTGGATATTAAAGAAATGCATCTTGTAGCCATTTTTCCTGAACATTAGTGTGTTATTTTGCATAGAGCCCAGAGCTTTTCCCTCTTCTGAAAAAAACATCACATATTTCAACTCCTCCTCCCAAGATAAAGACGAAAACCAAACAAATAAATTATGAAACTTTGAGGCCGATTCGGGAATAAAATTTAAATGCAAATACTGTACAGGCAGTTTTGATAGTCAGAGAGAAAGAGAGAAAGAGAGAGAGAGAAAGAGAGAGGAGAGAGAGAGACAGAGATAAAGGCAGAGAGGGAGACAGAGAGAAAGAAGGAAATGAGAGAGAGAGGGGGACAGAGAGAAAGAGAGAGGAGAGTGAGAGAGAGACAGGAGAGCGAGAGAGAAAGAGAGAAAGGAGAGTGAAGGGGGGGGAAAGAACAGGAGGGAAAGGGAGAGATACAGAAAGAAAAGAGAGAGGGAAAGGAGAGAGACAGAGGGAGAAAGGGAGAAAGAGAGAGAGGGTGGGGAGAAGAGATAAAGAGAGGGAAAGGGAGAGAAGCAGAGAGAAAGAGAGAGAGAGAGAGAGAGAGAGAGAAGCAAAAGAAAGAAAAGAGAGAGAGAAGCGAGGGGGGGGGGGGGGGGGGCAGGGGGAGAAAGAGAGGGAGAGAGAGAGAAAGTTTTCTGCAGGGACTGGTTTGTTTGTGCATGCAGCTGAGGCATTATCCACTAACACACACTGACTGTGTGAATAAGGTGACGCAGTACAGAACCAATGCACTGGTGTAATTAGTGGAGAGGATTGCCATAATCATCAGGGCAAACAAATACAACAGTTTGTAGGAAGAGCAGACTCAAAAGCATTAGCAAAAACGAAGAATACACATCTCTGGGACAACAGTCTGGCATTTATTCAACAGATAATAGACTAATCAGAATAAGTGAATAAAGTTGTCCCAAAATCCAGCTCATCAAAGCTCTGAATAGTTATATCTGAACTATGCATGGCAATTTAAAACATTTAAATATTGACATTTGGTATTATCTATGGTTTTGATTTGTTAACTTTGGCTTGACTGTGGAAATCTTTGAGAATCTAAACCAATGTCATTCTTGTGTCTTGTCTGAACTTGGTCCTAGCTGCATTTCTTATGATCGATATAATGATATAACAACAGATGGGTGAGATGCCGTATCATCCGCGCACCTACTGTTTTCCTGATGCTAACAGCTCAGCAGGAGCAGCTCAGAGTGACATTCAGGGCTTAGCAGGTTCAATAACATTCCCAGACATTGGCAGAGGCTAACATCTTTACAAGAGACAAGAGAAAGTGCCAAAGAAGTGTCCAAAACAGAAGGATATTTGTGGGTTAAATCCTCCTTTAGTGTTCAGTGTCCAGTGGTGCTTTTACTACCAATTCGGGTATTGTTAATTATTATTCTGTATGGTTTGCAATTAGAAATGGTATCTTTCAGCCAAGGTTCACTCCTGTATTAGACTGGGAAAAAATTTGTTCATTTATTTGGTGAATCGTACTTGTCCTAAATAATTGTTTTCAACTGTGTTTAAACTCTCCCTGAATAATACTTGCTGAGCTCTTGTTTAACTCTGCTCTAGTCGTGTTTTAGTTATTTTGCTGTTTAGTTTTATTTTATCCTGGTTTGGTTCTGACTCTGAGGTGCATATTCTTCACTGTGACGCACATTGCACTGAAACACTAACCTAGTGCTCCACTGACTTTAGCCTCCCCCTTGTCTTCCATTGGCTCAAAATGTCAACTCCTTGTCCCTCCTTCTGTGTCGTTGAGGATGATTAATAAAGACTTAAAGACTCTTACACTGCCTACACACTCCTACACTAAACTTGGTGCCTTTTCAGTCATCGCTGGAGGGAGAATTATACTTCACAGCTGTGAAAAAAGAAAGAAAAAAACCTTACAGGCTAATGTATAGCCAAATACATTCAATACACTTCATACTGACCAATAACGAGGATACAAATGCACAAATAAAATGGGCAGATGTAAATGTTGCTGGAACAAACACCCGATTTATGACGGTTTAATCTTTGGTTCTGGTGTGTTTCTGGTTCTGTGTTAGTTCTGGTATAGATTTTGTTTTCTTTTTTTTTTTTTTTTTGTCTAACATAATCCGGAACTTAGTGTCGTGGTACTCGAGACCGTTTTTTTGCGAACTTGCAACTTTGGATTCGGTCTTGTCTCTGTCTTGAAGGCGCTTGGTCTTGGTCTTGTCTCGGTCTCGAGGTCTAACACTGGACAAGTGATAAAATGGAAACAGATAAAAAATATATATATATTTGTGCCAAAATAACTGTAAAATACAAATCAATGTTGAAAATTACAAAGATGTTCTCGATTTGGTCTGGATGGGCCATGGTTTTCGTCTTGTCTCAGTCTCGGCCTTTGAAAGTCTCAGTCTTGTCTCGGTCTCAACCCTCAGAGGTCTTGGTCTTGTTCTGGTCTCGGGACCCTGTGGTCCCGGACTGGTCTCGGTCTTGATCAGAGCTGTCTTGACTACAACACTACCTACTGTCCAGTAATTAAAACTTAGCACTGTTTTTTCAATTCAAAACAAATATTCTGTCTTTTGAATGGGCAAAAGTACCCAAAATGGCGCCTAAAAACAAGAAGCAGAATCCCATGATTAGAACAAATGCTGCGTTCCAAGCAAGTTACGAGTCATGACTTAAGAGAGTTCCAGCTGAAATAACTTATATGTAAAAGAAAACAGATAATGCTAAATCATAGGCTAAAGAATGTCTCCATGTCCAGTATTGTGACTGTTTGTCCAGGGTCATCCCATTCATTTATTCTGTGCTGTACATGTGTTGGTCCCTATTCAAATAAATCAATCAATAAATACATAAATAAATAATCAAAATGTTCAACAAATATTTACATTGTTTGTGCTCACTCAGTTTACTCATATGTGAAGTGAGTGTTCATCTTCAAGTTCACCAGTAGAAATTACCCATTTGAGCAATATTCCAGGCAATTATTTCCACATTTTTTGTTAGATACCATCAGCCACTACTTGACCACAACTAGACCATGGATTCAAACAGGACTAAGAATACACCAGGATTAAACCAGAGCTTCACATGCACTACTGTCAGAGCCACTCATCTCTCTGCTCATATAGGTCGATCCGCTGTGTGCGTTTCCATTTTAGAGCGCCACTCTTGTGTGAAGCCCCTCTGCTCCTCTTGCTTCGCTTGTCAAAATACCTAATCACACCTGTCCATTGCCTAAAACTCACACATGGAGAGCTCATGAATAGTTGGGGCCCCTACCGCAACCATTTTCCCTGGCTGAAATATAGAGATGCTGAGGAGAGGAGAGCGATTTGCCTGTTGAAACACTGCTATTCTATTTCAGACCATCCCACACACAGTTGGAGAGAAGCCGCAATGTGACACCCTTTAATTACACAGTTTCAGGCCCTTGTGAAAATTGGCGCATCCCTACATCTAACATAGATTTGGGGACTTGAGGATGCAGCGTTAGCATTAAGGATATACAATATTTTAAATAGAAAAGTGTGTAATATGGTTACAAAATGGTCTTCCCAACAAATGGTTTAGTTGTGAAAAAAAGTCTTTGATTCAGTTTCAGGACTGTGTCAAAAATAAACCAGGACTGAACCAGAGACTATGCAGCTTTTCTGGTGTTTCTGTGAGGGGGGGGGGGTCATTGCTTTGCCTGGAATGTTCCCCAGAATGGCATTAAGCAGGTGGCATCATTGTTGCAGGTCAGATCTGTGGAGAGGCCAGCCTGCTAATAGTAAGAATGCAGGTATTTGTAAACAATGAGTCTCTAATCTCTAGTCTCTAGGTAAATAAATGTTTGATACACAAGTGTGATGCAATGCAGGTAAGACAATAACATCTCCATGGAAACAAGCAGGTGACAGGCCCTCCACCAGAAACGATATAGGACAGAACTAAAAATTACAAAATAAACAAAGAACAGTCATTTTGTTATGAAAGACCTTGAATATCATGTGTTCCCTTCCAACTTTTGATGATCCTATGTCCAGAAGGTTTACTGGAGTATTTCATGTTCCCAGTTTATCACCAGTGTCGCCTCTCTGAGCCATTTCTCTGGCTGTGCTGCTGCTGCCACCAAACGGCTGTTTTATTCCTATAGGGTCAAACCTTTTTCAATTAATTTCTTGTTAGGCCTGATCCAAATAAGCTGCAGTAAGAATTTAATCCTCGTAACTGGATTACGGACTGATTGGAGCTACAAAGGAGGAGCATGCCATTCAAATGTTACATAAAATTGGGCCAGACTTCAGCAGACAACCAGCTCTGATTTTTTCAGCAAAAGATTTGATTTAGTAATGTATTGGGGTGATTGTACATGACGTAGTTCTGATATTTTCTAACCGTGTGCAAGTCCATTTTGTGTGCATAAAATTAATACACTGCAAAAAAATCTAATCTAGCCAAGTTAAGATGATTTGAATTAAGAAAGTTTCTTCAATTTCACTTGACAAGTAAAATTATCTGCCAGTGGAACAAGACTTTTTATACTTAAAATATGAAAATACATCTTGTTACACTTAAAGTAAGAAAAACACCAACCCTTTGCACTTAAAATATGAAAATCTTACTTGAATTAAGAAAAACAAACTTATTCCATTGGTAGATAATTTTACTTATCAAGTTGAATCTACTCAAATCAAGTCACATGTTCTTAATTTAAGTCATTTTTAATTTGGCTAGATATTGTTTTTTCCAGTGTAATTATGAAATGAAACTGGTTAAATTGTCTTGTTTAAAGGTGCACTGCGTAACATTTCTAGTAGAGGGTTTGCCACTTACTTGTCTCCATGGAAATGTGACTACATTATTTAGAATGTTCCACAGTATAGATTAAACCTATCTATCATGAGGGAGACAAGCAGGTTACAGCACTACGCTACATTACAGTTCAGATCTGTGGAGAGTCACCCCTATTCACAGAAAGAGTATTGTAATTTTGAGCAATAGAGACTCCCATAATGAATACATGCTAGATGTATATATTTAATGTCATACCATGGAACATTTCAGGGACAGCAATAACATCTGCATGGAGGCAAGCAGGTTCAATCCACCCTCCACCAGAAAAGTTGCGCAGTGCACCTTTAATCTTGACGTAGTCCTGGTTCACTCTGGGTTTAGTCCATAACAATGTAACAGCCTAAAATGGAAACTTGCACAGCCTCTTGTGTGACCTGAGCGATGAGTGGATCTGGGTGGGCAGAAGGAGAGCAAGCTTTTCCCATTCAAACCGATGTGGATGATTCACAAATGGAGACTAATTCCTGTTGTTTGATGGCGTTTGCATCACTACCCAAAGGCTGTAATCTGTAAAACAGGCCCATTATTATTCCACAGAGCCTATGGTGTGTGCTATATCAGTCCATGCTTGTACTTATTTGTCTTTGAGAGTGTGAGAGAGTGAGAACGGTAGAGTCTGTTGCTATGCATTTTTACACGTCCTCCCACTGGTCTCTTCACTTCACATGAAACAGCATCGCACTTGGAGTTTGAACACACCGTTTCTTTTAACACTTAGAAAGCATTGAAAGCTTCTAGTTCAGGTTTATCTCTGTTTAGAAAAGTGCACTATGGAACTTTTCAGGTAGAGGGCCTGCCAGTTGCTTGTCTTCATGGATATGTTATTGCTTTGCTTGCAATGTTCCAAAGTATGGCATTAAACTTATCAGTCTCCATAGAGACAAGCAGAAGATGCCAACAGGCCAATTTACTGGTGAGAGAGAGAGGTATTTTTAGCAATAAAACATGATTGAATAAATGCATCTTATACAGGTTTAATGCCACATTGTGGAATATTACAGGCAAAACAAGAGCATCTCCCCCAACCTGAAAAGTTACGCAGTGCACCTTTAAGCCTGGTTTACTCTTGGTATTAATTTCTGGGTTAGTCCCAGTTAATGCAGGTTTAGACATACTGTTAATCTTTTTTCTTTTAATGTTAATTTTATGATGATTATTTATGTTTTGATTTGTTTGTATTGTTTAATCTCTAAGCACTCTGAATAACTTAAATTGTGATACAAATAAACTTATTTTGCCTTTTTTGGTCCTCATTAGGTTCTGAATTAGAAGTGATACTAGTCTCCCTCTGCTCACTAAAAAGTTTGGCATCTTAGACTTAGACATAGACAAACATCTTTCAATCACTTCTTTCATCACTTTTTTCAAATCTTTCAGATGTTTAGTTTGTCTATAGCTTTAGTTGAGCCATCAAGAAATCCCAGTTCATGCCTCAGTTTAGGAGCAACATTTTAATATTCTGTGTCTGTTTTTAGCTGTGGATATCTTGTCTTATTTAGTTTTACTATAATTTTTGAACAATTGACACTGCAATGGTCCATCTACTAAGAAACACTTGTATCGTTTGAGGTCAAACTTTCTTTCTAGCAATGCAACACCTAAAATGTAAAAAGCATTGACAACAGGGGCATAGAATTACAGGTCAGACATGGCTTAGAGCAGAGCTAAAAGGGCCCAAACAGTTTTAAATTGCTTGCTGTTCCACCATATTGCTCCATTACTTTGATGGATTCTGGGTCAAAGTTATGGTTCAGTAGCGGGAAGCGACTATATAGTGGATAGTAAAGCCAGTTACTTGTATCCTGTGTTTACCGTGTCATGGCTGTCATGTATGGTACATGGAAGGTTATATATAAAGAGCACATACAGTGCACAGTGTATGGACATAAATGGACACTATGAAACAAAAATGAGAGATGAAAACATAATAATGTGTGTACGGTATTTTTTGGACTATAAGTCACACTTTTTTTCACGGTTTGAGTGGTCTTGCGACTTATACTCCGGTGCAACTTATATATTTAAATTTTCACACTGACAGTCGTGAGAGGCTCTAGGCTTGTGTGTCAGTATCTGCTGCTCCTATTACTCCTGTACCACTGTCACTTCGCTCTAATTCGCATGTCTCCTGCAGAAAGAATATTTGGAGTGAGCGAGAAGCAAGAAACTTATGAGAGACTGGCGGAAAGCGGGGATAGATAACGAAGCTTCACGGCAACATGCATGCATCATGCATCTTTCCTGGAAGTCACTGGAAGGATCGACAAATCCTGGACTTCAGTGACACCCCAAACCATCCAGTCGGAATTCAGAAAGCCCGGAATAATTCTAACTGGAACTGATGTTGATCTGACGACAGCTACGCAAAAGAGGAAGCGGCGCTCCGTTTACCTCATGGATCTATGGTTTACCTCGCGTCATGAAGATGCTCAGAAATGACACAGAGGATGAAGAATTCAATGGATTTAGTGATTTGGAGTGAGCTGGAGAGTTTGGTTGCTTGTTCTGTTCTGTTGTTTATGCTATAGTTATCTGAAGAACTGTTCATATGTTATGTTAACATACCAGATGCCTATTCAGCCTGTTGTTCTCTTATTCTGTTATTACTACAATTTGCCTTTCAAGATGAAATTTTGGTTCCTGGTCTCTGATTTTATAAAATAAATTTCCCCCCTCTTCTTCATTATGCATTTCACTGGTATGACTTATAGTCCAAAAAAATATGGTAATACCAGGCTAGCAAGTAGTTTTCAGCTGCCATTAATTAAGCAAAAAGGTATAAGTACAATTTTCTTTTCGATATTATGGATCTAAATTGACATACTTTTTGTTTTTTGATGAATGTCAATATTAACCATTATTAATAAAGACTCAATGTGATAAATCTGAAATTTTATGCATGTGTTGTTGGTAATAATTTGATTTGTTTAGTCCTGACTTACCTGTGGTTTTGTTCTAGTTAAGGCCAATTTAGAGCAGCTCTTGTGTAACTGATGCTGGCTCTGTTGTATTTTTTGGCCTAGATTAAGCTGTGGTCCTGTTTGAAAGTGTTAAATAAACCTCTTGTGGAAGGGTAAATGCGTGGATGGTGTTGTGTTGAGACGGAGATGAGTCGTCGAAGCCCTTTACAGAGTCTGTCTGTCAGGAGGAACTGCCATTAACGCTGACATTCAACTGAGTGCAGTCAGTCTCACACAAAACCCAAAGATCGAGGAGATTTTTGATTATTTGATTTAGAAAGTTGTGGTATAAGTTTTATGTTTTATAGTTTATAGTTGTGATGACAGTAATCTCAGTTAGTGTGTATGTTTGTGTGTGGGGAGGGGGATCATATATAAATTAACTCAAACTTCTTCAACTACGTCAAGCCTAGAATTTTTAGCCACTTTACTACAATGCAAAATGCATTTGATTTTTTTTTTTTAAGAATACTTAAAGCTATTATGTAAAATCAACTTTCTAACCATATTATCGTTATTTCCTCTCACCATTTACACTATCGAAGTTGTATTTGGAGTGCTTTGTGCATATTTGATCAATCTTTAATCACTTATTTTCAAGACACCATTTCGCTCATCAGCTCCTGTTTTCACCACCACCGACATACACCCATTGCTCTTTACCTACTTTGTTCTCTAATTTTATTTTCTTAATCAGTGATATGTGTAGGATTCACCAGTCATGTAGCCATGTTGGTACAACTGAAAAAAATCTACTGCGAGGTAACATGATGTGCAACTATCCATTGGAGGTGCCGACAGCTACACAGCTCTTTGTTGAGATGATGTTTATGGTGACATCAGATCCCACTGGCCACCACAGTTTTCTAACGGACCAGTTTCTTTTATTAACCCTTCCAGATCGATAGTATCGTATATGATATCGGTAGACATGTTTTATATAATCAATGATAACTTTCCAACCATAAAAGACAGAAACGTACTTTTTTTCCTTGAAAAGCTGACAGTTGCAGCTTATCCTACGTCAAACACTGTGTGATGATGTTGGGAAAATGAGTGTCCAATAGGAACTTTGTTTTCCACCAAACACATGCGCTCCATCCATTTTGATTGGTCAAAACTTTGCCAAAGAGTGTAGTGAATCAAAAAGGTCGACTGCTCTGAGCGTCTGTGTTCAGAACAATTGAAAAAGTCACTCTAAGTGCAGTTATTTCTCAAATAAATGGCAAATTACGCATCTTGGTCGGCATAATTGTGCATCTCTTGCTGTTTTTATTTGAAAGGTTTATTTCACGCAAAATGTACAAATACAAATGTAATAAAAACCATGGAAATGCAGGAAGTGAGGTGGCTCTGTGCCCTGGACCTGACACAAGCTGTTTCTATGACTGACACCAGGAAAGTTATGGGGCCATTGTACTTTTTTTTTAGTTTTGAGGGCAATAAGTATATTTATATAAAAAATGTTTTATGTCAGGAAAGTTGTTTATACTGTGTGTTTTGTATGAAAGAGTGAATTTTATTTTCAGGTTTTTTGTTTTTTTTTTCATTTGTATTTCTGGTCCTTAAGCTTTAGTTACAGCTATATGACACAACTACAGCATGCAGATTGTGAAGTAACAGGTTGTACTGAAAAAAGGATGTATAACACTTCATTAGAGGGTAAAAGGGGGAGTTTAGTAGCAGAATTAAAGTCTGGGAAGGTTAAGTCATAGTTTAAAATGTCCAGATTCTAACATAATGCTCCATGGATGTCATAAATAAGAACTATATAACAGACACAGGCACAATAGGGCTTCTTTGAAATAGTAATAGTTAGGATAGTTCTCCTTTGGGACTCTTTGCTAGAAAAAAATACTAACTGCATGTATTTATTATAGCAGAAGGCAGATTGAGTACAGTTCCATCTTTGAAGGTTAGCCAGCAAAGGCATGATTCATTTGACTCCCTCTGATGATGTTGTGGCGTTTTCTAAAAGCCATGGCTCTTGCACAGAATCAAAAACAACAATGAACATGTAATGAGTCACACAGTTGTTCCACAGTGAACAAAGAAACCAAATGGGCTACAGTGGTACAAAAAGAGCAGACAAAAACATGGCACAAATCGATAGGATCTCAGAGGAATAAGTTAAAAGGTGACATTGATTGTGTGGATATGTGTAAGTGACAGTGATGCCGCTCCGCCAGTGAAATCAGTCTATGTCTATGAGAGGAAGTGGGCTTTACATGCTGAGTGCAGGAGGACGGCAAAAACTGAGCTAGAGCGGTGATTACATGTGCTGCAGTGGGCACAACCATTATCTGCGATCAACCTCTTTCCATTGACCTTTGACCCCATTTATACTTCAATGAGACACCGGCGCTGCAGCAAAAGTTCCCACAAGGCCGCAAAGACACGACACAAAATGACAGAAATAGCCTGATGTGACATAATAGGTGGCCATGGCAATTAAAGCAAGAATGCATTTTGGGTTGTGCAAAAGGTGACAACAAAAGGCTATTCTCTGAGATGCACATAATCATAAGACATTATTAACTAATGAGTGAAAGTAGAGGTCATTAGGCGTGAGTCACTGTGTAAGAACAAGATGTCGTACATAAGCAGAGTGGAGGAAGAGGCAGCCACAAAGCACAGATAACAGGTAGGGTTGCGCAATTTAAGGTCTTACATTACACAAAATGGACTCATGTTAAAATGTTGTTACCTCATCAAAAACATGCCATGAGACATATTTTGTTTCATTCTTGTATGTTTGAGTAATCCTTTATTATTAGTCTAAGCTCAAAATGCTCTGTTCTACCTTGTAATGTCATGAAGTGGTAGTTTTCAAGTTTGCATCTACCTTTTACCTTTTGTTGAGTAGAGATTGACAATTCAGGGCTAAAATATCTAAAGATATTTGAAAGAAGAAGCCTAACTATGCATGATTTGTGATGTGTGACTGAAACAGTACAAAACTCCAGTATGTTTTTGATGAGGAAATAACAATAACAACATAAATCTTAATAGCTTAATATGGGCCCTTAAACAGAAATTTAAGTGGAATTGAGAGTGTCATAACGTAAAAGTGAGGTACAGTTACATTCTAAAATCTAATAAATTGTAAACTATTTGACAAAAAGACTCAACAGGCCAATTTGAAAATAAAGAATATGCAGTACACCCTTTATTATGCTATCCAACACTAACTGTGCAGTTTGTATTGTGACTTATTTTAAAATGTCAAGCACTAGAATATCCCTGGACATCCATCTACAGTGCATCAGAAGAGTATGGATGATGCAGTACCACCAAAGACATAATTCATAATGAACAAATTACTGATTAAAAATTATTTAGGCTTTGTAATTGCTTCATTAACAGGTTATGGCTATTACAATTTTTATTAAGTCGGTACTAGGCTTGGTTCATTCTTTATATATTTATTATGAATGAAGTTCATAGTTTTTTAGAAGTCTTAGTTTTTGCCTTAGATCAAGCTCGCATTTGCAGGAGCTCCCCATTAGAGAAAAATGCAGGGTATATTTTGGGTTACACCAGTAGGCTAGGTGTCATGCACAGACTCCACTCTGGCACGTGATGCGTAAAGACAAAGGAAAAGTGTTGGAGCTGTGTTTAGTACCAGTGTTTCATTAAACCAACGCGTCGCTCCTGTTTTCCATTTGAGGGAATAGTTTTCTCTCCAGTCTGCTCAGTGCCAATTCAACACAGATTGGGGCCAGGTGAGACACCCCCCCCCCCCCGCCCCCCTGGGTCCGCTTGTTATTTCATCCTCTCTGTGTCAAAGACATAGACTTTGATCTATAGGAGAATGACCTTCACCCAGAGCATGTGGTTTCAAATGATTGAATTAATATTGTCAAAAAAATTGTGGAATAAACAGTTCTTCTTCGTGTTATGCCTCAAACTGTCTTCACTTCTGCTCCTCTCCACAAGTGTCGCTTTTTCCCTGTGTCTCCAGACTTTGCGCAAATTGTACGGCAGGGTCCTAGCTGCAGTAGGGAAAGTAAAGTGCCTCGCTTAGTAGGAGGTTTATAAATCCCACGGTTATTGTAGACATTGCACTTTATATTGCCTTTGTACAGCACTTTGGGCAGTTGTGGTTGATTTTAAATGTGCTTTATAAATAAACTCGACTAAATAGGAGTCCACAAGTAATATTAAGAGTATTAAAAGAACAGGAAGTACTTAGCCTCTCCTTAGTCATTAATGAATGATTTAGCCCCTGCTTAAGTGATATCGAGCTATGACCATGCATATCACAATGAGCTCCACACAAAGAAGGGCCCAGCAGCTGCAGAAATGATTGTCTCTAAAAAGCTCAAATTCAATTAGTAGCTCCCTACGGGCCTCTGGAGGAGCCCAAATCACTGTCTCGCTCCTAATCATGCCTCCAGATGAAAGGCAAGGCACCGAGAAAAACACAATCACAAACGCCCAGAGAAATAATTACAGGGAGTGGAGAGGTAAAAATAAATGAATTACTTTAAGCAAAAGCTCTGAGGTACAGGTGTGTTAATGTACTGGCTGAAGTAGGTGTTTGAGAGCTTTTGAAAACATCTGCGCCATATCTGAAGGTACACGCATTTATTTATAAGTTTGTGATAATGGTGGTGCCATGTTTTTGAAATTTTTTTTTTATATGTTGGAAAAAATACATAATTTAGTTTTTGTTTCATTCTTTTAGTCATTGAATATTGTTTTAAATGTACACTATGTCTCCACGGAGATATCAATATGCCTGTCATTATAATTAATATATCAATTTACCATTCAATATATAAAAGCTTGAACACTATATCTTAGAGCTCAATATTTACCATGTGATATTTTTTTTGTAAAGTGGAGAGATTTGGAATATTTTTATTGTAATACAGTAAGAGTTGAGCTGTAGAGCATTGAAAAGTTACTTTTATGGCTAATTATTGGTTCATTCTATTATTTATTTGATGAAGCTCATGCCTTTTGAATGATATTGTCTATTTCAAAATGGTTTTGCATGCTTTTTTTATTTCATCAGTGGCATAAAGTAGTAAAGTTTATCACAATAACTCACTGTAGCAATATATCGTACTTCATTTGTTACCGTGACAGGCCTAGAAATAAATGTTTTGTCTTGATTGTGCCACAGTATGGCACATATGCATATGCTGCATTTTAAAAATATTTGTTATTACATAGATTTAAGTGCCGGCTTGCCTCTCCACAGACCAGAACTGTAATCTGATCTGGTGGGGTTATTGTACTTGCTTGTCTTCATGGAGATAGATGAGTTTCATGACATAGGTGATGCATTGTTTCCCATGGATTTTGTTAAGATAACCGCACAAATAATTATTACAAATGATTTGTAATGATGAGGTTCATTCAATATAAATTATGAAAATACAATGAGCAACAAAGTCTACTTTTGTTATACCAGTATAGTCCAGGTTGTTTTTAGGGGCCATCCTAATCTCCTGTATTCATTTGAAACACTGTCTGATACATTTAAGGAATATAACATCTCAATAACATCTCCATGGAGACAAGCAGGTGGGTTATCTAACCCAGAAAATCTACAATAAGTGCATCTTTAAAAAAAAACAACTAAATACTACCACCAACTACACCTATTTCAGAGTTGCAAGTAGCAGTGGCCTAGTTTTAAAGGTGTACCAAAAACAAGCTTTAAAAATAAAAGGGTAGCAGGTAGAGAGTTGAAGAGGAAAATCACATGTGTAGTACAAGAGCTTCTCCTCTGCACCGGCTTCTCCCAGGGGAACAGTGTGTGTTTCAGTGAGGTCTCTATGTGCCCTGCTCCAGACCAAGACCACAGTTTAATACAGACCTAGCACTGTTGATGGAGTGTGTGCATGGTTTTCACAAATGAGGTGTAATGGTTAACAGCTTTGCCCGCATCACATTTTGATCTTGTCAAAGTCATTTAGAGGAATGCCAAGCTCATAAGGAAACCAAAGACTGCAGTGTAAGTCATTTCAGCAAAGCCTCATGGGAACAGTGGAGTTAACGATGCACACATAAGTTGAAGGCTTTCCATTTCATCACATGAGCTTCTTATACTTCTCCTGTTTAGACATTAGATTAAATCAATTTAGTACATATCAGTAGAACATGTTGGAGAGTTTATATAGTGTGAGAAGATGAATGGGGGGAGACAGTGTGAGATGCTAATATAAGAGTCTATTAAATAAGTTAATTCATTTTTGTCCAGACTTTGTTCCCTGATTGCTTATGGTATATTAGATTTATGGCTTCTAATAAATTATTAAAATAAAGACATTGAGTGCAGCCTTTTGAGAATGAGCTTGTGCTTCTTTTATTCCCTTTTTAATTATCTTGTCCAGATGAAATACTAGAAGAGGCACTGTTGGAGTTTTTTCACCTTTGCCAGAGTCGATATTGGCCTGTCAAGTTGTAATATCAGTATATAACATATATGGTCAATGGTAATCAACATATTGTAAAACAGATAGACCTGGTCAGCAAAGTGGGAGTCCCAAATTTAGACCCTGCTTGGCTGTAGTAGCATAGATAGAGTACTAAAAGTAAAAGTACTTACATGGATTAAAATGTTCTCAAGTTCAAGTAAAGTACTGCTATCAAAATTGTACTTAAGTAAAGGTACAGTATGAAAAATACTACTCAAGGAATTAGTTATTTTTTACGCAGTGTTAGTAGCATCTTAGGTCAGTCTTTTATAAAAGACTTGATCAATTAATCTGTGTAAATTTGAACTATGTTGTTTTATTCCTGGCTCAAGCGGCACAAGTGTATTGCGGAAGTGCTGAGGTTGTCTGGTGTCAATTTTGACTAGATGCTGCAGCCCTCTGGAGGCTTTTTCCTAAATAAAAGATTAGTTATTGCATGAACACACAAGATAGTGTACCTTTTAAAGGTTGTGACTGCAACAACCACCAGCACCTTTCTTCATGTGAGGGTCACAGTGTAACAAAGCTGGTCCAACAGCAGTTGCGGCTGCACTGGGTCCAGTCTGAAGGAGACATTAAACCAAATCTGCTTATTCTTTAAGATCTGACTAATCAGCACACGAGATATTGACAGGGATTGTAGGTTTAGAAAGAAGCAGATAGTGGTAAGACAGCTGTGCAATAGCACAACTGGGACTTGTACAGTACACATTTTAATCTGTTAAAGAGTACGAAGTACTAATACTGTTAAGTGAATTTACTTCCACTCCTGGTAGCAGTTAGTACTTTACTTTCCCAAGCTCACAAAAGAGCACAAATATCACCTTTTTCCCCTATAATGGTTTAAGTTTTTTGTGACCATGTACATGTACATCTAATCTTCAAAACAACAGCTGCAGTCTAATCAACTTTTTCACTATTGTCCCCCTTCTAATCCTCCACCATATTAAGCCCTTTTGGTTTCTCCATGTGCGCCCCTTTCCTCTATACCTCCTTCATGTGGTGCGTATTTGAACACGTTTGGACTTAGCTGTGGAAGAACGCTGCTTCAAAAGTCTCTGTAATGATGCTATTAGTATGAGTCCAGACTGAGCCCAGGCCTGAGGGCACAGCTGCAGCACAGATGATTACCCTGGAGTTAACTGCTCCTGTATCATCCGTCACAGAGGCCAGAGCTGCACTAGCCAGTGCCCCAAGCACAAACCCTGAGAGCGGACCATTTACATCACCCTGTCACTTCACCAGGGCCGTAATCCATACACCTGCCCGGGACCAGTGCCTCCCTCCGCAGCCACTTCCTCTGCCTCCTGTCTCGCGATGGTACTGTTAGATTTAAGTGAGACAGCCTTGCTCTGACTAAGCACAAACGCGATATTATTCTCTTAAGATCCCCACGGTATCGCCCCAGTCAGCATATTAAGGCAGAGAGATGGAAACTGCTGAGACCCACACAGCCAAAAGAGAAAGTGGTGATAGATTTTTAAGCCAAGTCTTTTATTCTTTATGAATCCGCAGTGCTCTGTCATTATCAATTACGGTAATGTAATATTAAGTTAGATCTCATGTAATAAAGATTTGAATTAGAAAATTAACCTAGATTTTTTGGGAAAGTAAAAGTAGAAAAGTAGCTATGGTTTGCATTTTCAAATTACTATAGACATACATTCTGGACATGTTCATTCTTGTTGATGGAAAAGCTTTTTTCTCTTAGATTTCTAGTTAATTTGTTCCACAAAATTCAGAGACTTAGACAATGATCTTGGACCAAAGCTATGTTCTTATGACATAAAAGCATTCCTAAAAGCCCATCATTTAACATTTGGGTGAAGGGCAGGTCAGAATTCTATGATATAATTTGCTGTTGGTGCAAATTGGTGCACTGTGTAACTTTTCTGGTCAGTCATCTGCTTGCTTTGCCTAGCATGTTCCACATTATGGCATTAAACAAATAAATCTTGTTTTAATTCATTTACAGGTGTTTTTATTTCTCAAAACATTCTTATTGTGAGCAGGCCGACTTCTCCAGTAATCTGAGCTGTAACTTTTGCTGGCCATGTTATTATCTCCATGGAGATAGTTAAATTAAATGCCGTACTGTAGTGTATTCCAGGAAAATCAATGACATCTACATGAAATCAAGTAGGTAACAGATCCTCTATCAGAAAAGTTACATAGTGCACCTTTAATTGTCAAAGTGATGAGGTTTTGTTCTGGCTTATACACATCAAACAAAAACTAGCAAAAACTAAGTTGTCGTTTTCAGTGGTTTGACTAATTTGAGCTTTATCTGTCCCTTCCTCTTGCTCCTATCATCCTGGTTCCTATATTAAACCCAAGGCCTCACAACTGTTGTCAGCGAAACTGGCCCATAGGGGAGCAGATGGCAGGAGAGCAGCTACAGATGGGACTCTTTGGCCAGGACATTTAAGTTAGCGCAGAAACACCCTGACACTAAGTGACGACGAATCTTTAAAGAACCGGGTGAGTCAGGACCTGGCGTGGATGATGATGAGTGCATGATGATGTTATGAACAACTTGATGTAAAACAACTAAAAAGACCCAAAAAACAAAAAACTGTTTGCTCTGACCAAACTGTTAAAGATGCACTGTGTAACTTTTCAGGTAGGGGGTCCACCACCTGCTTGTATCCATGGAGATGTTACTGATTAGCTTTGATTGTTCCACAGTTTGGAAATAAACTTGGTAATCACAATGGAGACAGGTTAATGGCCAGGTCTATGGAGAAGCAAGCCAGTATATTGTGAGAATTCAGGTTTTTAAGGTATTTTTAAGCTATAAAATTATAACTAGACAAATGCAAGGAAGATGTGTTTAATGCCATACTATGGAGCATTCAAGACAAAGAAATAACATCTCCATGGACACAAGCAATCAGAACACTTAATACTCGAAAAATGGGCAAGGTTAACAATCACTTATCAGTTAATTATTATTATTATTATTATTATTATTATTATTATTATTATTATTATTATTATTATTATTATTATTGTTATGCCATGCAATGTTCAACACATCTTTGGTACCTATAACCAAGCCAGCAGAAAAATGATTTTAACACATCTGAAATGACAAGAACACTGTTTTTCACTCACTAAAAGAAATGGTTGATAGAAGAAGCTTTTGTAATTGGGTAAGGAACAAAGGGTTTGATTTTGGTGTTAATCTGAAATACCTGAATCCAGGAAAAATTGCAGCAATTTGCTTTGTGGCAGTAAATCAACATTACAAACTTAATACTTGATAGATTTTTTTTTAAATTTCATTTTATAAATAATCAAACATTGCTGTATTTGTTATCTTTATCCAACTCTGTTCTATTTCCACAGTGGATTCTTAAAATAAATGTTGATTTATACAAATAGTTTAATATTTAGACAACTGTAACAAATCTTCTTGCCTGTTCTTGTCTGTTGTGCTAGAAACATGTTTTTAGGTGAACTGGTCTAATCCCTTTCTCCTTCACAGTCATTTTTATATTTTGTATCTGTTTGCATTGTTTTACTTGTATGTGCAAATCAATATATATATATATATATATATATATATATATATATATATATATATTTATTGCTTGTGCTTTTTAATTGATCCAACAATGATGGCTACTGAATGAACACTGGGAATCACACGATTCATCAAAAGACAAAATGTTACATGATTTCAGGCAAAGAATACAACATCATTTGATTAAGAGAAGATATAGATATATGCTTATAGATATTTAAAATTATTTCTAAAACAACTTCTTAAGCTGCATGTTGCAATATTAAAGATGCACCAGGATCTGGCACCTAATTGTCCCCATGGAGATGTTTCTGCTTTGCCTGGAATGTTCCACAGTATGCCATACAATGTTTCTACAGGGTTCCCACTCTTTTTCACTGACAAAAGCTCAAAACTTTTCCATGACTTTTTCATGACCCAAAGTAAATTTTCCATGACTTTACGGCACTTACATGTGTAGAATTGATCATACTTTTAGGGCTAACTATGAAATGTTAACCCTTTCCACTCACCTTATGGTTTGGGATTAGAGTTTTTTAACATTCAAAATACTGTCAATGCATTTATTGTCATCTCTTTTAAACAAAAGGTGCATACGTTCAGAAATAATCATAATAGCCTAATGATAACTTAACAGAAAGCTATAGTTGCATGACAGAGATACTAAAATTCCCAAAACTTTCATTGAACCAACCAAATTCCATGACTTTTCCAAAACTTTCATTTACTTAACACAATTCCATGACTTTTCGAGGCCTGGAAAATTACATTTTCATTTTCCATGACTTTTCCAGAATTTCCATGACAGTGGGAACCCTGTATCCATCTTATATTATGTTAATTACAGACATTTTTATTGCTCAAAAATACCTTAAAAACATACTTTCTCATTGTCAGCATTGTTGCCTCTGTATAGTTGCTTGTTTTTTTCCAGTACTGTAGAAAATTCCAAACAACGCAAAAACATCTCCATGGAAACAAGCAGTTGGTGGACCCTCCGCCAGAAATGCTACACAGTGCATCTTTAAAATGGCCCAAACCCTTGCACAGAAGAGTCAGCTGCATCTCCACAGAGGCGCGTCAGACCAGCCCACCTGATGCATGCGGCCCCTCACATCACGCATACCCCTGCTCCCTATAGGAACCAAAGCCTGTTACATCACACGACTGCCTCCCACTACCACTCCAGTATTTATAGCTGGTGTAGAAAGGTTACTCGTGTACGCTGGCCTTTCTCTGAGATGGCCCTGTGCGCATGAGCTCTTTGTACTGGCACCGTCTCGTGATCAGAGTCTGCAGTGTGCTGTAGGACTGAGACTACGTCACTCACTACTCACTATAACGTATCGCAGAGTGAGCAGAGAAAAAACACTAATCATATATTTAAATGCTTGTTTTCTTGGCTTTCCTTGTGAAGTGCATTGAAATGGCTACATCAGTCTAAATTTTATCAAATTAATGTATTGCAGTCTAGGTTTTAACAAGTGCTGCAGAACAGTTCAAAACCATGACTTGACCAGTTGTAGTTCTTCTAACTCATTACAGTATAAAAAAGCCACTTCTCTAACTAACTTTACAGAAAAGTAAAGTCCCCACAATAGAGACACATTTTCACATTTGCCTCCTCAGCGAATACAAACTCCCCTTTTAATTTCATCAGGAACAACACGGAGAGCTCAGGGGGTCCAGAATGAAATTGACTGCAGTGCAACACAGGTTTCATTTCCTGCTCAGACTGAACGAGGGAAAATGTTCTGTTTTAAACTACTGTACAAACTGTCACCATGGCAACAGGATCTGCAACAAAACTGAATGCTCACATGACCCACAATGCACCTGTTCACCATGTATTTACATTGCAGTCTGTCTGGTGTATGAGGTTAATGGTATGGTCATTTTAGTGAATCGTGTTTCCCTTTTTTCTGTGTGGACGATATATCATGTGTGGGCCTTTTTGTGTTCAATTTATCTCCAATATTATCATTAAAAAGATGAATTGTATTTTTTTCAATGTGTTAAAGGCAGTATAGTCTTGCACTGTGACTACAATTTTAGGTTGTTTTGTGCTATCACCAGCCCTCATTCACCCATATCAACCTTAAGTATGGAAAGGTCACCCTATATGTATTATTAAATGACTGGGTCATGGCGTGTTACATAATTAATCTCTTCAGAGGGCTCTAAACACACACAGCTTGAGCCTGTCCCGTGTATGTTGGAGCCATAAAGGCCCGCAGTCTTTTAGCGCACTTAATTACGAGGCCTCTCAGGGGGTATAACGTCAGAATCACAAATAAGGACCTCACAAGTTCAGCAAAGAAACTACACGACTGAAAAAATGAACTGTCAGTGGAAAATGAAGTGGTTAATTCCATGCACAAAAGGGCAAGGTGCCAGAGAAATATTAGGCTTAACATTTAAGGGATGTTTAAATACATACATTTGAGTTATGAATACTAAATGCCATAGTTTACGTAATTGAGCAATGGCACGATATGGATTTAGCAGATTAAGAACACTGAAGATATTTTATGCTAAAGACACAGTAATGGAAATGAGAAGAACAAATGATTTCTTTTAGAGGAGAATGGAGCATTTTAAGTCAATGAAAGAGCATGGAGGCACTTTATCTTTACACTTGAAGGGGCATTAGAACTATGCCTTGGTGGCCGTCTATCTTCCCCCAAAGCGGCTTAATTGTAAATACATATTTGTTTTAAAACCTTTTAAAAACACTTGTGATAGAACTAAACAAAGCTATTTTTTTTCTTTATTTCTACATGTAGAGAGCATACAATAGTGTAATGCTGGAGTAGAACCGTACTTGTGAGCAGCATATCAGGGCTATATAAAAGCAGCAGCAGAAATGTACTGTGAAAGCGCGGCATGGGGCAGAGCAGCGCAAGCTCCGAAACACCCACCCACCCTTCCTGAATCAGCCGTTTCTGTGGCGACCGGAGCGGAGGGGGCGGAGGCAGAGGAGACAAACATTCGCAAAAACACAGCTGAGGAGAAGATGGCATGGATGGGCAGAGACAGGGGACAGGTGCAGAGGGGTGATGGGAGGATGGGCAGGTCTAGTTGGAGGTGAAGTCCGTCTGGCTCACTGTGGCTGACAGATTTTATGGTTCTCAAAAAAAAATCTAAATCTAGATACAAATTGTTACTAAAACTAGTATCTGAGCAGGTATGAATAGTTAAAATTGTCCTAATATTTGTCAGTAGTGTGGCCACATATTAAAATCAAAGAAACATTTGTTAAAAATATGTTTTTTTTTGTCCATGGTAAATTAAATTTAGTAGTTTTTTCCTCTTAGTATCAAAATTGAGTAGGTATTTTTAGTATTGTGAACTGACTTGATAGAAATTTTAAGCATCTGAAATGAGATTTGATCTTGATTTCCCCTTTTATTACACAGAACCAAATTTATAGTCTGGCAGCCTATTACACCAAATGCCCTTCCTGACCACTTACTGTGAAATGAAAGGATCATAGGCCAACAAATTGCATAGAAAAGGCAAAAAATAAATAAATAAATTAAAACTGCACCATCATCTCTCGAAAGTGCTGCTGTCGTCAATATGATTATGTACAGGGCTTGACTTTGTACCTTATTTGCAAGTGCCTGAATAAATGTATGACTTAATTGTAATGAAAATTTCTCTGGCAACTGAAAAACAATCACAAATAGCAGCAATAGGCACTTTTTGAGGATATTAAATCATTACAATTCAGGATCACAAGCTCCCCTATAGGCTAACTTTATTACTTTTGTCAGTGTGGTCTCCATTTTCTTATCGTTTCTTGTTGGTTCTATACTTGTTGGTCTATAGGTTACCACCAGCACCACCCTGATCCACCTGAACACATTTGAAGGTCTTGTTTTATATTTTATCTTATTTTTCTTTTCAAACTTAGAAATTGTGATCTTGCCAAAATCTACAACAGACTGGCAGGCAGAGGCAAAAAACCCCCCAAAAAACCCCACAATTGCCACATTTGCAGAGGAGATGGACAAAAACTGGAGGCATTTTTCACTCTCTGAAAGGAAGTCCAGCACACAGACACGGCTCAGGGATTCTTACACATCCACAATACCTCACTGTGAAATCCCATTCAGCCATATGGACCAATTGAAACCCTGTATTTTCTCTTCAGGCATTTCAC
Source organism: Boleophthalmus pectinirostris (assembly GCF_026225935.1). Lineage (NCBI taxonomy): Eukaryota > Metazoa > Chordata > Actinopteri > Gobiiformes > Gobiidae > Boleophthalmus > Boleophthalmus pectinirostris. The sequence goes on from NW_026571515.1 coordinate 22,012,324, forward strand.
AAAAAGGTTTTCGAACAAGTCACGGCAGATTAAAGACTTCCTTGACAAAGTTCCCAGGAAAACTTGTTGATTCAATAAGTTGTGCTGCAGTTGTATATCAAATCCCACCAAAGTTGTACAGGAAAAATGAAAAACTGACATGCTAGTGGATGTTGCTACAGAAAGACAAAGAGCCCTACGCATGTTGTATAGAAAAAAACAATGTGACAATACGCATTATCATCTACACAAGTAAAACAGACGCACTGACATTATATGAGGTGATAGTACAAAACAAACATGGAAAGGGTTTAAAGGATGTAAGATCTGATTTCACGGCAGTAACTCCCAAATATTATGTAACAGAATCCCGTTTGAATTTTCTACTACCTAGCACAACAGAGACGCAGTAAGCAGCCAACTCTGGCACAGTTCAGACAAAATGCTCACAGCTAGAAAAACATGATGTGCTCAAAATATAAATACCTGCATATTTTAATTTTCTAACATGTTAACACACAAGTTATGGATCATTTTCAGCTGACTTTATCAAATACAGTTGTCAAGCAGTTGTCTTCTATTGTCTATGTGTATTTTTAATGAGTGAAAAACGCAGTTCCCACCCTCTTTCTCAGGTACGCATGGTTTTACACATGGGGAAAGCAAATTCACTCTAATCAAACCCGGCATATCCCCTCTTCCCCCAGGTCATTTTCACTTGCCAGTCAATAGGTAAACAAACCTTCACTCAACACACGCATAGATGTATATGTAAAACACCTACGCACCACTGACGCACAACTACAACAAAAATAGAAACTTGCTTTTTCTCATGGACAGCGTTTAAAACATGCTCATTATGCTCTACAACATTATTTACAATCACAAGGACTTTGGCACTCACCTGTTTGTACGTCTGAAGATGGAGAGAGTCTGGAGCAAGTGGACCTAAACTGGATTCATACCAGTAGACCAGAATCAGGACTTGACTTGGATCTTGGCTCACGGGTTTCTTGTCTTCCCCTGGCTGACAGAGACAAAGAGTGTACTAGGCTGTTTCACGCGGTCTATAGCAGCAACAACACGAGGAAGGCAGGCTGGGGGCTGCGGACTCTGTCATCAGCAAGTCTCTCTCTCCTCCTCTCCCTCTTTCTCTCCTCTCTCTCCTCTCTGTGTCTCTCCACAAGTCTGGCTAGATGCGACTGTATAGCTGGGGAGAAGATGAACAGACAGAGTGTACAGTTGTGATCAAATGCCACCCCCTTTACAAGTATGTATCATGCATGTGTGGCACAGGATAAAAACAATGCAAGGTTGTGGGAGAGAGATAGAGAGAGCTTACTCCCACCTCCTGTTCACCCTCTTTTCACCACCAACCAACCATCCAACCACCCACCCACCATGCTCCTCTTGCCAGCCCCGCACCAGCCTGTCCAAATGAGTCATCAGCACTCAGCCAATGGAGAGGTGGCTGCAGCCTAGCATTTGAATAACACAAGTATTTATGTATTTTGAGATAGAAATCTGAGATAGAGCTTTGGCTAAACGGGTAGAAAATGAAATATATTGACACGTTTCAAACTGAAGTAAACTTTAAACTAATATAACTGCGGCAATGTTGAGTTTTAATAGGATTTTAAATATAAATGGTTGTCTCTTATAGTATGTATGACTCACTTGTATGATATATTATTAAAGGCTAGGGGTGTGCAAAAATATATATCGTATTGTTTAATGTGATGATACAGTATCGATATCGTGCTGTATCGACATATCTCCAAGAGTATTTTTGGTGTATTTTACTAAATTATTTTGTTACAAAGCTACAGTTTTGTTGTTTGTTTAGAGGAAGGAAACTCATTTATGCAACACATTTGACATTTTCACTGTTTTGAGGATTAAAATATTTGTGTTTCATATTAACTTTGCACAAGAAGTGGTTTAACAAAGACTTTTAGTATCACAGCCATGATTTAGCCATTATCTTTTATTAAACTGTATGAAAACAACTTGAAACATATCGTATCGAATCATAAGTGCACTGTATGTATCGTATTGTGGCCTATGTATCGAGGTATGTATCATATCATCAACTTCTTAATAATACCCAGCTGTATTAAAGGCCCAATATTATGTGAGAAGAATCCCTCAGTCGTCCAGGTAGAATCCATGGTGAGGAGAAAATTCATCCAAGCTGCGAAATGTCTTCAACCAAACTAACTTTTGTCCAGTTGACAAACTGAATTTTCTCCTCGCCATGGCCCAATATTGCGTTATTTTCTGATCAACATTAAAATGTTGTTTCCTCATTAAAATAATAATTGGAGTTGTGTTTTGTTTCATTCACATATGCTTAAAACACAAATCATGCATATTTAGTTTTCCCTCTAACAGAAAATACTTGTGATGTCATGTGATAATACAGGAAGTGCTCCACTCTGTTTTTAAACACCATACACCTACACCAGAATCATTTAGATAATTTCAACCCTGGAATTGCCCATTTTTAATGAACAAAAGGTAAAAGGTAACTGCTAACTTGAAAATTACAGCTTCATGACGAGGGCTGGCTATCATTAAGAAATTGCTGATACGATACAAACCTCAATACATAGGTCACAATATGATACATATAGTCCGGTTCCTTATATACTTTTGTGGGAATTTTTGGGGGATTTGCTAACCTATATATTTTTGGAAAGGTTATAGTATATGGAGTCAGAAAATCAATGTTTGCATTTGCCCACATGTCTTTATGGCGGCCATATTGGATTAAAAAAAAAAAAGGCCGCCAAAAAACCCTTTTTGGAATGTCTCAGCCTCTGAATAAGTTGAAATGTTGATTTTAACTGCTAAACCCACATTTTCAGGGTCAGGGAATCAAATGGTGCTAGTTACAAACCTGTAAGACCTACCCACATTAACCCATAGATGAATAAGTGGGTCAAACATGACCCAGTTTGGTTGTTTTCTTGCAATTTCACTGTAATATTCACATGTAATACTCCATGTTCCTCCAAAAACATGTTTTTTTGTTGTTGTTTTTTTATTATCCTGCTGAAATACATCAACAATATGGGTAAAACGAATTATAAACATCACATGCAGCTGGTCAGATAATTCAAAGAGTTTAAAAGTAGCTAACATAAAATGTGTATGTTGGATGTAAACACACACATTTAGACACAATATGATTACGCAACTTTTTTATGAGACATTTTCTATACATCATCATTATCATCATCACTTTCATACAACCATAGACTGTATATATGAGTGGACAGATCTAACACTGTAACCGCCATGTGCCAAATAGGAAGTTCTCCAGGAGGCTCTTCCGGCTCCTTCTGACTCTGGCTCCAATGGACTTACATTAGGATCTTGTGGCTCCTCTGTCTGTACCTGCTGCAGTGAGCCTCAACATTTTGGTCTTAAAATGTTTGTGTTAATCCACGACACATGATCCTATTCATAATATAGAGTCTGGCTTCAGATTGGCTCCTGTAACCGTGAACATCACAAACCTCATCTGAGCGAACTCTACTGAACTCTGTGGGTCACACTCACTTAGTCCACTTCTTTTATACAGTCTATGCAACAACATGGCTTCGGAATCATCATCATTTTGGCACTGGCTGCTGCACTGACACATGTCGGTACAGGATAAACCTTTAGTTTCTGGTGTGCAGTTCTGCACTCGCCTTTGTACTTGGCAGTGGTGAACCATGGACCTGGACCCTGAGCCTTCATTAGGACCAACTGCTGCTATCATGACATCATTTATTTAAAGAAAACTAAATGAAGCAAATTGCGCATGCACTTATTGCATATATTTGCTTAATAAACATTAGCTACTGTTCAACAAGATGGATAGATCCACGGCTGTCCGGGCTCCGAGCTCTGGTCTGGCCGTGGGCTCAGAGCTCCAGTTCTTCCGTCGTCCAAATAGGGGTGTCCTGCTTGTTTTTTGACACTGCGGTCTCGCTTATATTTGTGGTAGATGTTGTGGTATGTGTGTGTATGTATGTATATATATATATATATATATATATATATATATATATATATATATATATATATATATATATATATATATATATATATAGGGAATGCGGCTACGGTCAAATACCTGCAAAGAGTGAGGCAAGTCCTAAGAAGCCAGCTCAATGGCAAGAACAAGGTGCAGGCAATCAACAGCTCTGCCCTGCCAGTGATCAAATACCCTGCAGGAATCATAAGCTGGCCAAAGGAGGAGATACAGACCACAGATGTTAAGACACGAAAGCTCCTGACCATGCATGGAGGGTTCCATCCCAATGGCTTGAGAGGGTCTGAAGGACACACAGAGGCTGATTCTGGAGGTCAGGAGCAGGCCCTGGGCACTCGAGTAATAGAGGCCCAGATCTACCACACCAAACAAGAGCCACGGTGTAGACTGTGCAAAGAGGCTCCTGAGACAGTCCAGCACATAACTGCAGGGTGTAAGATGCTGGCAGGGAAACAAACATGGAGCCACAGAACCAAGTGGCGGGCATAGTGTACAGAAACATCTGTGCAGAGTACGGGCTGGAGACTCCAGGATCAAGGTGGGAAACACCTCCAAAGGTTGTGGAGAACGACCGAGCCAAGATCCTTTGGGACTTCCAGATACAGACTGACAGGATGGTGATGGACCAACCAGACATAGTGGTGGTGGATAAGAAACAGAGCAGAGCCGTGGTGGTGGACATCACAATACCAAGCGATGGTAATATCAGGAAAAAGGAACCGCCTGTCAATCTCACGTTCCGTCCTCCCCTCACTCATGGACAAGACCCCGAGATACTTGAACTCCTCCACTTGAGGCAGGGACTCTCCACCCACTCGGAGAGGGCAAGCCACCTTTTTCCGGTCGAGAACCATGGCCTCGGATTTGGAGGAGATGATCTTCATACCAGGCGCTTCACACACGGGTCAAACTGCCCCAGTGCTGCAGGTCCTGGTTTGATGAAGACAACAGGACAACATCGTCTGTGAACAGCAGAGATGATCCTGTGGTCCCCAAACCAGACTGTTCGGCCCCTGACTGCACTGAGAAATTTTGTCCATAAATACAATGAACAGAACCGGTGACAGTTGCAGCCCTGGCGGAGACCAACATGCACCGGGAACAGGTCTGACTTACTGCCGGCAATGAACACAGCTCCTGCTCCGGTCATACAGGGACCAGACAGCCCTTAGCAAAGGGCTCCGGACCCCATACTCCCAGAGCACCCCCACAGGACACCATGAGGGACACGGTCGAATGCCTTCTCCAGATCCACAAAGCACATGTGGACTGGTTGGGCAAACTCCCATGAACCCTCGAGCACCCAATGGAGAGTGTAGAGCTGGTCCAGTGTTCCACGACCGGGATGAAAACCACGGTCGGATTCTCCTCTCCAGTCCCTGGCACAGACTGGGGAGGCTGAGAAGTGTGATTCCCCTGTAGTTGGAACACACCCTCCGTTCCCCCTTCTTATACAGAGGGACCAACACCCCGGTCTGCCAGTCCAGAGGTACTGTCCCTGACCGCCACACGATGTTGAAGAGGCATGTCAGCCAAGACCCACAACATCCAGAGACTTAAGGTACTCAGGATGGATCTCATCCAGCCACGGGCTTTATATTATGAATAGGATTTTTTTGATGGACAAAATAGCAAAAAAAAAAAAATCAGGATCATGTAGAGCGAGTTCATACAAACGTTTTAAGACCAAAATGTTGAGGCTCACTGCAGCAGGTACAGAGAGAGGAGCCACAAGATCCTAATGTAAGTCCATTGGAGCCAGAGTCAGAAGGAGCCGGAAGAGCCTCCTGGAGAACTTCCTATTTGGCACACAGCGGCTCCAGCGTTAGATCTGTCCACTCATATATACAGTCTATGGTTGTATGAAAGTGATGATGATAATAATGATGTATAGAAAATGTCTCATAAAAACTTGCATATTGTGTCTAAATGTGTGTGTTTACATCCAATATCCAAATTTTATGTTAGCTACTTTTAAACTCTTTGAGTTATCTGACCAGCTGCATGTGATGTTTACAATTTGTTTTACCCATATTGTTGATGTATTTCAGCAGGATAATAAAAAACAAACAAAAAAAAAAACATGTTTTTGGAGGAACATGGAGTATTACATGTGAATATTACAGTGAAAATGCAAGAAAACAACCAAACTGGGTCATTTTTGACCCACTTATTCATCTATGGGTTAATGTGGGTAGGTCTTACAGCTTTATAACTAGCACCATTTGATTCCCTGACCCTGAAAATGTGGGTTTAGCAGTTAAAATCAACATTTCAACTTATTCAGAGGCTGAGATATTCCAAAAAGGGTTTTTTGGTGGCCATTTTTTTTAAAATCCAATATGGCCGCCATAAAGACATGTGGGCAAATGCAAACATTGATTTTCTGACTCCATAAACTATAACCTTTCCAAAAATATATATGTTAGCAAATCCCCAAAAACTTCCCACTAAGGTCAAAAAATGACAATAAGGAACCGGACTAATATCTCAATACAGTGCACTTTTGGTTCGATATGATATATTTTAAATCAATTTGGTGCAATAAAAAATAACAGCTAAATCATGGCTGTGATAGTAAAAGTCTCTGTTAAATCACTTCTTGTTCAAAGTTCATATGAAACTCAAACATTTTACTCATCAAAACAGTGAATACGTCAAATATGTTGCATCTAAGCAAGCAGTAAAACTGCAGCACTGTAACTAATTTAGTAAAATATACCAAAAAAATACTCTTGGCAATATATCGATACAGCAGCCGATGGTATTGATACTGTATCATCACATTAAACAATACGATATATCGATATTTTGATATTTTTGCCCACCCTTATTCATGACATCACAAGGTGGAGCAGAGCGTTGTGAGCTTTAGAGATGTGACAAGATTAATAAATCAGGATTACTCAACAATTCCTGGTATGATTTTGAGGAGGTATCAGCATTATAGCATGGCTTAAAGCTCACAAGAATCCATTTTGTGTAGGACCTTTAAAGAAAGTACAAGGGTACATAATGATCTGAGCAAATGAACACCACTGGAGTATTGTGCTGTTTCACGTTTGGAGTTATAAGAGGAATTAAAATGCACAGACAGTATTGACAGCACAGACTGATGGATGTCGGACCTGTCAGAGTATTTAAAATGATGAGTGGGGGTTTGCATTTTTAATAACACAACAGTGAAAGATATTATATTTAAAATGGGCCTGTCTTGTGTTCTGTCTTGAGTATTGATTTTATATTGTGAGAACAGTTCGAGTAATAGGGTGAGAAAAAGTTGTCTCTAAGAGCTGTTTTGGCTTTTAGTGGAGGAGTTTTTAAAAATGTATATAACAAAAACTATTTAAAGCTTAAGTAGGTAAGTAACAAAAGTATCTCTTTCTTCTATGAGTTCAGACTTCACTGATTGACTTAACCTTCTGTCACTCACAGAAAAAAAATCATATGGCTGAAAAGTGGGCAGGAAAAAGGATCTCCAATTGTGCTTCAGTATATTATAATAACTACACCGGAGGTAGCCTCAATAAAAGCATGAACAAAGACTTAATTCATAATAAACAAACAATTTATTAAGAATGATTCAGGCTTAGCAACTACTTAATAAACGGGTTTAGGGAAGAACTGGATTAAGTAGCTGCTAAACCATTCTTAATTAAGTGTTTGTTCATAGCCTTAATTCATGCTTCATTAAGAGTAGTTATTATGGCATAAAGTGCTGCAGAGTTCTCATTTTGAAAAGTACAAGTGGCCTGGGAGATGAGTGAACATATTTCCAGAGAAGCGGATCGTATATGGGATATTGTTGAAATGTGGGGTACATAATGTAATAATACCACTTCAATAACAGCCCTAAATTCACTAATGTCAGAACATCCCAAACTGTGGTGGGCCCCCCCACCAACATCCTGTGGCCAATTCAATTTCAGTCATCTCAAAAATGATTCAAGCCATGGGGTGCTGAGGTAGAAGAGCAGGCAGAGAAAAGGAGACTGAGGAGTGAAAGGAGATCAATAGCTAATCATCTGATAACAGGAAGAGCAAAATAGGCAACACACGGAAATGGAGTTCTTCACTGTCTGTAAAACGCAGCAGTGAAGCTTTGGTCACTGCCTCTGAGCCACAGAGAAAAATTGACTGACTGTTAGATAGTGGGCCGCATAATCGAGTGTAAGGATGACTTACATTTATTTAACAAGATTCAATAGGACCATATGATACAATGCAATATAATATATACACGAATCTAAATTATTATTACTATGTATTACTATTATTAATTACCAGTGTAGTGTGGATTTTTTAAGTGGGGGCACAAGATTCGAGACTGAACCAGGATGACTAAACCCGGTCTGAACCAGGTCTAAATCAGGACTAATCTTGAACTTGAGAGAGAAAGAGAACCTCGAGCCCGGGGAGCAGGGTGTCCTTAAAGCGCGATTGGGTGACAGCAATGTTTAGCCCCGTGGGGCACGGGCACTTTCACCTGTGGTGACCCAGCGGTCTACACACGCACACCTCCAGGCCTGTCCTGACACTCAGTCCTGTCTGACAGGTATGACTGGAACAAACAGAGCGCTGTGCTCTTCATGCCAACATATGTCTCCAGGCGAGACAGAACGATGATCCACGTGATCCACTGTGTCAAAAGCGGCTGATAAGTCTAAAACCAAAACAACAGAGGATTTCCCAGAGTCAGCAGTTAAAAGCAGGTTGTTAAAAATGTTTAAAAGTGCTGTTTGATACTGTGCTGTGATTTAAAACCAGATTGGAATTTTTCACCAATTTCATTACAAAAGATGATTTGTTAAATTCCTCACTTTGTTAACACATTAGAGCATCCTAATGAGCTAGGACATTGCATCAACAACATCAGCATGCTAACTGCACACCGGTGTTAGTATTAAAGACATTTAAGACAAACCAAACACACAAGAGGAAACATGAGATTTGCTATGCATTGTTTATTTTTTGAACAAGTTAATGCATTTGCAAACATTTCAACAGACACATTCTTTCAATTGAAATGGCGCTAAATGCATCTTCTTATCAAATTATGTCCTACTCAAACATCCTCCTCAGTCTGGGGAAGAAGCGTGACAGGACAGACTTAGGGTGGGTGATGAAGGCTCTCAGCTCGGTGTTGAGATGGGTCAGAACAGCTGCTTCAAAAGGTGCAGTATCTTGTGCACAAGCAGCCCTAAAGAGGCATAAGGGGAGCCATACTGCACTTTCAGATGTTTGGCCACTTTTTTGCAAATTTTTTTTTAGATCTTTAAGGCTGATATCATCATCTCCATCTACAATGACGTGCTTCTGGATCTTTCTGTGTAACTCAGCAGCCATCAGGCTGTGGTCCTGTTTAGACAATTTGGACATTTTAAAAATGTGTTTAACACAAGCCTCTGTGAGGATGTAGGGAGCTCCATGTCCACAGGAGGGTGGAGGCGGGCTGTTCGTCTCTGTTGTGGTTTCCAGAGTGGACATTTCACTTGTTTGTTGATGCAGGGTGTGTTCTGCTGGGCTCACTTCCCTCTAGTCCTCTGGCTCATGTGCAGTGGCACTTGGTGCTGGTGAAGTGCAGCAGAGTCGGACTCAGGCTTCAGACATCTTCACTCTGCTCTTGGTGAGTGGTGGTTGGGTCTATGATCTCATCATTTTCTGCACTAACTATAGTGAAGGCAAACTGGGACAGATCTTTCACAGGTAGCACCTGTAGGTTCACTGCCGCAGCTTCCTCCTGGGGCTCGTCATTTGTTTGGCTCAGGGATGTGGTCCTGGGACACATCAAGTACCTGTTGTTGGATCTCTACAGGTGTGTGTTCCAGGACATTTATAAAATGTATTTCTTGTGGAAATTCCAATATTTCCTGAGGCTCTGGAGATATTTCTTCAGTTTCTAGTGGAGATGTTTCCTCCTCTACCAGTTTGACCAAGTCACTTTGAGAAACAACTGGGCAGCTTCAGCTTCAGAGACCATCTCCTCACACTGGTTTTCTTCTGTTATATCCTCCAGATGCCCTTTCCTCTCAGTAACGACCTCTTCTGCTGGGCTGGTGACATCCTGTGCATGTGAGTGCTCTTCAGGCACAGGGGTCACTGGTTTGATCATCTCAGACTTGGGGCGGGTGATAAAGGCTCTCAGCTCGGTATTGAGATGGGTCAGAACAGCTGCTTCAAAAGGTGCAGTATTTAGTGCACAAACAGCTCTCAAGAGGGTGTAAGGGGAGTCATACTCCACTTCAATATGTTTGGCTGCTGTTTTGGCAATTTCTTGTAAATCTTCAACGCTGATATCACCATCTCCATCAACAATGACGTGCTCCCGGATCTTTCTTTGCAACTCAACAGCCATCAGGCTGCGGTCCATGTTGGCCATTTTTAAAATCTGTTTAACACAAGCCTCTGTGAGGATGTGGGGCACTCCGTGTCCACAGGAGGGTGCAGGCAGGTTGATCATCTCCTCTGGTGGGCTGTGGCTCAGCAGGAGGAACCACATGTCTGGCTCAGGATGTACAGATTCTGAACTCCTGTTGAAGAGACTGGTGGGGGCACGACTCAAGGTGGAGTTTGTGTACAGTGCACTGGTGGGGCAGGTGGAGGACTTTGAGGCAGTGTGGGCGGTGAAGAGGTGTTTGTGTTCGGTGAGGGAGGGGCAGTTGATTTTACATCTGTAGGGGGGTTACGACATTGTTTAATTTTTTTTGTTGTCTTTGGTGTTTTGTAGGATTTTAAGTCATAAGTGATATAATAAATGTATTGTTTAAAGTCAAAACTCTCCTCTGGTGGGACAGGTTCTTCTACTGGACTGACAGGGTCCATTGGGCAGGTAACTTCCTGCGAAAGTGGAATCTGTGCAGGACTGGGCTCCTCTGGTGAATCCACTGAAACATTTGTGGTGTTAGATTGGTTTCCTCTTATAAAGCTTTCCTTCTTAGCTCTAAATGCCCGTTGAACTTCCAGCCTGTATATCTGCTGCTGCCGGACAATATGCTGCTGGAACAGATGCTCTTGGGCAGGGTACATCTTTGGGTTGTGTTTTCCATCAGCTCCTTATACCCCATCATCTGCAGCATTTTGTGTGCTGCCCTGACCTTGGCTGCCTTCTTGGAGGAGGCCATTCCCTGGCAGGACATTCGGCCCACTCTTACCTCCACACAGAAGGTGGTGCTGTAGGCGTCATGCTGCACAAACGAGACCACCCTGAATTCAGGGGCTCTTTGCTTCCTCACCTTCTGTATTTCTGAGAGGGCGCTGATTGGATTTTTATTATAGAAGTAGAATGGATGTTCCACCGGGTCCACCAGATCTATGTGGAGTTTCTGCCAATATGGAGTCACATTCTCTGGCCCTGGAAGCTGCTGTGTTTTTCATGTTTTGTTTTTTGTGATTATTACTTGGTTTGGTATGTATTACTATTCTTAATTACCAGTGGTGTAGGTGTGATTTTTTAACCAGGACTCAACCAGAACTAAACCAGATCTGAACCAGGACTACACCAGGTGTAAACCAGGTCTAAATCAGGACTAAATCAGTGCTAATCTTGGACTTGAGAGAGAGAGAGAACTCCGAGCCTCGTGCAGGGTGTCCGCAAAGTGCGATCAGGCGACGGCTGCGTTTAGCCCCATGGGGAGCGGAGCTCTGTGCCGGTCCTTTCACCTGTGGTCACCGAACGGTCTACACACGCACACCTCTGGGCAGCCGTTTTGACAGCAAGTGGCCCCCATCTTGACTAGGTCCCTTCAAACCCCGTGAATCCTCGCGAAACTACAGTCATCACACAGAATCTTCGCGTAGCCCCCACTCCTCATTTCTTCTCCGTGCAGAGACACAGCCATAAAATAGTTTTTGAGGAGTGGATTGTTTCAGAAGGAGCACTACTGAAGGCCTAGGTGTGAAATGCATGGTTCACTACTGTAAGAAACAGAAAAAATGCTTAACTCAATTCTGCATAATATTAATTGTATTTCTTTATAAAAAGCAGTAAATATTGTTTTGACCAGCTGGCACAACTGGTAAGAAATTATGTTATGACTATGAAATGAAAAATGAGACTGCCTAACATGTAATTTTAAAAAAAACACCTCTTAAATAAAAACAATATAGCTTTAGTCCATGCATGACATAAAATCATAAAATATATTCTAATTCCAGATTAGTTTAAGCTTGCCGGTCAGAGTCAACCAAAGAGCTGTATGTTGCCTGGGAGCTGCACAATGCCCGGGTCTGTTCTAGACAAAGCAATAACATTTCCATGGAGACAAGCAATTGGTGGACCCTCCACTAAAAATGTTACGCAGTGCACCTTTAACATTGAATAAACAAAATAAATAAACATAAAAAAATAAAGATAAAATAATGATTTGTTGCCTGTATTTATGACGCATGTTGGATCTATGTCCCATTGGCAGCTATTCACAGTCGTTAAATTGGCCTGTAAATGTCAAAATCTACAATGTTTAAAAAAAAGTTTTCTCTTTGCTTCATTATTTGTGTTGTATAAGTAGCTGTATAAGTAGTTTTGTGTTGCTAGATTCAATCTAACTGACAATTAAACAGGACATAACAGCACCCCAATCATGGTTTAAGGCTGAGTTACATTCATTCCACATACTGCCTTCACTTTCAGTTTTCCATTTGCACTTACACCGATGTACGAAAACAAAATGAATTTACTTATCTAAAGCTATTGAGAGTAAACAAACAAAAATAACCAACGGCAAAGAGACAATTGCATATACACAAAGCATTCAGAGTAATTACAAGACATTGAGTGCCAGGGAAATAAGGAATCCACAAATGTGATGCTAGAAAAGCCAGTCAGCCTGCCACGGCTCAGAGTCAATAGTTACAGTCTGTTGAATCTTGTGAAGAATCTGTACAAACTCTAGATAAACAAATCCACATGTCCAAGTCGTGAGCCTGTCACATTCCCTGGAAATGTGACTCTGATAAAGTGGTATAACAAATGTAAAACAAAAGATCGTGTCATGCCCGTCTCTCAAGATAAGAGATAAGAGACTTGATGTTAGAAATGCCATGACGCTTCAGAAAGGCAGAAGGCAGCAGGCACTTTTCTGACAGATACTAATAATGTGCAATGTTGGGGTTATGATTATGATTAATTGTTCTCTTTACATCTTTGACAAGATTTTATATTTGTCAACACTGGTTTGATTTATTTTTTTTGTCCTTTCACTTCTTTTTCTAAGAATAAATCACAAATAAATCAGATGCCTTTCCAAAGATATTCACCTAAAATGACATTTTGTCAGGCAGCATAATTTTATCAGTTTAGAGTCTTGTGTGATTGGGGTGAGTGTGGTTCTGAATCAAAAAACAAATAACTCCAGCCACATGGAGTCAAAAAAGGGATAATAAATAATTATTCTGCAACACTGTGAAATATAAATATACTGGCAAGGCAAGGCAAGTTTATTTATGTAGTACACTGTGTACACAAGTGCTTTACAGACTAAGAAAGGCAAACAAACAAAACAAAACATAAATAATCATCATAGAATTAACATTAAAGAGAGATGAGTGCAGAATAAAAAAAAACAGTCATATGCAGCTAAACAGAACAGTTTTGAGCCTGGATATAAACAGTCAAAGCAGAGGCCTGTTTCACATGTTCAGGAAGACTGAAAAGCTGATTCCCCACTCAAGACGTTGCCACTGCCATATGATGAATATAGCTCATGTTCTTGTGATCTCTTCAAGTGCTGTTAGTTTCAAGTGGATGTTTCCATCTTGTTTACAACAAGAAAGGGACTAATTTTGGAGTACTTCATTCATTAGATACAATTGTTCTGAACTACAAAAGGGGATTAGCTATAATAAATCTAAGCTTCTGTGTCCTTAGCCTGGCTATTTTTGTTTCAATTGTGTGATTTGATCACTTCCAATGTTAACTGATGTTAATAGATGATATTTAACAGAGCTGTGATGAAGAGGTTGAATAGACATACAGGATGAGACATAAACTCATTCATCTGTTGCCTTCACCCACACCTCACCCCCTCACTCTGCCAGAGACTCCCCTGAGGATCTCCAAGTCTGATACCTGCACACTGATGCTAAATGCTCTGAGCTATGGGACCTTGGTCTGGCCATACGAGTTTACAGAGAGATTTAACTGCTGTGTGGACCTGAGATTTACAGTAAAATACAGTTAGTTTGACTAAAATATATACTTCAGACAAAAAAGAGCTATGAATTAACACTGAATCATCTACTAACCTAACTGATGACTAAACCTACACAACAATTAAGGTCAAAATCACTAGGAATCAATAGTTATAAGGGTTGTCAAACGTACTGAAAATTAGACTAAACTAGATACTCATTTGCCCAGATTACTAAAAATATATTCACAGGATAGAAATGAACCTTTTCTGAAAAGATTTAGAATGATGTTGAGTTGTACAAGAACAAGTATAAGATCACATAGACAAGTATATGCCCATGGCCCACTATGGATCCTATCTAGATGAATGACAGACTACACAGATATAAGACCATATGATAATATAAAAGAAAGCACTATGATTTAATATTAAAAATCACATTCTAATGTGGTATCTTTATGATATAGGACTCAGTAATGAGTATCAAGAGTCCGAGTTTACATTTTTGCATTGTGATAATACTACTAGTAATAAGAACAAACCCAAATTAACAAAAACTATCTGCAAAAGTAATCACTGTCCGGTCTGTACCAATGTGACAAAGAAATTGGACCATAGCTCTGTAGAGATGGACACATAAATGATAACACAGGTGCACTGTTCATGGAAATGATAAATTTTGAAATTGCCTCATGTTCTAATGTTGATGATGTGTTGAACTCTGTGACTTTGAGTGTTTTGAATGTTCTGGATGCCATCGCCCCGATAAAGGTTAAAATGGTTAAAGATAGGCAAAAAGCTCCGTGGAGGAATGATGACTCAGTCAGAGCACAGAAAAGGGAGTGCCGGAAGGCTGAGCGAAAATGGCGCAAGTCAAACCTCCAGGTTCATTATGAGATTTACAGAGGAACAATGCATATGTACAACTACACTTTGAGTAAAACAAGAGAGAAGTATTTTTCAGACATTATTGGTAATTGCAGTAACAACTCTCGTGTCCTGTTTGCAACAGTGAACAGATTAACAAACCCTCCAGCTCCACTGCCACTAGAACTAATTTCCACATCTAAATGTAATGAGTTTGCAGTTTTCTTTAATGACAAAGTTCAGGGCATCAAAAATGCCATCAATTCCACAACACAAATAACAAGCATGCAGCCACAGAGACACTTAGAGCTGAATCACTTTGCACCTGTAACTGACAAAACTGTTTTAGAGATCGTTACCAGTCTGAGTGCATCTACTTGCTGCCTGGACATGTTACCCACTAGATTTCTAAAGTCTGTCCTCAACAGTTTACTTTCACCACTCACTCACATAGTTAACATGTCACTTCAATCTGGAACATTCCCAAACGCATTGAAAACTGCGGTCATTAAGCCTCTCCTAAAGAAGAGCAGTCTTGATGCCACAGTACTGAACAATTTCCGACCCATCTCAAATCTGCCGTTTTTTGGCAAAGTCCTTGAAAAAGCTGTTTACCAACAGCTTACGAACTTTCTCCAAATGAACAACTCCTTTGATGTTTTCCAGTCAGGTTTTAGAGCCCACCACAGCACTGAGACTGCTCTTATCAAGGTGACAAATGACATCTGCCTGAACACTGATGCAGGCAAAGTCTCAGTCTTGATCCTGTTAGATCTGAGTGCTGCTTTTGACACTGTCGATCATGGGATCCTCTTACAGAGACTAGAGGACTGGGTGGGCATCTCTGGTTCTGTACTAAACTGGTTCAAGTCCTATCTAGAAGACAGGAAGTATTTTGTTGAAATTGGAAACTGTGTCTCAGATCACATGGCCCTGACCTGTGGGGTGCCTCAGGGGTCAATCCTGGGCCCCCTGTTGTTCAATCTCTACATGCTGCCATTAGGCCAGTTAATAAGCAGCAATAATGTGTCCTACCACAATTATGCAGATGACACTCAGATCTACGTCTCTCTGGCAGCAGGAGACTATGGACCAGTGGACTCACTTGGTCACTGCATCCAACAGATCAGTGTGTGGATGCAAAACAACTTTCTCCAGCTAAACTCTGACAAGACTGAAGTCATAGTCTTTGGTCCACAGAAACAAAGGGACAGTGTCAGCAGTCACCTCCAGTCTCTCTCTCTAAAACCTTCAAATCAGGCAAGAAATCTAGGGGTAATAATGGACTCAGACTTGAACTTTAACAGCCACATCAAATCAATAACATCTGCAGCCTTTTACCATCTAAAAAACATAGCAAAAATCAAAGGTTTACTGTCTAAAGTAGACTTGGAGAAACTTATCCATGCGTTTGTCTCCAGTAGATTAGACTACTGTAATGGTCTGCTCATTGGTCTCTCCAAACGAGCTGTGAGACAGCTGCAGAACATCCAGAACGCTGCAGCTCGGGTCCTTACTCGAACTAGGAAGTACAAGCACATAAGTCCTGTGCTCAGGTCTCTGCACTGGCTTCCTGTGCCTCAGAGAATAGACTTTAAAGCAGCTCTGCTTGTGTACAAGTCTCTCCATGGCCGAGCACCAAAGTACATCTGTGACATGTTAGTGTCATATGAACCATCTCGCACTCTGAGGACCTCAGGGACCGGCCTCCTGCTGGTGCCCAGAGTCAGAACTAAACAAGGGGAGTCAGCGTTTCAGGTTCATGCAGCTAAAACCTGGAACAGTCTTCCTGAACATGTGAGACAGGCCTCTTCTGTGACGCTGTTTAAATCCAGGCTCAAAACATTTCTGTTTAACTGTGCATATGACTGAAAGGTTTTCATTCCGCACTCTTCTCTCCAATTTATGTCTCTCTTTTTTAATTTTAATCTTCATGATTATTTATGTTTTGATTTGTTTTTATTATGATTTTAATGTATTTCTTATTCTGTAAAGCACTTTGAATTACTTTGTGTACGAATTGTGCTATACAAATAAACTTGCCTTGCCTTGCCTTGCCTAGAGATGCACTTGAGACAGCACTAATAGAATAAAGCCCCTTGTGTGTCTAGTTGAACAGTTACTGAGGGGATGAGGTCAATGAAGACTCACGTAACCAGAGAGGCAGTGATGGGCTGTCTTTATTACAGCTGGTGTCAGTCTGTCCGCCCTTTGATTTGATCAGCAGCATGATAAGCAGGCTCCCCATCCTTCACTGTCACAGCAATAAACAACACACGGTCTACCTTACACCCGACAAGTGATGTTATGCAATATCAACAATAGTGAAGCCATAGCAACTAGTGACCAGTTCAAAAATGGATAGCAAATCTCAGAGGGAGCTAGGATATAATTCACTGTTACCAACAGTACACATCTGTAATGCCTCTGTGGATATTTTGAATAGTATTGATACTTTACAGCTGATTTAATCAATTCCCTGGGTGATGCTGGCTGTAGGCTCTGTATGAGGATTTATTAGAATTTAGGCTGCATTTACACATAGATGGGTATGTTAAGAAATGAATATTTCCCTCCCCCATTTTCCAAAATAACATCATGCACATAGCATTGTTTTCAAAAACGTTTTCGCTTACATCAACCGCATAAATACTCCATAGAGCGCCATCTTAACTACACCAAACCTCTGGGCAGCACCTGGATTAGATTCAAACCTGTAGCATTTATTTCATTGCAGTTGTAAGTATTATTCAAAAATACCTTGAAAAATGTGCTTTACTGAGCAGGCTTTCCTCTGTACAAATGTTAAAGAAGTGGTAAAATGGCTGACCTCCAAGCTCATTCGTCTCTGGTCATGGATATGATCCATCAGCTGTGTGTGCAAATGCAAACACATGAAAAGTGTTTGCACCAGAAGAAATGCAACTGCTGCTCTGAATGCTTCATGATCATCATCATAGCAAAAGGTAAACATTGGTTGCACTTTTGGCTAGCTCACTTTACACGCAAACGCATAGTTTTCCAGAATCTCCACTCTAGAGGGAGTTTACAGAAAGATTTTCAGAGGTGAATTTGCTCTTCATGTGTAAAAGATGGAGGAAAAAGGGAAATGTCTCCACTTTTAAAAATACCTGTGTATGTGTAAACGGGGCCTTAATGTGTGCTTTAATTTAACACAATCTGATCATAAAGAACTGACTGCTGGAACTACAACAGTGCTGTATATACTCACTTCCAGCTCTGTCCTTGTTATTTTAGTCTGTGTCATCCTAGGTATAATACTCCCTACAACAGAAGCACAGCCAGACTGGACTGCACTAGATTGGAATGGACAAAACTATAATAATGTGTTGAGATTTCATGACCTCAGGTGCTGGGTTCTGTACCGATGGTGAATAAATTTCTCCTGCGTTCAAACTCCAGGGTCATGCCTCTTTCTCTTCAACTCTCAGGCTGCTGCAATTTATTCCACAACACTGCCTCAAGTCCACAGTTATTGTAATAGTTTCTAACCACTAGATTATGGTACATGTTAATAAATGTACTGTAAAAAAGAAGACATACACAGAACTACATGTTATAGGGTATATATTACGCTATTTTCTGATCTGTTATAATACTGTTTCCTCATCACAAACATACTTGGAGTTATGTTTTGTTTCATTCACACATGTTTAACACACATATTTTTGTTTTAAATTCTTCTCAAATGGAAAACACTCTGTAATTTGTGTAATTCAAAAATTGCTCCACTGTTTTCAAACCCATGCACTTTCACTAGAATTATTTGGATAATTTCAGTCCTGAAATAGCTTCTGTCTGATGAACCAACAGTAAATGGTAGTTGTTAACATGAAAACTACCACTTCATGACATCACAAGGTGGAACAGAGCATTTTGAGCTTTGGAGATTACTCAAACATGTGTGAATGAAACAAAACTCCAGGTACGTTTTTGATGAGCTAACAACATTATAACGTGGATTAAAGCTCACAAGGGTCAATTTTGTGTAATACAGGACCTTTAAAAAAATTAATTCAAGACAAAAAAATATATTAAAAAGGCAGAAAAATATTTGAAAGGCAGTAACATCATCACTCACTGCTCAGAAAAGTAAAAGTATTGTTTTTTCTTGGACAAAGCCTTCAGCACTCCGCTGAGGATAGACACAATTCACACTATTTTTCCGAAGGTCTCGCGACAGACGTCACCATTTTAGAAAACACAGAAAATGCACAGGCGAACATGCCAAACACTCATCTCCTGTGGGAAAAAACACATCATATCGCTGAAGAGCTGTGAGACCAATATTGTGCTCACTCCTGCTCTGTCCTTGCTTTTTTTAGCTGACCTTAAGCATCTAAACAAAAAAACATAATTTCCGGGAAGCACTTGTTTGTGCCATGTGCAAACACTTCCAGGCCAAAGTGGACCTTCTGTCCTGTCTCAACATCCCTCCACAATTAACATACTGGCATTGGGTCATCCAGTTTTTATTTATTTTTTGCTTATAAAATCATACCCTCACTCGGGATGTCAAATTAATCGGTTAATCGATAATTGTAAGAAGTGAAAAATACAATCTATGCTTTATGTAAAACCAAATGTAAAGTATGTTACCTTTATCTAGGGATGTGCAAAAATATCTAAATATCAGTCTATTATAATACTAAATTTGGTGATACAGTATCGTTGGGCTGTTGTATTTTTGTTTGTGACCCCACAACAGTTTTGTTGGTTATTTTGTGGAAAGAAACTTATTTGCAATACACTTGACATGTTCACTGTTTTGATTATTAAAATGTATGACTTTCATATTAACTTTATACAGTAGTGGTTTAACAAAGAAATATTATTGCTAAATGCTGTGGATGCTGTGAATAGTTTTGTGAATAGTTAAAGTGATTGTAACATTTTGATATAGTGACATTCCTCTCACAAAGTAAAACATGGACATATAAAGTCTCGGCACATTCAGACCAGTTTTATTGAATGGATATTGCCTTCAAACTCGAGACAAATTGGCTGCAGCTGGGCGATTAGAAATGTCTTCCTTTTCTAATGGGAACAAATGAGATATTTTATCTTGGAAATGTGATATTAATTTACCTGAACACATTTATTATACGAGGTCCAGACCATAGAATCAAATATAGATGTGATGAATGGGCCTAAATCAATGACTGACCACTCATGCAATTTTCAAATCCAAATGCAAGTTTTAACATTGAAGAATAATTGAGCCCTAAAGCTCACAAGCCAAACTACATCTGTCCCAGAATACTTTATGAGAGCCGAAATGGGTCAGCATGTCAGAACAATTTGTGATTTACTCAGTGTTGGGGAGTAACGGATTACATGTACC
Organism: Boleophthalmus pectinirostris; assembly: GCF_026225935.1. NCBI lineage: Eukaryota > Metazoa > Chordata > Actinopteri > Gobiiformes > Gobiidae > Boleophthalmus > Boleophthalmus pectinirostris. Next base: position 22,032,713 of record NW_026571515.1, read on the forward strand.
GCCGTTACGTAATCAGAGTACAAATTATGAATAACTGTATTCCGTTACAGTTACTGTTTCAATGAGTGGTAATTGGATTACAGTTACTTTGCTGAAATAAGTGGATTACAAGGCGGTATTTTCCTGTTTTCACATTTTGTGCTACATCCCATTTATTTATTTTTTTTATTTTGGTAATTTCACTCATTGCCGGAAACCCAAACAGAACGCGCGCAATAAGAGCGACGTAAAGTTGGCGGTGTCAGTCACACAGTGGAAGCAGCAGTGCATTGGTAAAAACGCATTTGTGTCTTGGAAATTCTTCTCCCGATGTGAGATATATATATATATATATATATATATATATATATATATATATATATATATATATATATATATATATATATATATATATATATATAAAACAAATATAAAATCGCCTACAACTTAGGTCGTTTTCACACCGCTAGTTCGATTATTTGGTCCGCACCAGGCAATAAAATTGTTATTATGTAGCAAATACACTCCAGTGTGGTCCGCGTTCACACCGGCAAACGAACCAAAACTGGTTCGATTCACCCCGGTAAAACAGCGATACCTCCAGTTATCAACACCGATGTTCCTGTTAATACCACGGGCCGTCCTCATCTCAAATTATCACCATGAACTCATAAAACAGCAACATGTAGAACTTTGTACAAACTCACCGCATCAGCCCAGAGTTCGGGTAACAGCAGCAGCCAACAGTGCTCTCAGTAGCGCGCAGCTCCTCAGGACGGGGCTGGGGTCTGGTCCTTGGTCTTCTGTTACAAGCGCGTTGGTCAGATGGTCCGGAGGCTTCATCCTCCATGTGCTGGTTCCAAACGGTGGCGAGCAAGACCAGTGCTTGATGGACTGAGTCCGAGCGGGTACGTTCCGTCGTCTGCGCGCTGTTTCCGTGCGGGAGAAGCAAGAATGCGCTGTGGACTACAGGTCCGGGCGCGCTGCTCCGGTCCTCCGCGCTCAAGAACCGCGGCTGGTTCCAAGGTGGTGCAGCATCCGGACAGAAGCGTGAGTCCAGTTTGGTTTGTTATATGTTGTTCTGAGCGTCCGTCCTCCGCGCATTTGGTTCTTCCCGGGGAAAGGGCTTCCTCAGGTCGAGGCTCCCCGCTCCAGCTCCTCTGAGCCCGGCCTGAACTGGAGCTGCCCCCGCTGGTTCGGGACTCTGGTTTGGATCTAGTCCGACTGTATTTCTCACACTAGGCTAAAAACAGGGACTTTTTTAAGTTGTATCAATTGAATGGGCGATTGCCTATTGCCATGAAATTATTTGGTTAATTAAAGCCTAAAATAACAAATGTTGGTTGCTGTGTGATCACGGGGGAACACCGGGTCGTCTCTGTGCGTGTAGGTCCCGAACAGGGGTACGCACCCCCAATTTTGACTCACTCTGGAGCCACACGTTCGCACACTGATACTTGCTCTGATCTTCGTGTGTTACATTCTCTGTATTGGCCATTGTTGGTAAAATAATTCGAAAATGAATCGCGGCTGCATCTTGACAACAATCTGTTACTGCGCTGGAGTCGTACAGCGCGTCATTTCAGGCAGAGGAGACGCGTGTCCCTCCCATGATGCATTTCGAATAGTCCGTTTGTCCATACTGTCTATGGTTTGGACCCGGGTTCGCGTTCACACCAGAGGAACCGCACCAAAGTTGGTCATTTGGTGCGGATTCAAGCGAACCGAGACCACCTCTTTTTTGCGGTCTCGGTCCGCTTGATTTGGTTCGGGTCCGAGTCCGATTGACGCTTTCACACCAACGCAAACGAACCGAACTAACCACTTTTGGTTCGAATGGACCGTTTGGTGCGCACCAAATACTGTCGGTGTGAAAACACAGGAGCTACTGGCACTGGTGAAAACAACCTGCATAGACTCATAATATCTGCACTACTGTCCTATAGTGACCTGCCACATGAGGGGACACACACGCACAAACACACACAAACACAAACACACACAAACACACACCTTCATCATCGTCATCAACCTGAGAACCCGCGGACCACGTCTCCTTCCGTAGTTACAGCGCGGACACCGCCGTCTCGTGCGCCGCGTGTGGACCGTGTTTTCTCGCGTAAACCGCGCTTCCTCCTGTGCGCCTCTAAACCAGAACTAACACCAGCACTAAACCAGAACTAATCCAGGACTAAACCAGGACTAAAGCAGGACTGAACCAGGTTTAAACTAGGACTAAACCACGACTAAACCAGAACTAAAGACCTGGTCTAGACCTGGTCTAAACCAGGTCTAAAATCAGGACTAAACCAGGACTAAACTAGGACTAAACCAGGTCTAAACAACATGACACCTAACAGTAGGTTGACATAATTTAAGGTGATCTCATATAAAAAATAATTTCTCTATCAATAATATTTTTTAATCTGGTGAAGGAAAAGCTTATCTTGTTACTGTCTTTTAACAGACAAAACCTCTTATATTCAGATCTCATGGTCTTTGTTTCTCTACAGCAAACAGTTGCTTATTCATGGAGACTTGGGCTCAGACAATTTGAAGACAACAAACAAGAATTTTCAGAATGTGGTTGCTACATTCATGTTGTTTAAAAAAACATGACAATATCAAGTAATCCAAAGTAATCAGATTACGTTACTCACTTTAAGTAATTTAATGGATTACGTTACAAACTACATTTTGGGTAATCTGGGTGTAATCTGTAATCTGTAGGGGATTACATTTTAAAAGTAACCTTCCCAACACTGGATTTACTGTACTGATACTTTGCAGCTCATGTCATCAACAATCCCTGTGGGGGTAAAACTAACTGAAAGCACTGCTCTGTTAGAAGCTGCTACTCAAATTAGGCTTAATCTGAGTTTTGTTTTAACACAAGCTGACTGTAAAGAACTGACTTGGCTGGAACTGACTTGGCTGGAACAGGTGAGATGATTTGTGCACTTATAGAATAATCTTGCACATAAAAAGACAGTCACATGCCATGAACAAACATATTGATCAGAGGCCCCTGAAAATGATGTGTTTAAATCCATTTTGCATTGTACATTTTTTGTATGTTTTCAGACAATCTTAATTTTTTTTTTGTCAGCGTTTGCTTAATGTCTGCCTTGTGTCACCATGGTAACTTCTGAACATTCAGCCAGTAAAGATACATGTAGAACACTCCCAAACTGCAAAATATCAATTGTAGTGAATACATGTACTGGTTCAGAGGTCACCAGTCCATGCCGGTGCATGTTTCTGCTTGAATGAAGGGGACAAAGGGTTAACACTGGAGCCATATCTACTTACTCTTAAGACCACTCAGAGCTTCCAAGAGATGAGCCATTGATTCCCCTGCGGATGAACGCACAACTGCACAGCCACAAAACACAAGGAGGAGAGTCACGCTGCACTGATAATCCACCTTCATGGATCTGATGAAAAAAACACACACGCATACAGGAGAATAAGACAGTACTGCACTGTTGTCAGACATATTTAACATCATAAGCTTAATGTTTTTGTAAATGGTCTCATTTTATAAAGAGCTTTTCAATCTTCAAGGCACTCAAAGTAGGGCTGCTTGATTAAGGACAAAATCATTATCACGATTATTTTGGTCAATACTGAAATTAGGGCCCGACCGATATGGATTTTGTTGCGGCTGATATGAAACCGATAAAATGGGAGTTGGAGCTGCCGATAGCCAATATAATCGCCGATATATTTAGTGATGTAAAAATTCACTGTAAATCTTGTATTGTTTAAAAAACTTAGGTTTGGCTCTGGTGGATTTTAAATTGGGTTTATTTAGGCAACATTTATTGTTCTTCTGCCTCTTCACGTCATATTTACAGAGAGTAGGTCGACCTAATGGCATTTTTGCATCACATTCTAGCAGCTAGTGATGGGTATTCCAGTTCTTTTCAGAGAACCGGCTCTTTTGGCTCGGCTCACTAAAAGCTGCTGGCTCTTTCGGCTCCAAAGCGGCTCTTCAGATTGTTTTGTTGCAAGCAGGACTAAAACAGGTCTAAGGCAGGTCTGAAACAGGACTGAACCAGGCCTAAACCAGGACTGAAAAAGGACTAAACCAGGACTAAAACAGATCTAAACCATGTGTGAAACAGGACTAAACCAAAACTGAACCAGGACTGAGTGTCGGGACTCGGTCTCTATCTGTCTCCCTCTCTCGAGCCCAAGATTAATCCTGGTTTATTTATTTTATGCTGAACTACAGCCAAACATGCAAGTTTTTTCTATCCTATGCACACACAGATTTCTGAAAGTTTCATTTTTAGCCACTGTCAAACTACCACGAGTCTGCAAGCAGCATGAAGAGAAAAAAGTGAGAGAAAGAGAAAACACGGCTCCCAATAAGGAGCAGGCTCCCATTGTTCGCTTCAAAGAGCCGGCTCTAAGAGCTGATTTGTTCGCGACTGACCCATCACTACTAGCTAGTAAAGAAACTAGCACTATTAGCCTTTAGCCGTAAATGCGTGCGCACCATGGTAATTAATTATTTGCACAAATGTCATAATTCACACCTATTCACAGCTCATTTACATGTCAGTGCAGATCCAGTAACAAATATACGGCCAATGTAGTCAATTTACAAGATTTACCTTAGAGCAGTTTTGTGATGTATGAAACATAAAATGAATAAAATATACTTTGAACGTGAAATAAAGCATAGAAAATCATAAATGTATCCAAAATATACCCAGCTGTTGTACAATCTCTATATTAAAAAAATTAAAATAAATATACTTATTTATATAAAAAATATCCCAAAATAAATTAAGCTGTTACGCTAAATCATTTCAACTCGATGATATGAGTTTGAAGATCGTTTGACACAAAAATCGAAATTATGATCAAAATTAATTAATTTCACAACACTTTACATGAAGCAACCACTCATCCAGTCACACGGACTCATATACCCGTGTACGCAGACACCAGGGGCGAGATAGGTTAAATATCTTGCCCAAGATCAGTGGACAAACACTGATGTATTTTTTCCCAGTTAATTACAGTACTATTTAAAATCCTGTAAAATCATCGCAAGTAAGAAATAATTATAACTTCTATCTGTTTGTGCACAATTTAAGTTTGTCTTTATATATCTACTTTAAATCTGCGTTGTAGTGCTTGAATGATATGTTGGTATGTCTTTGCTGAAGGTCTCACGTGTCCTCTTTCCTGAAGGACACTGAGTTTATCTGGAGCAGGGAGAGAGAGTATGGCATTCAAATTGATTTAAGTGCTTTGTGCAACAGTCTGCCGTCTGCTTTACGTGATGCATCTTTGTGAGATCCACCAAAGAAAAAACATTTCAAAACCTTCTATTTTATGTTGCACTACTTTTCACTTAAAAGCTCTACTCCAACAGCAGATATTGTTTATTAGGGATAGCACAAGACACAATTCCCACGAGAATGAGAAAGACAAGATTTTGAAATGATTTGTAATAAATTGTGTGATCCAGTTCTCTATTTTGACCTCCAAATGCATTTATTTTAATTTAATATTTTTGTTGTCACTATAGCACTGCGTTTAGATGCACTAACTCATAACTCACTAAACTGCCTAACCCTAAATGTAAGATTCAGATTTTTTTTCTTGTTTATATTTAAATTAGCCTGTGTACATGATTTTTTCATGTGTGCATGATCTTGTAGTAATTTTGGTCGAGCTCATGCAATTGTGGCATGAGATTTAGACCCATGTCTACTATCAAGCTGATACAGTGTCATGTCAGAATAAGATACATGCCATTTCTTTTTTGCTTTGTTTTTATATTGTAATGTGTGTAATGAATATAATGTATCTAATTCAAATACTAAATCAACCAGGCTAATGTTTACAGGCCTGCCTTCACTTTCACAGTATTACTTTTCTCAGTGGAGAAGTGTCTGTAGACCTGCCACATCCACTTTGGAGAGCAATAATCAGACACAACACCAAACGACAGACCTAATGACAACACGATGGATCAAATCAGAAGGGGAACACATGGCACTGGGTGCTGTCTGCCCTCTAATCCTGTTACCAAAACTGTTCTCATCTCTATACAACAAACACATGAGGGGCTATTAAATGTTTGTTAGCTTCCTCTTCTGATCTCTCACCACAAGTGTACACAGAAGAACACTGTAATACCAAAAGCATAACCCTAAACCTGCATATGGCACACAACTATCCTTTACATTATGAAGCACAGTGCCTGTAAAAGAGCCACATCTGTCTCTGTGCAAGTGGGCACAAGTGCATAAAGAGTGTCGCACCCAATATACTAACATATAATGAGACCCTCAAAAACCACACAAGAATAACAACAAACCACCCTAAAACCAACAGACATTTATTTCAAAGCATAGATGGATACGAAGAACCACATCTGGGGGTTAGGGCGCCAGTTTTATTAAGTTACATGTTTATAGAGGTTTACTAACAAGTGCAACAGGTGGGGACCATATAATAAACACTGATCCATCAAATCCAATAACAAAAGACACACACAGTCGATCCTATGTAAAATGACAAATATATGAAGATTTTCATGTGTCTTTATAAAATTACAAATCATGCACGTGGACTTTATATTTTAGTTTTTTGTTTGTTTGTTTGTTTTACTTTAAAGTAGGGCCTGACCGATATGGATTTTGTTGTGGCCGATATGATACGGATAAAATGGGAGTTGGAGCTGCCAATAGCCGATATAATCACCGATATATTTGGTGATGTAAAAATTCACTGTAAATCTTGAATTGTTTAAAAAACTTAGGTTTGGCTCTAGTGGGTTTTAAATTGGATTTTAATTTTAAAATTATTTAGGCGACATTTATTGTTATTCTGCCTCTTTATGTCATATTTACCAACAGTAGGTCGGCCTAATAGCATTTTTGCATCAAATTCTAACTACTAGTGATGGGTATTCCAGTTCTTTTTAGAGAACCGGCTCTTTTGGCTTGGCTCACTAAAAGCAGCTGGCTCCCAAGCAGCTCTTCAGATTGTTTTGTTGCAAGCAGGACTAAATCAGAACTGAACCAGGACTGAGTGTCTGGACTCGGCCTCGATCTCTCTCCCTCTCTCGAGCCCAAGATTAGTCCTGGTGTATTTATTTTATGCTGAACTACAGCCAAATATACACTTTTTTTTCCCCTATGTACATGCATATTTCTGAAAGTTTCGTTTTGAGCCACTGCCGCTGTCAAACTATCATGAGTCTGCACGTGCCGTGAAGAGAAAAAAAGTGAGAGAAAGAGAAAGCACGGCTCCCAATAAGGAGCAGGCTCCCGTCGTTCGCTCCAAAGAGCCGGCTCTAAGAGCCATTTCGTTCACGACCGACCCATCATTACTAGCTAGTAAAGAACTACCGCTATTAGCCTTTAGCCGTAAATGCGTGCGCACCGCGGTAATTAATTATATGCATAAATGTCATAATTCACACATCTATTCACAGCTCATTTACATATCAATGCTGGTCCAGTAACAAATATATGGCCAGTACAGTCACTTTACAATAGGCCAATAGAAAACAGCCTGTTTATGTGTGAGAGCTACAGCAGCTAATCGCTAACCCGTAACAAATAACCAAAACTAGTTTCAAAGTCGACATATTTCCAACACTCACCGCTCACACAGGCTCCTCCTCACATCACAAGTTTGCATTAATAAATGTCCTTTTAATCCAGACTCAAACCGAATGTCCGTAAAAATAATATAATCTAAGTGTTTGGATCTGTGTCTGCGGGTGTAAACAAGAGCACATGAGTGACGTGACTCTGGGGGTGTGTTCAGGGACAGTACAGCCACACACACAGACAAATGACTCTGCAGATAAATACTGATGCGGAGCCACATATTAGGACATTTATCTGTCTGTAAACTGGATTAAATGAACATAATATAGAGAGTCTAAGATTTATAATGAGGTATAACATGCCCATGTGAAATATCGGCCCATATCCGTTCCAGGTGCCCATACCGGCCGATAATATCGGTCAACCAATATATCAGTTGGGCTCTACTTTAAAGAACAGATATTATACTTTTATAACATACCAAAACATGTATGTATGCTGTATAATAACTCTAATATTAGATCCTATAGTCAAATTATAATTTTTCATCATAATTTGTGCTCTAGAACCAAATCTCATACCCTTTCTCAGAGTTTGGTTAGTTTTAGCAGAAATGTTGCTACACCCAGTTGAATGACATCTTCCCTGTCCACAAATGCACAAAGAGCTTATCTTCTGAAATGCATCTGTCAGCATGGCCATGTTTGTTTTGGTTCATTTGGGCGCCTTTGACCTCAGCACAAACCTCGGTGCTGCTTTGTGATTGGTCCGTCTGCTTAACCTTACAGCGGGATCACTCCAAGATGGATTTTCGTGAGTTTTTTAATTAATAAATATCGCAAGAATGCATCTTGCTGAACAAGGTTAGTTTTAACATGCCAGAGGCAAAAATTATCTGTCACCATCATTTTCTGATCTCTGGTAAAAAGTTTACATGGTCACATAAGCTCCCTTTTTAGTTGGCCTATATTATACTTGTACTATACAATAAATTAGTCCCCTGACCCACACAAGAATACAGCATAAATGCATGTTCATAAATCCTGAGCATTACGATGCACTGTGATGGTGTAAGAAAGCCACATCTGGGAATCTTATTTCCAATTTTATCATACAGCCATTTGCTGCTCTGTGCGGGTAGTAAATCACCTCTGATTGAGTCTCACACTGAGCCCTTGTTTAGACAGTGTAAAGTAAACCCTCCCGCGCTGTGAAAACCAACACCAAAATTATACATCTGGGACTACAGTGAATAATGCCTGAGGTTTCCTTTTCAATATACATCACACTTCATACTCAGTCTATCCATGTTCAGTTACTGTAGCATCTCCTTTACCATAATTAGCCCAACTAAAGTAGGAATGACTTTAGAATACACAGACCTGGATAATAGGTGCTATACCAACAGTTATGAAACTGTTGTCATTTGCATTTCTATTTCTGCAGCATCAGAACATGTCACCTCGACTGTGAGGGATTAATAGCTTTGGAGAGATACAGCCTCATCTGACAGTAAGGTGCAGGTCACTATGGTGTTGTTGGACAAATGCCAGAGGTTGTGTTATTATGGAAATTAGACAAACTAAATTTCTTACTTACTGCAAAAATTATCTTTGGTAATAGGCCTACTGTGTTAAAATCCTCCCAGTAGAAATGGCCAAATTATGGTATTAAATATTAATGGAGTCGGTAGTTTGCCCAACCATTCGGGCCAATGCTAAGATAGATTCGACTAGTTGCACTGCGATCCAGGAAAGTACATATGTTTGTTTCTCTAGCACAACAAAGATGGAGTCATTTGAAAAAGAGAAAGCAGATTGTTATGTAATACAAACAGCAAAAGAGGTAGGCCTGTAAACTTCATTTGATCCCCAGTTTGAGGGGGAAAAAATCAACGTATTGAAGATCCAGGAAAGATTTTGGTGGATTCATTAAGTATCTGAGAAAATAAAATTTTGTGTCATGAAAGTGTTTTGAACAGATAATCCGTCAGGTCTGATCCCCCAACTCATGACACCTGTCCAAAAGTGTCCCAGAAACTACTGGTATACAAATTCAGCTGGTACTGTGCACTTGATTTGCACTCCATAAAGACAAATTAGGTATTTAAAAAAAAAAAAGAAATCAGCTTGGCTTGGGGCATGCGCCACCTTTTGTTCCCAAATGGTAACTACAAACTTTGATGACAAGAAAGATGTAAGTGTCTTTATTCTGCTATCACGGGTTATATGCAAATCAGGCAATACTCATTTGTGCAAAAACATTAATGAGTATGATGCTAAAGTGTCATATTGCATAGAAAGGAGATCTTAATGCAATTTTTGTAATTAATTCTTTGCATTTCAAAGAAACAATACAATGCAAATAAATCCCAGTACGTTACCTTCAAGTCCCAGCAAAAAGAAAACTTCTGCAGGCACGCTCTTCTTATCAAGAAACTACTCCAGCCTCGCTCCACCTTGGCGCCATGACTCTACTTGGCGCGTTCTAATGTCGATGACGCATGCGCTGAAGGTCGATGAAAAAAACCTTTTTAACCTTGAAGCGAGTTGCTGTAAGTGTTTGGATGACCGTGCACACTCCTCTCAGCCACACCTTTTCTGTCCTCCGCTATCTACAAATCATCATACATTTATAACTGTATGTATGTTTTAGACTGTTTCCACGTGAGCCATTTTGATCATCTTTTTTGTAATGTCTGAGCACGGATCTATGTCTGTTGAGACACGAGGCCCACACTGCTGCATGTTTCTATGGTGATCGCTATGAAATAAGGAACTTATGATACCGCGCTCTTCTGTCTGATCAGCTAAAGAAAGACACATCACAAGTTGTGATTCATCACAAGATATCAGAGATTATGGTCAAGGTGAGTTTAGAGAATAAAACATTACATAGACAAAGTGCAAATAAACAAAAATGACTGATTTATTTTTATTCACGAAAGTCAGAAAGTTGTAAAGACAATAATGCACAAAGAAAGAATAATGTCCCTTGCATGTTCTAAGTGATTATGATGAAACTGAAAGTATAATATAGTACAGTGACCTTTCGATAGTGTGATGGATCAGTTCTTGTTACCTGTTGATGGTAAACACCTCCAAAAAATATTTCACAGAAACACATGTTCCTGTTGTATCATCTCACCTGTGCTAGTTTGTGCATGTGCCATGACAGAGAGGTGAATGCTGCTTTATCTAAACTTTTCAATACTTTTTATACACTTTAGCTTTTATAAATCAATATTAGTGATACATTTTAGACATTTAGACAGTTTAATGTGTTGGACATTGGTCTTGAAACTCCCTTATTTTCTGCCCCTTGTTTAGATAATCTGAGTCAATAGGGGTTTATTACTGTTAAAGGTTTCTGTTGGTTTTCTCAGATTTAGTCCAATCCAGGATTTAGTGAAAGCATGGAGAGACATGAGACAAGTATCTGCACAGGCTTGGAGTGTAAACTCCACTAAGACCCATGTATCCAGCCTTAAGCTCTACAGACACAGACCCTGTTTGGCACCAGTCTGTACACTGCTGTTTAGGCACAAGATCTGCCTGTTGGATGAGACAACTCTCTGTCAGAGGAGGTACTCACAATCTGTATGCCTTCTCAAATTTAGAAAACCAAGAGGTCATTGCATATAGAATGTTGTCAAAAGTATTGAAAACAGTACTAATCAATACTACTACTGATACTAGTATCAGTACTTATTTGAACAATAGGTCTTATCAATGCTGAAAAAAAAAATCACATAAACAGGATAAAACCTGATCTTTTCTGAAATAGCTTTAAAATGTTGTATATTAGAACTAGTAAAAGACCTCATGATGGAAATTTTTGTGTTGAAATTAACATTCTAATTAAGAAGGTTTTCCATGATCAGCTTTTTTTGTATCAAAATCAGATTTGGAAATTTAGTATCATGACAGCACTAGACAAAAGTAAAAATACTCAGAACTGATACTGTCTGTCCACAGTGCTCTCAGTACACACTTCCAGAAGGTTCCTTCATGCATGGGGCAAACATCTTCTGAACTGCACCAATGGAGAAAAGGTATTTGAATACTAACTTCATAGACACATTTTAGAAGACTTTTTATTAGAACAGTAGACAATTCTGCTTCTGCTACATTTATTGCTAGTGATTATTTCATAAAATATAAAGTGAACCACCAACACAATAAACATAACAGAAAACAAGGTTAACATGGAACTACTGTGTCAGTAATAGGCATGTAACGATATCCAAATCTCACGGTACGGTATTATCACCATAATTTGGAGAAGCTAACAGAATTGTGAATATGATACTTTTCTATTTTAGAATGCCTTGAAAAGCCTTCATTGAGAATCATTAATGTCATAATGTAAAGAATTAAGATTTAAAGTGCTTAATAACAGCTACTTATCATGTAGTCTGGATTGAAATGAAGCAAAAGATCATGGTCTATGTAGTTCCCTCCTTTTTAATATTTTTAAGGAAAAGACCATGTAATTCGATACATATATATTGTGACATGCCACGTACAATTGCTGTGTTTTGATAATTTAATATCATGATATTTTGGTAAATTATGGATAAACATGTAAAATTCAGATATGTGTAATATTTAGTTCATGGGGAGAGGCCAAGTCAACTACAATCTATGCTGCAACATTCACTACAGCCCCTTTACAATGTCGTAAACCTACCTGAAAGCAGAACAGATTGAAGAGAGAAAAGCCAGCATTGCTTAAACAGTTACATAATGTTGTCTTAGCACCAAGATATTCATTTCTATTTCTGATAGGAATTATGAGGCAGTGATATTTTTGGCAGCGCAATTTAAGAGGCATTATTTAATCCTGAGCCATGATAATAAAACGAGAAAAGCTGTGATAGGACCACCTCAGTGTGCTTCTGACGCAGAGAGAGAGAGTGAATTATTGAATATGAATCTTGTGTTAAAATGGCAGCTTAAACCTGTTAACAGCTCTTACATGTAATGAGGAGAAACTACACATAAATACACAGAGACAGACGTTTACAATAAATATTCATCTGATCCAGCTTTGATCATCCACAGCACAAAACCACACAAGGCGCTCGATATGTTCTCTCTTTGACAGACTGCAGAAATGAATCTACCCTATTGAGAAATAATTGTCAGCTCTAAAACCTGGCATCTAAAGGAAGCATATGGGCCAGTGCATCTGCAGTTTTCTTATTGTTGATGTTTTATTGTTGTGAATCTCAAATTGTGGGGTGAGTAACACTTCTGGTACACTGCTTTTTGGATTCTTAAAGGTGCACGATGTAACTTTTTGGTAGGGGTCCATCACCTGCTTGTTTCTATGGATATACAGTACCAGTGCTCTGCCTGGAATGTTCCACAGTATGACATTAAGCAACTCTACTTTACATTTATTCAGTTATATGTGGTTTCTTAGCTCAAAAATATCTCGAAAACATGCATTCTGACTGTGAGCGCTGTCTCCACAGATCTGACCTTAGACTTAGACTTTGACAATCTTTATTGATCCACAAGAGAAATTATTTGGACACAGTAGCTCACACATCAAAATAAGTAGCAAAAAAGAGCAAGAAACAGGTGTTAAATAAAGCATACTTATATAAATGTAAATGTACAAGTCAAAATGAAATAGAAAGATAAGTAATAAAGTATAAAATTTTTGCTTTATACAAGAGGTCACAGGAAAATGCAGCAATGATATGATGATTGACAGGACATAGGGTTATCTGTTACATAAGGGTGAGTTGCTGTACAGTTGTAGGGAGTATTATCAGTTACATAAAGGTGAGTAACCTGGGTAACTTGTAAGTTGGTCTGGTTTGGTCTCTATGAAGATAAAAAAAAAAGTTTAATACCATATGGTTAAACATTCCAGACAAAGGAATAACATCTCCACAGAAAAAAGCATTTGACAGACCCTCCACCAGAAAGGTTACACAGTGCACCTTTAATGTAGTCCGTTATCCTGCTTTATATAACTTTTTCTTTTTTTTTTTCAGTTTAATTTGTGTTGTTTTGAAAAGCTTGATTTCCTGGATAATGTGATCTACTTTAATCAGGGCTGGTTAAGTCTGATCATATTTTTTTTAGCCTTAAGTAAGTCTTAGATTTGTACTGATTTCGGCATGTGTTGTATAGTCTTATAGTTACAGTCTTTTGTTCAGTGTGTTTTAGTGTTGTTTTTGGTATAGAACTGATATGAACTGATATGGCTTCAGAACTGACATCAATACCTACTTGGGTTTTTAGTGCCTGCCAATACCCATATCTAGCATTATGTGTGACGGCCTGTGTTGACAGACCCCTCTCTGGTTTGGGGTCCACCTCTTGCAGATCATCTGGAATATTCTACAAAAATATGGCCTTAAGTTAACTGATCTTGCATTTCACTAGCAAAGACCACACCATGACGATATGAGCAAAGAAGATATTTATTGATGCATAATATGATGAGATGAGGTAGAGGTGGCTGGGTAGAGACTCAGGATGGGGGGTCAGCACAGTCAGTACAGGATCCTCTCTGTAGATGCCTTAAGTAGAGATAGATATTTGGACTTTTTAGCATATTGGCTATTGGCCTTAAAATTCCAGCACAGGTGGATATTTTGTTTTGGGTGACCTGTAGCCTAAAAATACCTTTAAAGCTTTATTTCACTTAAGTATAAAGAGACAACTGCTGAAAACAAGAACATGACTCTCTTATCGGTTTGTGGCAAATAAGGGCTGTGGCTTAGTTTTTAGTAAATTAAAATTATAAATTTTTTTGGGAAAAATCTAAATCGGCCCAAAAATATCAGCAGAGCTTAATGGCCATTGGTTGTTCTGGATTCTAAACAATCAGAATTGGCATTGCTGATCTCGAGTCTTACGACTGAAAGACAAACCAGAGAGGTAGCTGAGACAAACTGTTCTGATGATGTAAGTCGATCCAAATAGGCTTCTGCGTAATTAGAGGCGTGGATGAGGTGAAGTGCAGTTTGCTGAAGAGGAGGAGAAAGAGGTTGAGGCGTGGTCCTGCTCCTAAATCTCAGTTAATCATATTAACTCCATAGAAAACTGCTATCGCAATTCAATTCCGATTATTTTTATTGACAATAATGTGGTTGCTCCTCCACAGATGTAACCTGTAACTTGGCCTGCTGGAGTCAGTTGTGTGTCTCCATGATGACTGATATGTTTAATGCTTTTTTGAACATTCCCGGCAGTTGATAGTCCTTCCACCAGAAAGTTAGTGCACTCTTAAATCAAAGGAAACATATTGCCTAATCCTGGCCGTGTTTAGAAAATTTTATTTTGTTTCTTATACCTGTACGACTGAGGGATTACACCAATGCCCATTTTAGGTTTTCTTTAATCCATGAGTAGGCTTCTTATTGTCTGGTTGTCTTTATTGTGTTCTACAAAGATCATGTGACTACAAGAAGATTAACACCCCATTTCATTCTCATAGTACAAACAGCGATGGTTAACCAAGTGTGTATATTCTCACCTCAACATGCTATTTGTCGTCAGTGCACAATAAATAATTCACACTCGCTTACGTCAAAGGCAACAAGACATTTATAGTAACAAATGGCGCCGGAGTGGAGCCTATAGACACATAGAAATGAGGGCCGTTACCTGGAGCAGAAAAAGCAGAGTGTAACAGAACTCAGCACAAGGACTGGACCATTTATAATGCACAAGTCTGAATCCATCAGCAGATCTATAATTTATAAGAAGCAAAGGGAAGGATAAGAAAGGTGCAGGTAAAAACGTGTTTGTTTGTGCCACACTAATGTGTGTAAACATTTTAAAACCTAATGTATTTTTGCTACTGTCCTTACTTTGAAAAAGGACCCATATTACACAATTTTCTGATATATATTATAATATTGTTTGCTCATCAAATACATATCTGGAGTTGTATTTTGTTCCATTCACATTTTGATATCATGGGATTATACAGGAAGTGCTCCACTGTGTTTTTGTACTCATCTTGACTCCAATCTTTTGGATAATTTCAGACCTGGAATCACCAATCTCTTCTGAACAAAGGGACAGGAACGGAGCATTTTAAGATTTGGAGAGACTAATAGACTAATAAATAAAGGATTACTCAATGAATGAATGAATGAATGAATGAATAAATGAAATGAAACACAACTCCAGGTATGTTTCTGCGGAGATAACATGACTTAAAGCTTACAAGAGTCAGTTCTGTGCAATATACAGGACACTGAAAAACTACAGTATTTGTTCCTTAGTTTTATTTTAATCAGATGCATTGCTCCAGATTTTATGTATTCATGGCATGGGCTTTATATGTATGACTCACATTGTTTGAATCTTCTCTTGAGACCTCTTATGTCTGTCTGAGTACCATGATGGAGGAGATCGTCATATCATAGAAATGTCATTTCATCAACAACAGCGAGGAGGACAAGTACATTGTCCAGATGAACAAGAAGCCTATGGCATTATCAAGGAGAGATCTGGAATTTATGGCCTATGTAGTGATAGAATTATCAACTTTTTTTTTTTTTGCATATATGTATTGCTTTTTAGTTTAAATTAAATAATCAATATAATAATGTAATGATATAACAAACATTGGTCAGTTCATAAATTAGACACAGATACACCCATTTCAAAATGTAAATACCCTGTTCATAATCGCTGAAATCTCAAGTCTAGTATACATCAAAAATGGTTCCCAAGTGTTCTTAAAAATATTGTCCTTATGATGAAGCCGACAAGTCAGGTAATCGAGAGAAACAAAACCAAGAACCATTCCCTACCATTGAGTTTTAGAGGGGGTCTGTTCGAATATCCAATCCACTAGTCGACTTTTTCTAGCTCAAAAGGCCAGCATCCCGTACAATTTTCTATTGTACTTGTCCTTCACAACAGGGTCAATTACACCAAGCAGTAGAAATAAAGGATTATTAGTCAAATTTACAGACAGACTTTTTTGTATTTCTTGCCCAATCATTTGCCAGAATTGTTGCACTTTTGGACAAGACCAAAAACAGAGTGTAAGGGTAGAATTATCAACAATTTTAAGATAATGATAAAAAAAATTGGACTTCCACTAAACCATTTAATCACCACACTGAGAACCCTGACACAACAGATTTTTGTGACTATAGAAAATAACTGGGCTTCTTTGTTTCAGAAGTGTGTTGGTCAGTCCCTTAGTGCTGTCCTCTGCACTGATTACAGACACTTGCTCCTACTTACTGATGACTCATATGACAATAACGCCTTGTTATTCAGCCCTTAAGTTTTCATAATGTGCATTCTTTCACTTTTAATGCGGGCTGCGCTGTTTAAATGGCCCATATTACATTATTTTATGATCTATGCTATAATGTTTCCTCATCAAAAACAGACCTGAAGTTGTGTTTTGTTTTCATTCACACATGTTTAACACACAAACCCTACATATTTAGGCTGAGTTCAAAGAGAAAACACTCCACCTGTTCCACCTTATGATGCAAAGTGGTAATACAGGAAGTGCTCCACTGTGTTTTTAAACTCCATACACTTTCAGTAGAATCATTTGGATAACTGGAGCTTTGGAAATGTAGATAATGCAGGATAACATACATACAAACATGTGTGAATGAAATAAAACACACCTCCAGGTTTGTTTTTGATGAGGTGAAAACATTATAACCTGATTCAAAACTCACAAGAATCAATTCTGCGTAATATAGATGCTTTAAGTGTGTCTGGATTTGTCTTTTTGAATCTTCCACATGATTATTTTCCTTATTGTACAAAGCTCCTTCAGTTTTTCTCCTCCATCCTCGATATAAATCCTGTTAATCCTTCTTTAGCAGAGTGATTGGAGGTTAATTACTCTGTTGTGCCACGAGCTGCACCTGCGTCGAGACATCTGTATTCACACGGCCATCCAGATGATCAAGTTTTCTCTGGTTTCTCTCATCTTTGTAATAATGTTCGACTCATTGTAGGATTTATAACATCTCTTATGTCAGTATATCATGGAGACATTTGATGATTTTAGTAATTGTAATTAGAGCCCGACCGATATATCGGTTGGCCGATATTATCGGCTGATATGGGCAACTTTAATATGTGGCTCCACATCAGTATTTATCTACGGAGTCATTTGTCTGTGTGTGTCCGTACTGTCCCTGAACACACCACAGAGTCGAGTCACTCACGTGTGTTTGTTTACACCTGCAGACACAGATCCAAACACTGAGATTATATTCTTTTTACGGACAATCGGTTTGAGTCTGGATTAAAAGGACATTTATTAGTGCAGATTTGTGATGTGAGGAGGAGCCTGTATGAGCGGTGAGTGTTGGAAATATGTCGACTCTGAAGCTAGTTTTTGTCATTTGTTATGGGTTAGCTGCTGTAGCTCACGCACATAAACAGACTGTTTTCTATTGGTCTGTTCTAAAGTGATATTGGCCATATATTTGCTACTGGACCTGCACTGATATGTAAATGAGCTGTGAACAGAGGTGTGAATTATGACATTTGCGCATATAATTAATTACCGCGGCGCGCACGTATTTACGGCTAAAGGCTAATAGCGCTACTTGCTTTACTAGTTATGGGTCCGTCGCGAACGAAATGACTCTTAGAACCGGCTCTTTGAAGGGAACGACGGGAGCCTGATCCTTATTGGGAGCCGTGTTTTCTCTTTGTCTCACTTTTTTTCTCTTCACGCCGCGTGCAGATTCGTGGTTTGACAGCGGCAGCGGCTAAAAACGAAACTTTGAGAAATTTGCGTGTACGTAGGATTTAAAAAAAGTAAAAACTAAAAAAACGAGCATATTTGACTGTAGTTTAGCATAAAATAAAAAAGTCCCGGTTTAGTCCTTTTTCAGTCCTGGTTTAGACCTGGTTCAGTCCTGATTCAGTCCTGCTTTAGACGTGCTTTAGTCCTGCTTGCAACAAAATCTGAAGAGCCGCTTGGGAGCCAAAAGAACCAGCAGCTTTTAGTGAGCCGAGCCAAAAGAGCCGGTTCTCTAAAAAGAACTGGAATACCCATCACTAGTGTCTAGAATTGATGCAAAAATGCCATTAAGTCAACCTACTGTCTGTAAATGATGTAAAGAGGCAGAATAACAATAAATGTTGCCTAAATAAACCCAATTTAAAATCCACCAGAGCCAAGCCTAAGTTTTTTAAACAATTCAACATTTACAGTGAATTTTTACATCACTAAATATATCGGTGATTATATCGGCTATCGGCAGCTCCAACTTCCATTATATTGGTTTCATATTGGCCACAGCAAAATCCATATCGGTCGGCCTCTAATTGTAATATACTTAATTAATATGCAGTTAACAAATTATCTGTTTTAGCAAAGCAGAGCAGAGTTAACTAGGGGATGCACCGACTGAACTTGTTTTGATATCGATTTTGGTATTATAATTTGATGTAACTGCCAATACCTGATAACAACAACAACAACAACAACTGATAACAGATTTTTTTTTTCCTTCAAGGTGCACCATGTACCTTTTTGGTTGGGGGTCCGTAACCTGCCTGTTTCTATGGATATGTCATTTCTCAGCCTGGAATGTTCCACAGTATGACATTAAACAGATTTTCCTTACATTTATTCAATTACAGGTGTTTTTACTGTTCAAAAAATACCAAGAAAACCAAGCATTGTGAGTGTGAGCGTGGTTGTCTCTCCCTCAGATCTGACCTGTAACTTGGTCTGGTTTGGTTTCCATGAAGATAAAACAGGGTTCCTGCATTCATGGAAATCCTGGAAAAGTCTTGGAATTTTGTAAATTCAATGAAAATTTTGAAAAAGTCATGGAATTTTAGTGTCTTTTTCAGTGTTCTGTTAAGTTATCATTAGGCTATTATGATTATTTCTGAACGTATGTGCCTTTTGTTTAAAAGAGAGAACAATAAATGCGCTGACAGTATTTTGAATGTTAAAAAACTATAATACCAAACCGTAAGGTGAGTGGAAAGGGTTAACATTTCATATTTGGCCCGAAAAGTAGGTTTTGAAATTTTGTCAGTGAAAAAGAGTGGGAACCCTGTCAAAAGGTTTAATGCCGTACTGTGAAGCATTCCAGAGAAAGGAGAGAAAAGCTTTTGATAGGCCCTCCTCCAGAAAAGTTACACAATGCATATTTTTTTTCTTTAAAACAAAAATATGATAAAAACAAACATAATGTGCTGTACCTGTTTGTACCTAAATGGTCTTATTACATAAAATTATATGTTCAACCAGGATATTGAGAGAACTGATTTGGAAGTCGATATCTGATCCATCAAATGTGTCAGTATCAGCTCTATATCCAATACCAGTATTGTATTGTTGCGTCTCTAGAGTTAACCTGCTACTGCCACATAAATCCAATAAAAAATATCCGTACCACTCATATTGATTACTGACCTCAGTTACATCCTTCAAATTGTTCACAAGGTTACAGGATTCCAAATTGTGCGTAGTTTTCTCAGAAGCAGTAGTCTTAGTTGGTTTGCCAATCACCATCAGCTCATGTCATTAAAATCTCAAGCCTTCTTCAGTCTCCCGCTGATTCTGTGGGAAGCAGTAGGGGTCCTTTTGCCTGTTAGCAGTACGTCACTTCACATTGACTAATTTTCTCAGTGAACACACATCACACACATTCAAAACATTGTAAACCACATCGAGTATGCATTTTCTTTATCTTACAAGGTGTGTGATATTGGCATTTTACAATCTTTCTTTTTTTATTTGTCAGTTTGATAATAAGAAATATACGTGTTAATGCTTTTGTGGCCTTAATATGACTCACCTGCCTGTATAGAACAAGAATGTCATATCTAATGTTCCCAAAAGAGGTTACATGAGGCGGCTGCACAGATGGGCTGCTTTGTGCTGTTAGCCTGTTCCCTGTCACACCATTCAAATGCCTAATCCATAATGCGCTGATCAGTTTGCACCAGTGTTTCTCCCCTGCATCCCATAATCACAATGAGAGCTGGTCTTTTTCAGTTTGTTCTATATAAAAGCTTTGGCATATTTTCTCTGTGTGTGTTTACATTATTCATTTTGCCGTATTATTAGGGTCCACGTGTAGTGAAAAGTATGAGGACCAGTGACCAGTGTACTTAAGATTGGCTGGTGTGATTCCAGCTCCCACAGATGAATGCTGCCGTTGTGTCCTTGGGCAAGACACTTAACCCACCTTGCCTACAGTGTCTGCGCACACTGGTGTGTGAATGTGTGTGTGAATGGGTGAGTGGTTCCTTCTTGTAAAGCGCTTTGAGTGCCTTGAAGGTGGAAAAGCGCTATAGAAAAATGTGACCATTTACCATTTAAGAAAAACACTCCTTCAAAATAATATTCAAGTAGAAGAACAAAGTAATCCAAGAAATTGAGTTGAGTAACTATTATAACTAATATTTGAAGTTAATATAATTTAACTGACAAAACATTAAAGCTACCATCTGTAAAATTAGTTTTTTTGTTTGTCTTTTTTTTTTTTTTTTTTTTTTTTTTTTGTCAGTAGATGGCAGATGTCCCCCCTGCTCACCTGGCCTTAGTCCATGCTCATCTGTGTTTTCTGATCTCATCTTCAGGCCAAAGCTGGTACACTGTCAGACACGGGTTCTGTAATTACAAATGATATCTTTAAATAATCCAAAAATATGGTATTTTCAAAGGCATGGTGGCTGAGTGGTTAGGTTCTGGGCCTTTCTGTGTAGAGTTTGCATGTTCGTCTGTGTGTGCTTTAACTAAATCTTAAGGAGTGATGCAAGAAACAAATGTTCAAATTATATTGGTAAGTATAAAGCTTGTGAACGTATGATTGAGTAGTAAAGGCCCCTTACATTTACTTACTAATTCAACTACACTACTGCAGTACTAGGGGTGGGCGATATATCGATATTTTAAATATATCGAGATAGTTTTTTTTTTTTTTTTATTCAATTCTGATTTCGCCGCTTCGCTTGTTTACCTTCTCTCCGCGCGCCCCCGCCTCCCTAATTTTGTTCGCTCGTGTCTCATTCACTCTTCACTGTCGCCGTGAACGCCGAAAGTTGGTGCCAGTGAAAAACTTAAAGCACCACGAACCTTTTCCACCATTTACAGACAAGAACATCAGCAGCACATCCTCATATTCCACCGAGTCGCGTCCTTTAGCCCGAAAGAAGCTAAACGAGCTGAGCTGCGTGAGAAGTGCGCTGTTTATGCAAATGAGCCATGCGCTTAAGTTTCGTTTCTGTAAAATGTAAACACACGTGCGCAAAACTGCATTAAACACATTATTATCGCAAACAGGCTGATGCGGCTCTAGAGTCGTTATGCTTTATATATTGTAAAGTTTAGCAATGTAAAGTTTATTTATGCAGAATATTTAAATTAATAATCTGCTGCAGTGTCACTTGTACAATAGTGTTTGGAAACGTTTGATTTGATCTGCAGTGGATTGTGGGATTAAACCTCAGAGCTCCTTACTGCTGGATAGGAACATGGATCTATTGAAATAAGGAACATCCTGAGCTTCTTCTGCTAAATGAGCTCATGGTTATGATTATGGTCTGGATAACAGTTAATGCAAAGATTAACTTGTGTTGAGTTGTTTTATTTATGAATGAAAAGAAGAAAATATGTATTATTTCTTTTATTTTACAGTTAAATTATTATTTATGTAATTAGGGTTTTTTGTAATCTTAAATGTTCCTATATGAACTGTCGACCTCTTACACTTCAATAAAAAATAAAAAAAAGGACCTTGTGGAATTTGGCAGATTTGTTTTTGCAGTTTTCAGTTTTAGGGGGTTATTTTTTCTTGAACATATATCGAGATATATATCGTATATCGAGATATAGCAAAATATATCAAGATATATTTTTTGACCCATATCGCCCAGCCCTATGCAGTACTACTATTTATGCCAGTGGTTCAACTAATATGCTAAATTGTGATGCGTGAACACCTCTAAGGCCCAAACTGACATACCAGGGTTCAACATACCAGGGAATTTTTTTTGGTCTGAATGATCTACAAGTCAGCCAAATGAAAAATTGTCATTATGAAAATCAGGATGTACAAAAATATATCGATAATGAAACTGACGTGGCTGCACAATGTGTTTGAATGAATTCTAAACTCAAAGGGACATACTTGTGTGATTACCTCCACAACAATTGAATTTGATTGCTTTGTTTGAGTACTGACTTGATTCCTTTTGGCCCCATTTCTTGACACTGGCTTGCTCATCCTGCGTGTAGTTCGCCAGTCAGGCATGTTACCAAATTACATTTTTGCAATCACCATTTGGCCACAGCTGCATGCTTACCTCTTTAGACAACACAGTGTAACAGATGCAGCACGTTTGACTCTAAGCCAGTTCTGTAGAATCAGAATCAGAATATATTTGTCATTTCAGTATAAGATTACACAGAAATGAAACACTGTACTCAGGTCCAGGTTTTTATGCTGCTGATAACAGCAGCATAAAAACAGTACAATAAATAGTTGAAAAATATTGTATGCCGAGTGCAGTCTTTAAAACAACCCCCACCCATCCCCATTTTCTGAAGTACTTCTAAGTTAGCGCTATTTTGTACGGTGTAAGTTCACTACCCGAACTTTACCCAAATAAAAAGGCCAATCTGAACCATCACTGTGCTCCCTGTACTGTTGTAGTTGGCCTGCGAATCCTGGTATTTTATATTTCTAATGCTTCCATAATTTGTACTATATTTGCCATAATTTGCTGCTCGTATTATTATATAATTGTATATAATTATACAGCCTCATCGGTCATTTTTCTCATCTCGTCTTGGACTCAACCGCGTTTGGACTCAATCTTGTCTTGGTCTTGAAGGCACTTGGACTCAGTCTTGTCTCAGCTGAAGGGGCTTGGGCTTGATCTTGTCTCAGTCCTGAAGGCGTTTGGACTCAGTCTTGTCTCAGTCTTTAAGGTGTTCGGACTCGGTCTTGTCTCGGTTTTGAAGGCACTTGAACTCAGTCTTGTCTTGGTCGTGAGGTCTGACACTCGACAAGTGATACAGAGATATGGAGATATATTTATAAAAACATTGATATATATGTGCCAGAAAATAACTGTAAAATACAAATAAATGTTGAAAATTACAAAGATGGTCTTGATTTGGTCTCGATTGGTCATGGTCTTGGTCTCGACCTTTAAAAGTCTTGGTGTTGTCCTGGTCTCGTGACCCTGTGGTCTCAGACAGGTCTTGGTCTCGATTAGTGCGATCTTGATTACAACACTAGTACTACTGCATCTGCGAAGTATTACAAGCCTACGCCTATCATGTCAATTCACGAGGTACTATTGCCATTGTACACAACAACCTCTGCTTCATTGTTAACTGAGCATTGTCAATTTTATCATGACTTAGAAACTAATACTGCTGGTATCACTAATCCCTGGATAAATTCATCCTTTTCACAACACAAGTAAAAAATGTTTGATGAGAATATACCTAAGATGCACTATGTAACTTTTCTGGTGGTGGTGGTGGTGCATTTATTCAATTACTAGTACTATACTGCTCAAAAATACTTTGAAAACCGTCTTACTGTGTGCAGACTGTGCACAGATCTGGCATGAACTTGGCCTGGTGGAACCTCCTGTTGTCCACATGTTTAATGCCATACTGTGAAACATTCAAGGCCAGTCTCCATGGAAACAAGCGGACCCACCACCACAAAAGTTACAGTGGCCTATAAATAGTTACTTTCCATGCCTGTGAGGTGGTCTGCGCTGTGTATGTCGTCTATAGCGACCGAGCAGAAAAGCCCAAAATGTCTGTATGTGCAGCCTGTAGCATTTAAATGTTGAGCTGTGATGAGAGGGCTTGATGAATACGTGTGGCTTTGAAGCGCTTGTTGTGTGATCGTGTGCAGATGAGCGCGTGGGAGGTGTTTTGTGTATGCACGCTCACGACGGAGGGCGACATTATTCGTTGGTGCGCGCGCCGGCAGCTTTTAACAACATCATCTGGGGCTGTTTTCTCCTCGCCAAACAAAGAGACTTGGAAACGGGGGAAGCAGAGCGACCCCGCTAAAAGCCAGACTCGTTTGGGCAACCCTGGCACCTGCAGTTCCGTGCGCTTTAGAGTCAGGACGCTGCTCTCTCTCATACGCACGCACGCTCCGCAGGATTTCAGCGCGGCGCACACTCACCGCGCACTTTCATCGCCTTAGCAACCAGCCGATTGAAAGATGATGATTCATGCCAAAGACTGCTAATTTCTGTGCAGTTGTCAAACATGAACAATGGGGCAAGAGAGGAGTCAGAGAAACGTCAGAGTAGACAAAATGTTATGCGTCTGACTGAAGTTAGAACGCTGTTACAAAAAGGGACTTTGACGATGAAAGCCTGTGAAGTCAAGGCTAATTTAGAGGCAACAAGTACTGAGGCAAGAATAGATATTTCCATAACACTTTTATCGTATCAGCTTTACTCGATCTTTTGGGTTTTCCAATGGACTCGCCTCAGTAAATCACCTCTACTTACGGAGTGGTGATTGCAGTTTGATTTGAATACACAAAATCTTCCTGATCTTTCTCCTTATGGATCCAACAGAGCTGGCTCTTACTACATTAAGACATAACAGGAAATAGATATGAGACTTACTAACAACTGACTTTCATCCTTTCATCCTCATTTCTATAATCGATATAAATGCGTAAAGTACAGCTGTTGTTCATTCCTCTTTTACTTGGGGTTAAAACTGCATCACGTACCCCAAACCTATTACAGTTACTGACTCACATGTTTGCAGGTGTACAGAGGGTCCACGTGGGGTGGTTTGGTCTCTTAGCTCTGAATCAGATACTACCTCATCTTCATTATGAAAGGGAATGGATGCTATTTTTGACAAACACTGAAGGGGTAGTGCGTAAAAGCTCTATTGACATACATTAGTCCACTCAGCGCAGGGCTTTGACATTGATTTAATAAGGGGGACATGATACGCCAATGCGCCAACACTGTTATTGTACACAATGTTCTAAACCTCAGCAGCTCAGATTTCCTCAAAATTAAATTATATTAATAAGAAAGTAGATGCAAATGCTGCTCTAGTCTCCTCCCACTGACTCACTAATGACAGAAGTGTGGTTTGGAGCGAGGCAAGTGACTGAAAGGGGAACAGCGCCCACTGCTGGACACGATGGTAACAAAACAAGACAGACTGCATCATTAAATGTACAAGGTTATATTTGAGACTTGTTTAGTGACTAGGAATGTATTAGTATAAGAAAATAAAAGGAAATAATAAAAGCCTAGTTGCAATAGAAAGGGTGGTAATACTGTACAGTCTTTAATAGAAGTGTTACACCTGCTGCTACTCCCAAAAGATCAAATGTTTGTTGGGTATGTTCTTTTTAATATTTTTTAAATGTGCACTGTGTAGCCTTTCTGGTGGAGTGTTCACCACCTGCTTCTCCACAGATCTGACATGTTACTTAGCCTTGTGGCATCACCTGTTGTCTCCTATGTTGTCTTTAATAAGCATAATGTCATACTCTAGAACATTCCAGGCAATATCTTCATGGAGAAAAGCAGGTGATGGACCCTCCACTAGAAAAGTTACACAGCACTCTTTTACGAATATAAATAATATATTTGTATAAAGAATTGGGTTGTTGTTGTTCGGAGCAGAGTTTAGGCTTTGGAGGGATAAATTAAACTTTTGAGTGGAAGCATTAATTTGTTGTTTACACTGATGTTTATTTAATTAAGCCTGTCTCCATTCATTAAGTTCATTGTAATAGATGAATAACAGTATTTTTGTTGCCATATTGCCTTATATTCCTGAACATGTAAACTTTAAACTCATGTTGTGTCCTGTTTATGTCCTCTTATAAAGTTGCATGTGATGGATGCTTAAAATAAATAAGTTACAAAACACCAGGCTGAGAACATAGAATCATCAAGAACAACTTTCTGACAATAGATTAGTCACTGCTGCAGTCACTCAGTTCTGCATTTTAAGCAGGAAAACTTGTGCTGTGAGTTCATCTAAGAAACATCTCTTCTGGCTGCGTAATTTTCTTGTTTTATTCTGGTTCATTAAAGTGAAATGGCTGACAGCTTAAACATGCATTAACTGATAATGTGTTTACCTGAGGCAAAGACAAACTATTAGAATTTATAAAGATGAAGAACGGATGAGTAACAGAACTGCTATGCATCATGAACATTTTGGTTTTGAGAGGCATTTTGGGTATCAGAACTCTCGTTTGAGTCTGCATATTGTCCCTTTGTTAATACAACTATTCATTTTCTCTTTCTATCCCAAGACTAGTATGTGCTAGATTAATTAGGAGATTAAATCCATTGTGGGCAAGCCTGTCATAATAATAAACTTTGAAGCATGATATATTGTTACAGAGAAATATAATGATAAATGATAATATTGAAAACTACTTTATGCCACTGACACAAAAGGATAATTCTAGTAAACCAATTTTTTAAATACACCGTATCATTAAAAGGCCTGAGCTTTAGAAAATACCAGCACAGCAAAAACTGGAGGGTTAAAATGTCATCGTGAAATATCTCAGAATTGTTTTTAACACAAAAAAGTGTTATTTTAACTATTTGAAAGTGAAATGGGGGTTTGAGTTGGGGTTAGAAGTTGATTTAGTTGAAGTTAATTCAACTTCTCCTAATATTAATTCACCATCCCCTAGTGTTAATTCAAGTTCCTCTAGTGTTAATTCAATTTCCCTTAGGGTTAATTCAATTTTTCAACCTCCCTTAGTGTTAATTTGGCACCTCCCACCCACCACTGTGAGAGAAGACCAGTTTGAATCAGTTTTGTACATAATTTTATCTTAAATTAACTAAAATAAAGTGTAAAAATAAAACATCTCTGTGTGCTGTTTAGCTAAACCAGGATAACCCTACAAAGTGTAATCTGTTTACTCTCAAAACGTGAATATATTTTGGGGTTAAGCTGAAACTTTGGTCCAGTGTTAAATTAACATTTCCAAAAATGTTAAATTAACTTTAGAACAGATCGGGCTCATGTAAACCCTGAGAAAATGTTTTAACACATGTCAATTTTAACACTCCAATTTTTGCTGTGATTTCTAGCCATTGAAGTTATGTTTACAACTCAAGTCTTACGTTACTGCATAAAAATGGCAACAACAAAAAAAAACCTCTCCACTATTGCAAAGAAATTGTACACACGATAAATATTGAGCCCCAAATTATACTGATTCAGCTTTCATTTACTGAACGATAAGTCGACATTGTATTTATTGTGACAGGCCTGGTGTGTATGCAACAGTGTTATTTGGCCTTATGTTATTTGTGGAAAATGTACATTCTTGCTGTCAGAACTATCTGGACAAAAACATCTCGATAATGTACAAATCTTCTGGATGACCTACTCTCTGTATGACATTTGTCTCTATTATTCTACTATTTTCAATCTATTATTTATTATCAAATATGATCAGTTCACAAATTCTGCTTATTCCTGTTCTTAGACCAACTTTCCTCATGTACAAGGGAATTACTTGGACACAGTTTTATGGGTTTTAAGAGCTGTTCCTCAAACTTTGTACTATCTGAAAGCATAGTCTTCCATTGTATTTTACTTTTCTAGAAATTTTACTATACAGTTAAGATGGAGGAAGTAAAGTGGACACAAAAACAATATCAACAGAGCGGATAAAACTACCAAAACATATAGTAAATGTTAAAAATCGACCGATAAGGGTTTTATCATGCCGATGTGATTGCTTAAAATTAAGATTACCTGATGGCCCATAGGCTCTGATGATATTTTTGTATATGTTAAATTTACACACTCACCACCAGTCCTTTTATACCACAAATCTAAAGGAGAGCTGAAGTGTTATAATAAAGATGTGTGTGTATTTTTTAGGCAGCATTTCAACCAAAACAAAATATTGGCCTGTGCTGGAGATTATGGCCGACAGCTGATGTACTAAATAATCCAAATATTGGGTTGACTACCTGCCATCCCCGGAGTGTATAGTTATCTAGGCCTATCTGTAGTGGTTTGAGTGGACTGTGTATGTTATTCATGTGTTTTTGTAGACCCCTCTTCCTCCCACTGCTCAGATTCACACGTGTTGAGTGAATGAGTGGATCTTGAGTTATGTCCTGGTGGCAGCTCCTCCTCTGCAGCGGCCCATCTCAAACACAGAAAGAGAGTGTTCCTGTGGGCTGAGTGCGAAAGCATCACACTCACTGCCCACTCAGCGTCCTCCGAAAACCACTGTCAACAGCACACATAAGACAAGCTCGACACAGCTCTCATCACAGGGGCAAAAAGGCAGTGATCAGGATCAGGAAATACATTTCAAACTATTTGAAAATGCTTGGTACTAGAGACAGACCAATATATCGGTTGGTCGATATATCAGGCCAATATTTGGACTTTTTAGTGGATCAGCTGTCAGCCTTAAATCTCCAGCACAGGCCGATATTTAGTTTTGGTCGATCTGCTGAATAAAGAATAGACACAAAGCTTTATTTTAACACTTTAGTACATAGATATTATAACTAAGTTTATCTGCCATTGGTTTCTCTGGATTCTAAACAATCGACATTGGCATCGCCATTAAAAAACCTATACTGGTCGATCTCTACTTGATAGATGATACAGATTTTTGGCACCACAATAATAAAAAAAAAAAACTAAAACGAAGAATCTAGAAGTCCAGGTTGCAATAAGAAGTATTTATGAATAAATTAGCTATATTATGAACACTATCATTTATGGCCAGAGGGTAGTGCAATGTTACATTTACTTTTAATAAAATTGTAGTTCTTGGAGTAGTTTTCACACAGAATATTCCACTTCTGTTTTGCTGTCTGTCCTTTGAAAATACCTGATTTTGTACATTTAATGTTTTGTTACTACAATAACAAATTATGTGTCAGATCTAAATAGTTTTTCCAAATACTTTTTTACTATTACCTGAGTAACTTCTTGAACCAATACTTTGACTTATATGGTTTGTCTAATGCACTATTCATTAACCTGTGTGTGTTATTCAACTGTGTGTATTCCTGCACTCAGAGCTGTCTAAGAACTGCTGTTTTTTTAGTGGAAAGAGACCAGACAGAAGATGTTCCTCACTTTTATGATTGCAACTATAATTTTGTCCTCCAGAGGGTGCAAAAACTTCAAGTGACCTCTGCTGCCTTTTTACAAATGGCTCAAATAATGATGCTGTGTGGCAGATGCATTACCAATCTGTACCCATGTGCTGACATTGGTATTATTCAGTTATAAAAAAAAATAAAAAAATACTACTATAATGAGTGAATTGTCAGGACAGAAATGCTGAGTCAGATTTACACTACTACTGCAGACAAATAGGCTGTAGTAAAATGAAAGGCCTGTTTGCTTTTCCCATTGTTGTTTAGAGTAGGAATACACTTATGTTATTATTATACCGTATTGTGTCAGCTCAATATAATTATAGCAAATAACATCAATACAATAGAGTAGGAAAAATAGAGATGAAAATAAAAAGTGGCCATGGTCTTTTTTTCTCCGTTAACATTCAAGGAGTGAATGAAATACACAAAATACAGAGCTGAATTGTCCACTCGTGTGCAGTCAGTGAGTTGACAGTTAAAGGGAGTGACCTAGAGTGACATTAAATCCATTACAGGCGTATGAGAGTTACACTTCATGAGCCGCAAATCCCTTTAATACGACACCCATTAGGAAAGTGCTGAGCTCTTTACACTGATAAGACTCCAGCGCTCACTGGAGATTCATCCTCCTCTCATCTTCAGAAATGTCTCAGTAGCACATCTATCATTGGGCTGGACACATTGTAAGAGATGTAACTGCTGCTGCTTTCAGATCTAATATGTATCTCTCTAAATGTTAACATATTTAACAACAATGAATTTGCTACAGCATATTTACCAGTTTGGCTTAGATTTTAACTGCATTTGTTTTTACTAGTGATTTCACACAGGTTTGAACCCAAATGCTGTTCACAACACTTGAGAGTGGTACATAAAATATAATCCACGGCCTCTTGTGGCATATTCATTTACAGAGTTTCCATATAATACAAAAACACTGCTATTATGTGTTTATTAGGATCAGTTTGCTACGCTGTGTACAACTTTCCTGGTAAAAGGTCCTCAAGCGGTGCCAGCAGGCCAAGTTAATGGTCAAATCTGTGGAACTAAATCAGCTCTGGCAAAAAAGTTACTTGTTAATGCAATTTTAGTGTCTTTTACAGACTGCTGTAGACTCACCTTTTATACAATACTTGATCAATTAAACTGTTAAAAGTTGAATAAAATGGTTTAAAACTGCAATTGGCATATCCTCTGTGCTCTGGTCAATTAAACCACCAGGTGATGCAGTGCAGTTGTAGAGTTTGTAGATTTTGAAAGGAGCAGATAGTGGTGAGACACTTGGACTTGCTTTGCCTTAATTATCAAATATATTATGTTTCCTCATTGTGTGGAAAATTGAAGTGGCCAAAAACTTTGTGATAAACATTCAACCATCCAAAAAAAAAAATGACCCAGTTTTGGATGATAAGGAGTTCATCTCTAAAATCCAACAGATTAAGTCATAATCCCAAAGAGGGGCACACAATAAAGTCTGCTTCAAGCATGGAAATACATTCAGTATGCATAGTAATTATGAATATTTAGTAGGAAACCTGAAAACAATGTTATCTTTATATTTGAAGATGATGTTCCTAAGCAGGTGTAACCTTAATATCTTGATGAGTGGCCAGTTATGTTGCAGTGATGGCTGGATTAGATATTAACCATGGCCTAAATCACTTTGTGCTGACAGATTTGGAAAGTGCTAATCCCAGGTGTGGCTTTAAAAGTGCGAGTGAGGCCCAGGGAGCCCCTTTGTAGGTCCCTTTCCATCTCAGTCTCCAGCCAAAGAACCAACAGAGAAGGGCTGATCACAACAAACCGCAACCATGAACGGCACGGAGGGACCCTACTTCTATGTCCCTATGCTCAACACCACCGGCATCGTCCGCAGCCCTTATGAATACCCTCAGTACTACCTAGTGAACCCTGCAGCCTATGCTGCTCTGGGGGCCTACATGTTCTTTCTTATCCTGGCAGGCTTCCCTATCAACTTCCTCACACTCTATGTCACCATCGAACACAAGAAGCTGCGGACCCCTCTAAACTATATCCTGCTCAACCTGGCGGTAGCTGACCTCTTCATGGTGTTTGGAGGATTCACCACAACTATGTATACCTCAATGCATGGCTACTTCGTTCTTGGACGCCTTGGCTGCAACCTGGAGGGTTTCTTTGCCACCCTGGGTGGTGAGATTGGCCTGTGGTCCCTAGTGGTCCTGGCTATTGAGAGGTGGGTGGTTGTCTGCAAACCCATCAGCAACTTCCGCTTTGGGGAGAACCATGCCATCATGGGTGTGGCCTTCAGTTGGATCATGGCTTCTTCCTGTGCTGTGCCCCCCCTGGTGGGCTGGTCCCGATATATCCCTGAGGGCATGCAGTGCTCATGTGGGGTTGACTACTACACTCGCGCTGAGGGCTTCAACAATGAGTCCTTTGTGATCTACATGTTCATCGTTCACTTCAGTATCCCTCTGATTGTGATTTTCTTCTGCTATGGCCGCCTGCTGTGTGCCGTCAAAGAGGCCGCCGCTGCCCAGCAGGAGTCTGAGACCACCCAGAGAGCAGAGCGTGAGGTCACCCGCATGGTCGTCATCATGGTCATTGCCTTCCTAGTGTCTTGGCTGCCATACGCTAGTGTGGCCTGGTATATCTTCACACACCAGGGCTCTGAGTTCGGGCCCCTCTTTATGACCGTGCCCGCCTTCTTTGCCAAGAGCTCCGCCATCTACAACCCTCTGATCTACATCTTCATGAACAAGCAGTTCCGCCACTGCATGATCACCACATTGTGCTGTGGAAAGAACCCCTTCGAGGAAGAGGAGGGTGCCTCCACCACCAAGACCGAGGCTTCTTCAGTCTCCTCCAGCTCCGTGTCTCCAGCGTAAGACCTGGCTCTCCCTCACCACCACGACACGTCCACAAAGAGGACTTCCCTGGGAAACCACCAAAGTCCAATCACTTCCATTTTTGTATTTTTACAAACGAGCTGGTTCAACCCAAAGACAGTACCAGGAAAGGTCCACCCTTAACAGAGTTGTTCTTGTATGTACAGATATCCAACTTTACTATCTGAGATTTTGTCCTGAAAGAAAGAGGAAAATCTTCACAGTTGGATTCTAAATGTTACTGGCTTATTTTTAATTGTAGAGGCATGTAATCAAGGCAATGTAAAATAAAAGGCACTTTGCAAATGGAAAATCCTGTTTATGTTTTACTTTTCATTTGGGGAAGTATTAACGATGGTTGTAGTAATATTTAATTAAATCAATAAATGTGAATGACTTACTCAGAATGCATTCATGTCTGGAGTTACTTTTTGCTTCACACAAATTGTTGTCATTTTCACTTGGTTTACTTATGGTTAAATGGTGCTGCTTTAAACCCCATAGGTGACCTCGGCCTTAAGAATTATTTCAGTAGTTGTGATCATTCTGAGCAGCAAGCAAAAAAAAAAAAAAAAAAAAAAGAAAAGAAAAAGAAAAGAAAAAAGAAAGAAAGAAAAAGAGGCATGCCTTTTTTTTCTTTTTCCCACCCTCAACTTTTTTTTTTGGGGTTGCTGCTTAGGGTTTATGTACATTGCATTCAAATCATCTTAGAACAAATACTGAGAGCTTTAAGTACTAATAGGTTTATTGCATTACATCTGAGTATTATCGGCCTGACACATTTGTACCAAGGTTGAAATATTCACACAATGAGTCCCCCTGAAAGAGCTCCTCAGCTTAGTTAGATGAATTAGATGAATTGAGATAAAAATCAGATAGTTACATTGAGAGAGTGGATAATTATTAAGAACATGGACGTTTCAGCTGATATGAGACATTCACTGAAAGGTCCAATCACAAACAGACCTGGAGTTGTTTGAGTTTTCAAGTTAACAGTGCTCTATTAACTTTAGTTCAGTAGAGCTTGGCAAATACACTGCTGAAATTATGGAACTAATTCTAGTGAATTTGTATGAGGTTTAAAAACACAGTAGAGCACTCAGCCTAAATATACAGGGTTTGTGTGTTAACATAACTCCAGGTATGTTTCTATAGGTCCTTTAATTAAGCATAACCAAAGCAGATGTTAAGTGAAAGAGAAAGTGGTTGGTGAAAAGAGGACTCAGAGGAACAGGTTAGAAAGAAAACTAGAGAACAGACTAAATGACGTGACGCCTCCTACGCTCTCCTCAGTTCTACTTTTTCTGTTTTATTGACCTTCATGTGTAACTATAGCAACAGCCACAGGGAGGAATGCGGCAAAGAATTTCCGGAACTTGTCTCATTTTAAGATGGATTTGAATTTGAGGTTGCACGATTTTCATACAACGAACCATCATCAAGCAACGTAATGTAAATTATAGTGATAAATACTTTTTGCATACTCATTTCAGATTGATACTTCTTTTACATATCTATATAATAATGTTGAAATAAAACTTTAAACGGCCCATATTATTATATTATTTTCGATTTTTTATAACAGGGGTGTCAAACTCAAATTCACAGACGGCCAAAATTAAAAACGGGGACTAAGTCATGGGCCAAATTAAATATTTAATAAAAAATTTCAACAGCATCTGCATGTTTTCTCTATACATTCGAGATGTGTAATGTTAAACCTTTTCTTATTAAAATAAATTTTTTATAATTGTTTTGCTTAAATATTGAATCCAGAACAAGCATAATATAAAAATAACACAATTTTAAATAAATAATGTCTCTATAGCCTATCTGTAGCTCTAATACATATTTGAAATGTTCTTGTGGGCCAAATATAGTTATATTGCAAGCCAAATTTGGCCCCCGGGCCTGAGACTGACATGTCTGTGTTATAATGATGTTTCCACGTCAGAAACCTAGAGTTTTGTGTTTTGTTTCATTCACATGCTAAACATAAAAACCCTGTATATTTAAAATGCGTTCTTCTGGAACTGGAAACAGTCCACCTTGTGATGTCATTTGATAATACAGAAAGCGCTCCTCTGTGTTTTTAAACTCCATATACCTTCACTAAAATCATGTGGATAATTTCAGTCCTGGAATTGCCAATCTTTTCAGAACTAAAGGTAAAAAGTAGTTGTTAACTTGAGAATTACCACATGACATCATTAGGTGAAACAGACCATTTTGAGCTTTTGAATTGTAGACAAATTAATAATAAAGGGTTACTCAAACATGTGTGAATGAAACTACAACTCTTGGTATGTTTTTGACGAGACAACAACATTTTAACATGGCTTGAAGCTCTTTTTAAATATGACCTGTAATAAAACATAATGGACCCACCCCCATCTCTTCCACCAGTTCCCCTAATTCCTTATATGACTGCATTTACTTTTGGGACTGTTATGTTGTTTTCTTTATGTTTTTATTATCTTCATTCCATTAGGTGATACTAATCAATAGAAAGTGGAAGTGCTTGTGCAGGAAAATATTGAAAAACTTAAGATTTGTATGGAAAACTTTATTTGATAATAAAAATAGCATTCACAGACTTCTTTTGATAGCTACATATACATTGTAATCCATCTGGAGGAAAGAAGCTGGATAAGTCCACATCTACTTGTACTTCGACTAATGTTATGTTTTTAGCTTCATGGGTCAAATAAAGCTATGAACAATGTGATATTTATATATGCATAGTTTTATAAAAAGATTGGCCCATAATAATAATATACATGTACTGCTTTTTATCAACACACAGACAGAATTATGTCCAGAGCACGTTGCAAGAAATAATGCTTTTTGAAGAAACACAGACTGCATACAAGTGCTTTATAATACAAAGGCAGGCTATAACCATCGAGATTTCAGACCAAACAAACTGAGCAGATTCAACCAATACAGTCTCTCAATAATCTTTACATACCTGATCCAAGAGTAAAATTAATATATTTCCAATAAATCATTATCAGGTCCAACACAATAGCACATTCCCCACTGCTGAGGCTCTCTCCATAAATTTCTCTTTTGTACAAGAAAAGGCAACATTTTTAAAATTCCTTCCTAATAATAATAACATTGGAAAAATTCTTTACAGGTGATGGCCAACAAACTTTTTTTTCCACATTTTTTTCAATACAGTACCATGGTGACGACAGTGATCAAACAATGCATATGTGATTTTACTCAATATATTTTGGATGAGACATAAAACAAAGAGAAATACACATAAAAACATGTTGTACAAGCAGCAGTCAGACTGGGAGTGGAGTGACGGCATGGCTCAGCGCGCAGATTGGTCAAACTCTTGTAGAGGACTGTCCCATGTTACCAAAACCACAGCAGCCCGAGACCCCCGAGTCAGTGCACCAGTCAAACACAAGGGAACAGAGTAGTCAAATCATTTTTGGGGTACAACGCGCATCAGTAAAGCATAACATTACGACCACATTCCTTATAAGCAATTTTGTGTGTTTGTGTATTTAGTCATGCCGTCATCCGACAAAAATCTCATGTTACCACCATAGACTGTATATAAATGGACATGACCTGCTACCCACCACGTTCCAAATAGGAAGTGAGAATGGGGTGCTTCTGGCTCCAATGACTCAGCTCCAATTGACTACATTAAAAAATTGTCACCCCTCTCTCTGTAACTGCTGCAGTGAGATGCGTCATTTTAGTCTTAAAATGTTCATATTAACCCCTTCTACATGATCCTGGTATTTTTATTTAGCTATTTTGTCTAATTTTTGAGTAAATCCTGTCCCTCCACATTCAACTCCTATAACTGCAAGCCCCTTGAGCTTCATTTGACTGGAGCCGAACACACTCATACTCTGTTAGTCCACTTCTGAATACAGTCTATGGTTACCACATTTTAGATTCAATTTTAGACTGTGAACTCAACAAGAGATGCAATTTTGAGTTGCTTTGAGATATTTGTATCATAATTTCCATCATCAGTGTCAAACCTGCCCAAATGTTAACATATTTATTCTGTGGTGGTCATAATATTATGTTTGATGAGAGACAGTGTACATTTGTGCAGGGGAATTTACACTTCTTTTTGGCATACAAGGTATATTATATCTTTATGGCAGCGTTGGAGCTGGTTCTCTGGCACAATGCAGTCTTGGCTCAAATATCTCAGTATACTTGGTGAGCGACTAATTAGGACCAATAGTGTTTATCTCTCTGAAAGTTTTTCTTTAGCCTTGAAGTTGAAAGTACATCTTTTTGGCTATGATAAAAGCGATATTCAGTTTTGAAAAGAGGGAAAGATTAAATTTAGCCAATATTTTTACACATTATTTTTCAAACTTGAGCAGCAGTTGTGTAGAGGCATACAGTGAGCTGCCATTTCAAAGAGTCCAGCATTCTTCCCCAGGTACAGTGTGTGTTCCTACCTTCCTGAAACTTTTAATGAGCTCAAAATATATGTGCCAATGAACAATAAATAGTGACAAAATCCCCAAATGGTCATATAGTATTTCTTTCATAACCATGATACTTGCACGTAAATTTCACAGTCTTTGTGAACCAACAGTGTCTTGTGCTATAGTTTTGTTCAGTAAAGCAAGTCTGAAATGGGGAAAACAAACTTCATAATTATAAAAATGACCACAACTGGAAGCATTTTTAGGCCTCGGAGGGAACAACTATTCATAGATTCAGCAAATGCCTACAAAAAGCAATATCACTGATTTCATATGCAGGCACATAACAATAACGTTACTATAGTACAACAACTCTGATAAAAAATAACTAGAACAATGACGAAAAACAACCAGTGTGGACAGATAGGATTGTACTTTTGCTGTTTTATGAATCTCTGTAATGGGGGAGATCACGATTAAACCAAAAATCAATCAATTATTAATAAATCAGTCAACCGAATAGCACAAGACTTATAAGATCCTGTGAAGTCCGTTTCCAGTGTATTGTACAGAAAGACAGGAGGCGCTAGATACTCAGGTCTTTGGGGCTCTCCTTGTACGAGCGGCGCTTGGGTTCGGGGAGCTGGTTGGATCCACGTCCCGCTGCGTTATTATTGTGGCCCGCGTTGTTGTAGGCAGGTAAGTTGTACTGAGCCGCGTTGTTCTTCATCATGCTGTAATAGTCCTTGAGCCTAGGGGGCGCTGCTGCTCCGTAGTTCAGCTCCTCG
This sequence comes from Boleophthalmus pectinirostris, assembly GCF_026225935.1. Classification (NCBI taxonomy): domain Eukaryota; kingdom Metazoa; phylum Chordata; class Actinopteri; order Gobiiformes; family Gobiidae; genus Boleophthalmus; species Boleophthalmus pectinirostris. The sequence continues at coordinate 22,070,499 of NW_026571515.1, forward strand.
CGGCTGTAGGTGCTGTCAGGGGAAGAGTCACGGTACCTCCGCTCTGGTGTCCCGTTCGTTCTGTATCTCTCGGAGGAGGAGTCTCTCAGCAGGTTGCCGTTCTTGGTGGGGCGGTCAAGAGTGCGCCCCCTAGTGTACGACAGAGTATCAGAGTTGTTGTTTGATCTCACACTCATTCTACCCGGTGTTGCAGAGTCCTTCATAACACGCCTCTCGCTCAGTTTCCGCTCAGGTGTTACGGCGAGGAAGCCACCATCATCATATTCCCTCTCTGGTGTTCGGTCTCTCTGCGCCCGTTCTGCTCGCCGGTCCATGGACTTGGCGCGTCGGCGGTCTGGAGATGCGCCGCGTTTTCGTGTGGGCGATCGATCGAGTGAACCGCGCCGCTGAAGTCTAAACCTGCCGTCCAGAGTGGAGCTGCTGGTATTCGCCTCTCTCCCTCGTTGTTTCTCCGCTTTCTTCCCCGAACTGTCCTTCCGCAAAGTCTTTAGGAGCTTCGAGATGCCGCTCTCCGACTCGGACTTCTTCACCTTGCGTCCTTTGCCCTTCTTGTTGCCACTGCTGCTGCCGTTACTGTCCGCGGGAGACTGGTTTCTGGGGGTGCTTTGACTGTGGTTGTTGTTCCAGGTGTGATGAAGGTGGGGGTTAAATTGCTGGCCTTGGTAGTCCGGTATCTGGTCGGTCCCAGCCCTGTCCCTGTCCCGGGTCTTGGTCCGGCCACGCACAGCCTCGTCCTGCCGTGATGGTTTGTGAAGATCGAGTGGATAACTGGACTCCGATGAGGTGTGGTATCGACTGTTGGGCAGCGTCCTCACTTCCGGAGAGTTTTGTGCCCCGGGTGTGGCAGGGTACCCGTCACTGCTGCCGTCTGAGGGAGAGATTAGAAACATCTGTCTATTATTATTTATATTTATTTACATTTCCTTTGTTGGGCATGCATACTTTCTGTGCATCATATGTGTTGGTTTGTAATATAGTAGTCAACATTTGAAGTGGATCAAAAATGTCATCAAATCTATAGAAAGGCAATCATGGTATTATTTGAAAAATAAGAAGTACCAAGTATCAATCATTACATTTTAGGGCTTATCCCTTCCAAACATTCTACAAGTTTCCCACTCTTTTTCACTGACACAATTTCAAAATTTTTCTTAAGTGAATTTTCCATGACTTTATGGCTCAATATGAAATGTTAACCCTTTCCACTCACCTTATGGTTAGGTATTATAGTTTTTTCATTCAAAATATTGTCAGTGCATTTATTGTTGTCTCTTTTAAACAAAAGGCAAAGATGTTCAGAAATAATCACAATAGCTTGATGATAACTTAGCATTTCATTTGAATTTTCATTGAATTTTCAAAATTCCATGACTGAATTTCCATGAATTTACGTAGAAAGTGACATTTTCAATTTCCACGAATTTTCCAGGATTTCCATGGCTGTGGGAACCATGATTATACATAAACGTGTGAACATAAAAATCTACTTTCAGTACTTCTTATTTGATGCTTGAGCTTTTGATTGCCAAGTTCTTTAATAACATAAAAAAAAAAAAATAAATACATAAACATTTAGATGAAATTTGACTCTTTTCCAGATGTTGACTACTGTATTTTAAAGTATATTGAAACCTGCATTGATGTTCAGTAGGATGGAGTGAGCAATATGCAGTATGAGCTGGGAATGTCAGTGACACAAAATACACCTACAGGAACCATTCAAAACCAATGTTGGACATGTGGCTGTGCACCATTGGGACGATCAAAGCAAAGAAACAGCAGAAGCAGGAATGACTGTTTGAGAGTGGCCACATTAGAAAGAGTGAGGGTCTGTCAGGGAGAAGTGCGTGACAATGTTAAAAATGTTAAAATTGTCCATATATCAGAGCAGCACACACTCACAAATGTTACACAGCTGAAATCAGGCATGACACGAAATGGAGCACATTCAGTGTAACCAGAGGTGGAACAAACTGAAGTCTACAATGTAACGTGCTGTTATATGGTTAAAAATAAAAATAATAACTGTCTTAACCACTCATGAGTACAAATTAGTTCTCGGTTATTGATGCTCAGTGATATGATGAGATCTAACAAGAGAATATTATCATAAACCAGCAAAAAATGCTCACAACTGCTGCAAAAGGTTGGGTTTTAAGGGGATATGTATAGCTACTAATTTACAATATGAATCTTGAAGCTTGTGGTTGTCAAATTCTCCCTCTAATTAACACAAACATATCATTAAGCATATGTATCTGCATTTTGAAAGCTGAAACATCTGCTCCTCACGATGTTGACATCAGATGAATGTGGTCTCAAAACTAAACTATCACTGATAAATCAAGTCAGTACACTTCATCATTAGTTAGTTTAAGTGGTTTTAATATTATGACTATGTTTAATGTGTTTAAATAAGCTTAAGGAAAAGTTATACTCAAACATTACAAATAACAAACAGATTTTTAAGTGTTTGTAATGTGTTATTTCCACCTCTGACCTGCAAAATGTACAAAACATTGGGGCAAGGCCTGATGTTGTGAGGGGCAGAGCAAACCCAAAGGAAAAGAGATGACAAAAGGGGGGTGGACTGGGACAGACTTTTGGCTACAAACCGTGGTCTGATTTTGGCCCATTAGGTAGAAACAGGGCTCTCCCATCTTGTCATTCCTCAAAGTCCCCACAGCGAGATGAGGAGCCATCATCGCTGCAGAGGAGGAAGAGCCCAGACACAAACAGAGAGAGAGAAAGAGAAAAGAGGCATAGAAACATACAGACAAGAGCTGGTTTACATTGGGTCCTTATTGAGAGAGACAAACTAAAAAGGTTAAATAAACTCTAGGCTAATTTATCGAAAAGAAACATGTCAAAACCACAGTCATCTTAAGTTAGAGCTATTAAAAGGTGCACTGCATAACTTTCCTGGTGGAAAAGTTATGTTTGTTTGTTTCCATGGATAATTCAGTGCTCTGCCTCGAATGTTCCACAGTATGACATTAAACAGCTCAACATTTCATTTATTCATTTACAGATGGTTTTATAGCTGAAAAAATACCTAGAAAAACAGGCATTCTGACTGTGAGCAGGATCGCCTTTCTATAGATCTGACCTGTAACTTGGCCACATTTGGTTTAAGGTTGAAGGTTTAATACCATACTGTGAAACATTCCTGACAAAGCAATAACATCTACATGGAGAAAAACATTTGATGGATTCTCCACCAGAAAAGTTCCACAACCCACCTTTAAAGTACACAATAAAGACAGAGCTAGTGATTTTCAATTTTGCACAAATGATTGATATGTTGTTTATATGAGTTAGAAGAGAAAGACAAAACTTCTGTTGAGAATGGAAGGTTAGTGAAATCCATAAAATCCAAAGTAATTGATTTTGAATTAGTATTTGCACAATACAAAACAATTTAACCAATTATAATCTAATATATTTTTGATTGTAACATAATGTTCACAGGGTAACTGTCAAGGCTAACATGCACGTACCATATTCAGGTACAGATCCATCGCCGCGCTTTAGGACGAGCCGCGCCCTTCGACCTCCGTTCTTGATCAGCTCGATCGCCCGAGAATGCTTCATGTTCTTTGTGCTCTCTCCGTTTATCTCCAGGATCTCGTCTCCCACCTGAAACATAAGCCAGAGTCGTCTATTGCTGGGTTTCACACGACATCACAATATTATATAGGACAGACATATTTAATACAGATGGGGGGTTGGCGATTTTTGTTGCAGTAAAGTGAATTCTTGGGTCTAGTCATTGACGGAAATGATCAGGTTCAATATTTGTCTATTTGTTTTTTGGATATTTTATGACAAAGTACAATGTAATCAATATTCTATTGCCCTCATCTGGGAGAATGATCTTACATCACAGAATGTGAAAAACACCAATAGTCTGTATTCACACTTACGTCACAAACCAGGAAGACATTTGGAAAGATGTGATTACAACTTCTGGTGTAGTTCCTGACACTGGGCTCGCCGACCCAATGTGCTCAAACCCACTGTAGTAAACATCATCAGCAGTAAAATGAAGACTGCATATGTATGTGCTATTTGGAATCATCTTGAATTTGGTTCCCTCGTCTCTTCTAATCACATGTACCCATTGTGCACTCAGAGTTGTGTGTCAGTGGGGAAATGATGAAAACTGAGGTATGGCTGTAATTGTTGATTAGCCGAACATAACGGAACGCTAAAACGACAGATGAAGAAAACAGTAGATGAAGAAAACTGGGTCATTTTCTCATTTTTCCTAGAACAGAGCCCGCTAGAAGTTGTAATTGCATCTTTCCAAACATCTTCCTGGTTTGTGACGCAAGTGTGAATAGAACCTATTCTGTGTACAGAGGATTTGAGAGAGGCCTTCTCCATACCCTCATTTTCCCGTTCCTGACTGCAGCGCCATCTTCTGCCAGTCTGAGGACATACAGGTCCATATTGTACTCTCGTCCTCCTCTCAGACTGAACCCAAAGCCTTTACTGTCTCTCTCCAGGTCCACAGAGTAGAACTCAGCATCCTGGAAAACAGAAGGATTCAATGATTAATGATTAATGATGTAGAGTTATGTGATGTATGTGTGTGTGTTTCTACTGTTATATATTACTGTTTCAAATAATCTACAATAAGCCCTGGGGACAGATGTGGGACAGATGTTATACTGAACATTCACATAGGCTGTTACTCTCTTTGTCCTCCAGAGGGGAGAGTACCAATACACACAGGTGTTAATTGTGATTTTTATCCCAAGTGTCTCTACTGTATGTGGGGATATGCTTTTATAGTGCACAGACACAAATAACTTATATAGTTCAGTTTCTTTCTTCTTCTGTTAACCTTTACCTGATTCTGTGTTGGTGGAGGAGGTGGGGCCCCTTTAGACTTTGAGTTATTCCTGTAAAAGTATAAACAGCATATGTAAAGGCAGATGCTACAAAATATGTATAGTAAGCCAAGCTGGAGCTGAACCCACCGGGACTCGGACTGAGGTGTGTGCGTTGTGGTGATGGTAGCGATCTTCTCTGCATTTGTCAGCAGAGAAGCATTGGAAGATTCTGCAGAACAAAAAAGCGACACAATGTAACCTTCCCTGTAAAATACTCAATATTCAAGGTGTGTGATTTAGATGTCAGTGTGAGCAAAGGGGTTCAACCTAAATAGGCCTTGTGTTTTTCTATACTTGTATATATCATGTATCTACAGCAGGACACATCGCTCATCACTGTTTTGAACAATAGCACCAATAATCATTTGTCTTAGGTTCACTGCTGGGTCTAATTATTATTACCTCACAAAATATGACTCAGAGTTTCACAGTTGACAGGTGTAATAAAAACACATTCTAATAATAAGGAAAAACACTGAATATTAAGATGTAGCTATCATCTATGCACTGTTCCAAACTTTGGGGTAAAAAAAAAGTATACTCTAGTAAATTCTTTTCAACCATGTCACAAAGATGTAGGCTCACGGTCTCCAGAAGTGGTTATGCAGTGAACAAAAGTAGTGTCCTTCCCCTCCACCACTCGCTCATGAATAACTCCTGAGCCTGATGCATTATAAAACATCTACTTTGTGTAACATCTATGTGGGCTTTACCATCACCGGGGATGATCCTGAGAGACACCGTGTTTCCCGCCTCCTTGATCAGGTTGACGATGTCCGAGTGTGACTTGTTGGTGATGGAGCAGCCATTCACCGCCAAAATCCGATCTCCCACCTTCAGCTTCCCACAGCGGTCCGCCGGGCTGCCCTCGATGATACGCCCTATTTTGTGGGGCATGGCAACGCAGGCATTTCCAGCTTGATGTGGATACATTTGTTTTCACGGGAGGATGTGGTGTTATTGGTAGATGGGAGGAGAGAAGAAAGAGAAGAAGGAAATGATTATTAGTCAGACTATTGACTATTTTTATCTTTGCTCAAAACGCACGTTTTCTCCTTGGCATTTGCCCAGGGTTAGGAAGAGACACCTTGGCACCTTGCTGTTATTATTTTTATCATTATTATTCTGCATGATTTGCCTTTTGTATGTTTTATTTCACTGTAAATCTTGTTCTGCACTTTGGTAAGCTTTGGCAGTTTTAAATGTGCTATACAAATACATTTAATTTGATTTGATATTTGGCATTCAAATCTCCACTGTTAAAATAAGCTTTACTAAATTCTAAGATATTAGACCAGTGGTTGTCAAACTGGTTTGTGTACCACTAGTGGTTTGCAAGGTGGTACACAGACTTCTCTGTATTTTAATTTGTTGAATTTAGAGTCAGTCCACATTATTGTCTTATTTGGGTTAGTCCTTGCTTAGAACTACTATAGTAAGTATCAGTTCCATTTTATGATCAATTTAGCCCTAATTTAGACCTAGAATAATATGTTTTAAATCTGGTAGGACTCTGAAGGCTAATGTTAAAGTGAAACTACACCAGAACAGATCAAAAACTGCAGTTTTGTTATTACATGTTACACTGAACCTGCATTTCAAAAGCTGCTGAAAAATTTGAGAACCATCAATATGAATGAGTCCCATATTCCCCCACAGAAAAGCCATGAGCTCAGATGTTCAGATGCAAAACACTACATGCCGTATAAAAGAGAGCCAATTGATGTGATGTCAAAACTGGAAGTGATGGTCCCGGCGGGCGGTGAACGAGCTGTCCCCTGCCCCCTCCCTCTGACATGTAAATCAATGAGTGTGAATCATATGGCAGTGGTCAGTCCCAGAGCACCTCCAGTCTGGCAATACATCAATACTCTGTACTCAGGATCACAACTGCTCCTTCACTGAGAACTAACAGATCCTACTGCGATTGAAGGACACTTACATAATAGGCAAACTACACGCCATAATTGGAATAGTTGCCCAAAAAATTTAAATAAATATGATTACAGCTACCACACTTCAAAATGAGCCAGTATTGACCCTGTTCCAAGTATATTCAAATTTTACAGCTAAATTGATAGATTTAAGTCTATTTTAAAAATTACACATCTTTGTTTTTGATAGCCTTTGTTTTTTCATTCTCCTGCTGTTCTTGTACTTTGTGTCGCAAATAAAGGCTTGTATCTAGTTTGTGATGATTGACACGGGACCTAAAACATGCCACTTCTCCAACTAGGAATTCCTGACTATAAATCTAATTAAAGATCTAAGAAGCTAATTTAAGAGCTTCATCATTCCACTCTTTGCAGGTGGTGTCATATACTTTCTTTGTTTCTAAAGAAAATATTTTGTACCACTCCATCCTAATAATGAGATATTGGACATTTCTGCATGTGTCAGGGATTTAATGGCTTCTCTCTGCTAGTCACCAAAGAGCCAGGGAGGGCTTAAAGCAGGACAGAGCAGAGAGATATTGTTGTATCTATGATGTATGAGAGCTTGGATCAGCTAAAAGTGCTTTGTTCTCCTCCGCACTGTTACACATCCTCAGAGATATACTATATGTTTTTAGAAATACACATCTCTGTCAGCTTAGTGTCCCAAATGGCTGCTCTCCATTAGAGAAGACTGGGAAAGATGTTGTGGCACTATCACACGCTAAAAGTATTTATAGTCACCTTTTTTAAATGGAACTTCTCGTTTTAATGTTGTATATGTGGAGTAAAAGAAAAGAAATGTGTATGGAAAAACTCTGGACTGAATATTTTACAGTTGGTAGTAATCTTTTGTGAGGCAGAAATAATCTACTTTGTATTGATACTTTACAGCAGACGCCATCAACACTCCTTGGGGGTGTGATGCTAACTGAAAGCACTGCTCTGTTAGAAGCTCAGGTTAGACTTTAATATAAGCTTTGTTTTAACACAATCTAACCAGAAAGAACTGACTGTACTGGAACTACAAGAGGTGAGATGATTTGTGCTGTTAAACAAATCTCTCACACATACAATTGCAATCACAGGCCATCATTAGCCAACAGTTTCCAGTTGATCACTCTTTTTGTTGAAAATCAAACACCTAAATGAACGCTCGTAGTGATCACAGGCTCCTGAAAATGTGTTATTTAAATCCATTTTGTATTTTCATCTTAAAACCTTTGACGGTGTATTGTCAGTGCTAATGTGTGCATTGTGTCTCCATGGTAACTGCTGAACATAGAGATGCATGTCGAACACCCCCTGCATGATGTCACTGCAACGTATCAATCGATCTAATTTAAGGTAGTGGCTAAAAAATACACCAGTATTGTAATGTAGACAGACTCTTTCACATTATTGAATACAAGAGGAAATGCAGCAACTATTTATTGTTCTTAGAGACCGGTGACGTTGTGTGTAGCTCAGGTCATCTCACATCTGTTGGTTGACTCGCTCTGACACTATAAATAATGTATTAAATTCTGCTCAACTATGATCGATGTGTAACCAATGTCCCATTCATTATTTTGTGAACTCTGCATCATCATAATGACTAACAATAATGGACACTTTGGCATTATTTTACCTACTATAAAGGTTAGTAAATTGAAGGGCAGTTGCTTTTTATCATTTGGTATAGATTTTGTGCCTTACTAGTACGTAAAAAATTCTAATTTGTACACTATTTTATATGCTGTATGTTGTCTGTATCAGTATTATTGTTATGTTCTAGCATCGAAGTAGGGCTTGACTAGTTTTTAAACCAAAAGGACACCCTCAAATTTAAAATGGTCGATCTCAAGGGGAGTTCCAATAACAACAATAATTTCACATTTTCTTTGGATAACTACTTTTTACATAAGAAATGTTGAGTTCAGTTGTTTGCCACTCTGCCCACGTTGGCTCCACAATGTTTGTCTAAATATACAGTAAAATTCTTCTGCTTTTATCCTACGCCTAACCGGTACAGCTGTGACGACTGTTGACTTCAATTACACGGTAAATTAGCGCAGTGAGGTGTGACTATGAGATGATGAAGATAGTGATCCTTTGGGAATACTGTTCGTCATAAAGAGAATTCCTAATCCCTCAGCAACGCAGTAACCTCGGAGTGTGACTGTCCAATCTCACTCTGATACCCCCCATAAAACAGAGGAAAATCATTGAGAAAGGACTAAAACAATATTGAAATTTGGCCACAAGAGGGCACAGTTCAGTACCATTCTCTGTGGATCTACTCTTTTCACGTCAGGACAAATTGGGAAAACAAAACAAAAGCAGGGGTGGTATATGCTGGTTACATTTGGTGTATAAATAATATCAAGTCAATCTGAACCTACTAGTTTTACCTCTAGGCTACAATTAAAAACAAAACATCAAAATTTAGCACCTTAGTATTTTACTTAATCTTTGTAGCTTGCCTGTAATGTTTGTTTTTTATTATGTGATTATTTTTTTATGTCTCATGGTGCACTTTGAGCATTTTGCACATGTTTTTCAAAATTTTTAACTGCAAATGGCAAATAAACTAACCTAACCTGACTAGAAATCTTTGACATCACCAGTATTTGACTTACTGAATGTGGTGCCTGCGTCCGGTCTGGAGACAGAGGACACAATGACGAACCCAAAGCCTTCGTTCTCCCCTCTCTGGATCTCTACATCATACGGCTGGAGGCTGGCTGGGACCACGGCGCTCCCACTGCCTCCTCCGCCCCCGCTGCCGATGCCGCTGGTGGAGCCGCTGCCTGAGCTCACTGTGTTCAGGGAGTTCTGGCTGCCCTGTGGAGTGCGCTTGCCCTCAGTCAGACTTGGCGCCTGGGTGCTGCTGTGGTGGGAAGAGGCCGGAGAGGGCGGGACATCTCCTTCACCTTTGGATACTGAGAAAGAAGAGAAGAACAATTAGAATGGCCAGTCAGGTATATTTAAAGGGTCCTACATTACATTATTTTCTCTTATTTTATGCTGTTTCCTCATCAAAAACATACCTGGAGTTGTATTTTGTATCATTTACACACACAAACCCTGCATATTTCTCTCAAACAGAAAACGCTCTACTAAACCTAAGGTTAAAAGTAGCTGTTAGCTTGGAAACTACCTCTAAATGGCATCACAAGGTAGAACAGAGCATTTTGAGCTTGGGAGAGGCAGACAGAATAATAAGTACTACTCAAACATGTGTGAATGAAACAAAACACAACTCCAGGTATGTTTTTGGGGAGGTCATTTTTGTATAATATGAGCCCTTTAATAGAAAAAAATGTGTTCCAAACAGCAGTCATAGAGCAGTTTATATATGGCCTTAATATAGCTTTTCTTCTCATTTGTAGGCATTATCCCTCACCTCCGTATCCAGCTGTCTTGCGCCTCACGGTGAGGTTGACGTGGCCCTGTTTTGCGGCCTGCTGCATCAGCTGCACCACGAGCTGATGAGACTTCCCCACCACCGCAGTCCCGTCCACACAGATCAGCTCATCCCCAGATCTGAGCCGCCCATCTTCATCTGCTGCACCATACTTCACTATGTGGCCAATGTAGATCTGGGTAAACAACATAACACATATTTACATGTAATGATTATCTTTTACCTGTTCTATTATTGTTTATTTAGTTTGATTACAAAACCAAGTGTTGGCCAATTTAATTCTTATCTTGCCTCGGAAAGCAGGAGTTTGCACCTTATGGTCATAGATCTTGATCATAGACTATATAAAGTGGACAAAGGAAGTGTGACGTCAGTAGAGATGTGCAAAAATATTGAAATATCGATATATCGTACATATAAGATATATCAATATTGTGGGCTGCTGTATTAATATATTGCCAAGAGTGTTTTTTTTTGGTATATTTTACAAAATTATTTTATTACAGCACTACAGTTTTGTTGCTTGTTTAGTGGAAGGAAACTCGTTTATGCGACTCATTTGATATTTTCACTGTTTTTGAGGATTAAAATCGTTGTGTTTCAAATAAACTTTGCACAAGAAGTGGTTAAACAAAGACTTTTAGTATCACAGCTATGATTTAGCCTCTATTTTTATTGTACCGTATCAAATCGAATACATCGTATTGAATTATATCGAATTGCAAGCTCACTGTATCGAGATATGTATTGTATCGTGGCCTGTGTATCGAGGTATGTATTATATCGGCAACTTCTGAATGATAGTTCAGCCCAAGACGTCACTCATAGTGTTTGGCTCCAGACAAATGAAGCTCTCAAAGCTAGCAGTTAAGGGGAGAATTTGGAGCCGAGTTCCACATTAGGAAGACAAATTTATTTACAGACAAAATAGCAAAATAAAAGCAGGAAAGTAAAGTAAAGGAAAGTGGGTTAATACGAACATTTTAAGACCAAAATGACGAGGCTCATTGCAGCAGTTACAGAGAGACAGGTGACAATTTTTCAGTTTTTTTCAATTGGAACCAGAATCGATGGAGCCAAAAGTACACCCATGCTCACTTCCTATTTGGAATGCGGCGGTTACAAGGTAAACTATGTCCATTTATACAGTATACGCTCTTGATGCACATAGCTTCATTATACTCTATGTTAGAGAAAGCTATCCTAGGTTTGAAAAGACTGCAGACTCTACACATGGTGGCATTGGCTATTAAAGTCTAACGATTTAATTTAATAGAGATTTAGAATGTAACAAGTACAAACAGTGTCCCTGATAGAACTGTATAGGAGACAGCTAATTCATCAACACACTAGTCTTTCCACAAATATACAGTATGATCACATAAATTGCCCACTTCAAGATGCTGGCCTTGTTCCAACCATTAATTCTCACTTTTTGAATTGAGTTTTCTATAATTTGACAAAGAAATATAAGTAAACTAACACCATATTTAAAAAAAAAAAAAACATAATGTATTTCAGTTTCTCTAAACCTCCAATTGAGAAGATCCAAAGCCCAAAGCAATAAGGGTATCTTATCTAATTGTATTGATTTGTGAACTTGTTGTTTTCTAAATCTTTATAGTGCTGCATTTGAGGCTGCCTGTTTTCTAGCTTCAAACAAACATGGCTTTCGGCGTTGTGTGTGGGAGTGAGCGCACCTCTTACAGAAACAGGCGGATAACTAGCATGCAGCCACAAATGACAAGCAATAACTGATATGAGGCTCATAGCACAGTGGGAAATGATACTTTCTGACATCTTTTGAAAACTATATTCAGGAGCACTACAAGGAGAATTGGGGAATCAAGTGTTATTCGATTTACTCATACTTACAAATGCTAAGACAAAATTAACTATTATACAGAGCTTTTCCACATTCAAGCCTCTCAAAGCACTTTACAACAACAACAAGAAGGAACCACTCACCCATTCACACAAACATTCATACACCAATGTACGCAAACATTGGGGACGAGGTGGGTTAAATGTCTTGCCCAAGGACACAACTACAGCATTCATCTGTCGGAGCTGGAATTGCACCGTCAATCTGTGGCTCAGTGGATATGAATGCTCCACTAATGATGTTTATGTCGAGAGCTGGATTCAAACTGCCAGTCTTCGAATCAGAGGACAAACAGAGCTACTGTCGCAACATTAGATAAACCTTTTACAAATTTTTGATTGAGACCAACAGAACAATCTGAGTGATGATGTAAAAAATCATTAAACATTGTAGAAGCCTTTAAAAAAAGTAAAGCATTATGTTTAAAAAGATATAGAGCTCTGGAATGAATTATGCATTAAATTTTGTTTTTTAATGTGTATTTTGTCTATTATATATACAGCAAATCGTAAGTGAAATTGTAAATGCAAACTTGCTGTTCATACGCTGCTTTTCTTTCTTGGAATTCTGTCATTGTTTAATAGGGTTAGGCATTAGAAATACTTTTTACTTCAGCCTGAACCCTTTCGGTCATGATCCATGGGGTTGTAGTCTATGTTTTGCGTTGTTTTGTTTTGTAGTGCCGCAAAATGACCGAATAAAACTACTACTAACGATACCAACAGTCCACAATTAGTATATTACTTGTATTTACATCCGATGTAGAAGATGTTTGAGTCAAATTAAGTAATGATGCTTAAAGAGGTACTCACCGGTTCACCAGGCTCATTCCCACCCAGAATACGGAAACCAAATCCAGTGTCTTTGCGCCAGAGGAAAATGTCCTGCTCCTGGCAATCGGGCACTGCAAAAAAAAGTAAAAAGTACAGTGGATTAGGGCTTTGAAATTAATCAATTTTAATTAAGATTAATATTCTCTCATTTGTAGTTATTAGAGGTGTATTGAGGAACTTTTCTGCTGGAGGGTTTGTCAAATGCTTTTCTTCATGGAGATGTTATTGCTTTGTCTGGAATGTTTCACAGTACAAAGTCACAGACCAATTTACAGGTCAGATCTGTGGAAATTATTTTTGGATTACAAAACCACTGAATAAATGTAAAGTAGAGCAGTTTAATGTCATACTGTGGGACATTCCAGGCAGAGCAATGGCATATCCATAGAAACAAGCAGGTGATCAAAAAATGAATTTGGATCTTTTTAACCGAGAGACCCACAGCCAATTTTTAGTGACAACAAGCTTTGGAGGAAAAGATTAGACCTATTTTTTTATTAAATGGCATAGACAAAAATGATGTTTAAAAAAATTTATATTGCCATTTTGACTTGCTTAATAATTACAGCACAATTGTCTAATACAGTCACAACATCCAACATAAATTCCACACATTTTCACTACATCTACAGAGAGCAACAGAAATCAAAATGGGTGAATCTGCTTTATCTTCAGCCAAACCACTGCCACTGCAGCTGCATCAGATCCAAGCACTGAAGACTTAATAATCTCCTGGCCTCATTATTATGCACTTTGTATTGCTGTGTGTCTGAGTCTCTTCATTTCCCTGTGACTGCTCCTCTCAGCCCACACATTTGCCTCTGAGCAGACTGTGGAGCAGGACACAGCCCACCAGGCCAGCAGCCGCACGCAGGAGGTACCGCCTGCTGTCCACCCGCCCCACACGCAAAGGCCTCTGCTCTAGTAACACACAATATGTAACACTGGGTTTTTAGGCTTTTTAAAGGATAAATCACTTTTTTTAGTCTCTCAATCTATCCCAGACAAAGCTGTTATTTAGAGGAATTATGTGACAGTCTCAATCACAGAGAAAAGGGTGCATTCAGAAAGTGGATAAACCTGTGTCTGTCATCTAGAGGGAGTGATGGAAAGAATAATTCATCTTTGAAGTAAAAATGCATGTCTATTAAAAAAACTCATACTTTTGACCAGAGGTGGAACCAAGTCATTGTTTTGCAAGTCTCAAGTAAGTCTCAAGTCTTTGACCTCAAGTCCCACATCAAAGATAGGCAAGTCCAAGTCGAGTCTTGAGTCACTGGCCCATAAGTACAAGTCAAGTCCAAGTCATCGGCTTTGAGCTTCAAGTCATTTCAAGTCTTTAAACCAAAAAAGTACCAAATATAGCTTAGATTTTTGCTATTTATATGAATTTTAAACTAAACTGTACTTAAAAAGCCATGATTTATTTATATATAAGTATTTATATAAGAGTTTTAGAATTGCTAATTTTTCCTTTTTAAATGTCTTGACTAGAGTGTGAAGTATTACGGTCAGAACAGAAAGAATTAAGATTTAAGAGTGCTAAAGAACAGTTATTTTGTCATGTAGTTCTCTGTAGTTCCCTCTGTTTTCTTGTATTTAACTGTAGTACATTTGAGGATACCACATCACAGTACTTCAGTTACTGTTGCCATAGTAACAAATAGAGTGGAAGGGTCATGTTCCAGTGTGTTCCTTTAAAATTTAGCACCACATGTATCAACTGTAAAAAGAAAAGTACTTTCTAAAACCATATATATTTTTAGGAGAAGCATCAAGTCTTCTCAAGTCACTGGCCTCAAGTCTGACTCAAGTCCCGAGTCATTAAGCTACAAGTCCAAGTCGAGTCCCAAGTCTTAGTCCATTTTATCAAGTCAAGTCTCAAGTCCTAAAAATAGTGATTCAAATTTGACTCAAGTCACGACTTGCAAGTCCCCACCTCTACTTTTGACTTATCATTTTTGGTATATTTCAGAATGGATGCATCAGTTTTGTTTGAATGATCTTTGAGATGGAAAATTTGGATCATCCAGTTTGAAAATAACTAGAAAATAAGAATAGTAACAATTTTATAAACAAAAGTAAGTCATTTCAATTGCAAAAAGTGAACCTAAACCTTTATCTGCCAGTTTACATCACATTAACTTCACTTTACTTATTCAGAGAGTTTGATTTCCTAATGTATGTTGAGACTACTGTGTCTGGTTCCTCTATTATGTGTTAATAGAGTTGAACTGGTCTGAGTTTGCCTTAATCTTGGACATATCTTGGTTCACTGCGGTCTCAGCAAGGACTTGGGCTTTCCACCAAACTTCAATCTATTTCTGTCTCTTATGTAAATTGGCTGCATAATTATCTATTCCCACACCAGTGCGCCTGTTTACATAAAAGCATAAATGTCAGTGAGGCCTGCTTATCAAATTATGGATAGATGGCAGTTTTAGCAATTACCGCACTATGATATTTGTATTTTTTAAAATATTTTAGAACCTGAAATGTTTATTCATAGTTTTGTGCATTTTTAAAATAATAATATTTCAGAAACCATAAAAATAAGACTTTGGTGATCCTCTGTTATATATGATTTATTAATAGGAGACATTGCTCTATAAAGCCATATTTCCATCATGTTTTTGTGTGTGATTTGAGCCAAACATCTTTGTTTCTGGCTGAGTTTGTTGTTTGATCTTGTCTCCACACCTCCCTGCTGACTCAAAAAGGGGTCTGCCGCTCCTTTAGGGGTTATCAAACACATATACCAATCAGCTTCAGCTTAAAGAGCCTCTCACTGGGCCTGGTTAATATTTAATCAGCTTCAGTCCTAGATTTTTACACAGGCAAGCCATAATTATTAACCAACGCTGCGCACAGGCACCCAGCAGCTTGTCAAGTGAAAAGACTGGACAAAACCTCTGCTCCAGCTACAACACAAGTCACTGATGTATTATTCAATATGAAATAATGCCTAACCAACCTGGACAGCATCTAAACCAAAAATGTGATATAGGAAAGCTGATCTAGTTAAAGCCTCGAAATTAAAAAGTCTGAATGGTTACTTCAAAATATTGTCAAAATGTAGGAATTGTTATTCTACTACAGTTCAGAAAAAATGCTCTATACTGTAAGAGGGAAACGACTGGACTCTGAGCTTATATGGACACCTTTTTTGAACATTTTGACAGGTCTAGATTTGACTGACAGTTGATATTTTGTTTACCCAGTGGAGTTTGTGGAGTTTTAGTGTTGAGTGTGGAGAGAAAGTTGGGTTTGGGAGTTTATTTTTTTTGTCTATTTTTGTTTGTGTTATATACTAGTATGTTCCTAAAATTGAAAAGCTAAAATAAAAATAAATTTAGAAAGCTTCACAAAGTTTTTGTCCACAACAAAACCTTCAGCTACTATTCATACCGCTACTAGTACTATTTCACTATAGCAAGGCCAGAGCTTTGTCTAATCAATAAATTATATTAACATTTCTCTTTGGAGGGACAAAAAATCCATATACTGCATATTTTTTCTTCATATTTCACAAGCCAGTTGGCGAGCTGTTAGTTACTGATAATGGACTTTACATATTTTACGTTTTCTTTAAGCACCTTCTGTATGTTTAGATATAACTGCTTTATACTACCTCTCAGTAAGTGCAAAAGCTACTGTGATTTTCCAAGTTTTCTGTGGATTAAACAGGATGCCCCCAACTGTGTGTTTTTGTATGCAACTGTTACCTCTGCAGCTCTGTTTCAAGGGCACATGAAGAGGCACCTTATGTGACTGTACCAGAGCTGACTCACACAGTGAACCGCTGTTTAGGAGGAGCACTTGGCTGTCTCCGTTTGCTAAACACTCTTTGGTGTTTGGGTTTCAAAAAGTCACAAATGATAAAAGGAATTTCCCAATGCACCACTGAGCAAAGTCAGACATACAGAAGTTTTAACTTGTCCAATCTAGAAGGGAATTAGTAGTTTGTAGATTAACATGCAGCATAAAACTAGATGGAAAAAGACCCGAATTTTAGTTGTGAAAATTTTGTGGAACTCATATTTTTCTGATTTTTTGAGAGTTTTTGAATAATGAAGCTACACTCTGTAACTTTTCTGGTGTTGAGTCATGCTTGTTTCTATGGAGATGCCATTGCTTTGCCGGGAATATTCCACAGTATGACAGTAAACAGCTCTATTTTACATTTATTCAATTATAGGTGGTTTTATAGCGCAAAAACACCCAGATAAACAGGCATTCTGACTGTGAGCGGGGTTGCCTCTCCACAGACCTGACCTGTAACTTGGTAGGGTTTGATCTCCATGAAGATAGAAAGGTTTAATACCATACTGCGAAAAATTTCAGACAAAATAATAATATCTCCATGGAGAAAAACATTTGACGGACACTCCACCAGAAAAATTACACAATGCACATTTAAAATTAGGAACATTCCTTGGGTTTAACAGGAAATTTGAAGCAGTGATTGAATCCACCTCAGTAAACCCCAGTACTCACATCTGCTCTCGTACATGCTCCTGGACTGGGCCCAGATCTTGAAAGGATCTGGTTTCTTCTGCAGCGTGAGGGTCCCATCGGTGCTGGGGTCCTGGAGGGGGGGCAGACCGGGCAGAGGCTGTGTGGGTGCGGCTGGGGGCTGGGCCACCACCTCCCCGGGCATGGCAGAGGGCAGCGGGTGGCTGGGTGAATCTGTGTGGGCGCTGCGATGGCTGCAGACACTGTGCTGGGAGCTGTTCTGGCTGTCCTTCCTCTCTAACTGGTGCTGAAAATACAGTTAGACAGGTGAGAGTTAGAGTTGTGTAGTTTGAGGGAAAAAAGCATTGCAATACTGAATATTGTGTCATATTTTACTTTGTCTCAGAAATGTCAAGTCTTAGAGGTCCTATATTATCTAAAACTGAGTTTTGTAAGTTGTGTTGTTACCTCCTCAAAACATACTTGAATTTGTGTTTTGTTTCATTCTCACATATTTAAGTAACGCTTTATTATTAGTCTGTCCGTACATCGCCAAAACTCAAAATGCTTTGTCCCACCTTGGATTGTCATGTAGCGGTAGTTCTCAGGTTAACAGTTTCTTTTACATTTGGTCAGTAAAGATTGTCTGAGATCATCCAGATGATTCTAGTGAAGGTGTATGGAGTTTTAAAACATGGCATCACAAGGTGGAACAGAGTGTTTTCTGTTTGAGAAAACCTCAGCCTAAAAAAGCAGGGTTTGTGAGTTACACATGTATGAATGAAAAAAAACACAACTCCGGTATTAGTATAGTATGTTTGAGATGAGGAAACAGCATTATAGCATAGATCAGAAAATAGTGTAATTTTAACGTTTAACTGTACCACATCATGATTTTGTGTTTTGTAATAGTTTGGATTTTTGAAATGAGCCACTGGTTAAAACAGAATAAGAAGGCCAGATGCTATTCAATGATAGAATTTGTCGCTCCATCCTCAATCTGAAATTATGATGATTTTTTTGAATGAATGAATGGGACCTACTGAATACCATTTAATACTTTGAATTAAATATTTGGCAATGGGAGATCGCATTACAATGGCTTTCTTGACATATAATATTTAAATCACGGCTTAATGTCCATCTCCTGTGTGACTAATACTCCATGTGAGCTGTGAGTCAGTGCAGAGGAGAAGAAATGTTGACAAAGAAAGAAAAAAAATAGCCAAGGTCATCTTCTTTCGACACTCAAACAGCCTCCTGTATGGTGACGCATCGCCATGGTTTCAGACAGAGATGGGATTGAAATGTGGAGGAATGTAATGAACAAAGATATTGGATTTTTATGGACATGAACATTGTGTTGTTTAATGTAAATGGCCTCCATACCAGCCTCAATGGTAATGATGGCATAAACAGACATATGTGTCCTTGGTCTTTTTACATATTATTTTCTTTCTTTTCAGCTTTTCTTCACCTATCTTCAAATGTGATCTGCATTTTGGATTTGACAGTCCTCTCTATAAGTTTATGTGCAAGTAATATTTAGTTTAATTTTGTAATATAATTAACACCTTCTGAAAGTTTGATTTCATAAACCTGATCACTTACATAGAGACACTGTAATCTGAATGAAAGTTTAAAAAAAAAGAAGTATTTTTGTCTAATAAACAATCTTGAATCATCAACAAATATTTCTTCTCACTATAATTGTAACTAGTTTTGCACTGATCCGATTTGCTAGCTTCCAAATATCGATTCAGACGATATATATATTGATGTAATAAAACTATTTACTGGTCATAGTGAGCCCAGAAAGTGTCATAATGTTGTAACTTTTATTTATACCAAGCTGTTATGTAGTTATTTGAGAGACAAATAACAGCTATATACATATTTGGATCAGTTCTGTGTCATTTTATTTTTGTTTAACCCTCCAGCACCCCTAGGTACATTTTTGTACATCACACCTTTTCGTTTTTAGCATAACTTTGGCCGTATTGCACCAAATAGCACCAAAATTGGCCAGTTTGTGTATTTTGTGATGTATTTATAATTTCTGTGCTTTTTTCAAGATCACATTAATTAAATGGTCTATAATCAAAATACTCACACCTGTGGTCCTTAGGTACATTTTTGTCCCATTGACGTCATTTCAAAATGTTTACATAACTTTGCCAGTTTATTTAAACTTTTTGATTTATTTTTCATTCTTTGGTGTTGAAATCCCTTTAACATTTTTAGTTTTAGTCTCTTTTTGAATTTTTTGATATTTTTATTTTAACTGTGTATTTTCCATTACAAGGTTATATCAATAGAAAGACATTTGTACATATTAGTCCACAATGAAGGCCAGAGACGTAGATATTAGAAAATGCATTTTTTTTTTTTTTTTTTTTTAATACAGAAAAAATCTTTTTTTTTTTTTTTTCATGCACATAACTTGAGACTTTCGCAAACAAAACTGGCATTTAATGTGTTACAATTTCAAAATATGATATAATATTTGGTATGTATGTTTAGAGCAGAAGTAAATGAAGACATTTGTATAAAGTTGGACAAAACATTTGTACTGCATAAAAATATTGTGGTATTCTTTTTCAATGTACATTTTTGTCATGAAGGACCACAGGTGTAACTGTTTTTAAAGGGGTGCACGTGGGTTAAGGAAATAAATGCTATTTTCAGCCTCTACACTGGTATTGGCTGATATTGGGTATCAGCAAACATTTCAAGCAATAGTATAGGAATCTGTATCAGAACTGAAAAAAGTTGAATCTGTCCATCTCTAATTGTAGCACACTGTAATTTATTCAGCGATCTTCTTTCCCTTATTCCCACTGACATATATGCACACATGCCTCACACATTCATTGAGTAGGGGGCAACATGGAGTCACCATTTCACATAACACGTTATGAATTGCCACAGCTGTAATATACTCCACTGTTTCAGATGCTGCAGAACCTACTAGAGTCATTTGTGTGTTGTTATTTCCATGCAGGGTGAGATTGCCCATTACATCTCTGTGCAGCTCCTGTCAGAAATTAGTCTTACTGGGACAATTCAATTACTGACAAGTGAATAATTTTGAGCTCATATGAATGATAAATGATAAACCAGCCTCCCACACGTCAGCTGCCTGAAACAAAGGGTCAAAGTAATCTTGTAATATTTTATAATGATCTTAATGACCATATACAATTGACAATTGCATATGAGTTAATATGAGGGCTTCTAAATTAGAGGCAGAGCAGTTTGTCTGGGGCGTGCAGCGTGACATTTCAGTGACACCACACAGGGGGACGTGGTCTTTTTCTGAGCAAAAAAGCTTAATCTGAACTGACAGTGAGCTACAGAGCTATTACTGGTCTACCATGTCCAACTCAGCAACCTGGTACCCATTTGTAATTGTCCTTGATTACAATATATTAAAAAAACAGTATTAAGTTAAATTTCTATACTTACACTATAATCAGAATAGATTAAGACTAATATATAGACTAATAATTAGGGATGTAACGATATCAAAATCCCCCGATACGATATTTTCACAATATGCATCTCACAGTTCAATATTTATTGTGATATTTTGTGGAGGCTAACAAAACTTTGAATATGCTACTTTATCCTTTTTAAAAGCCTTGGGGAAGCCTTTAGTACTCTTATAACGAAGAATTAAGATTTAAAAGTGCTTAATAACAGTTATTTCTTCATGTAGTTTGAACTGAGACAGCAAAGGATCATGGTCCTCTGATTTTTAGCTATTGCTGCACTGTAGTAAGTCAAGGCAGGTTTATTTGTATAGTACAATTCATACACAAAGTAATTCAAAGTACTTTACACAATAAGAAAGACATTAAAATCACAAAGAAAAGCATTAAAATCACCAAAACTATTAATTTCCAATACTATTTTAAGTCTTCTGAAGATACAATATCACGATATTTCGGTTATTGTTACATCCCTACTAATAATATATTTTATATTTTTTGGCATAATACTTCACATGTAATAAATACCTTTATTCAATTTGGGACTAACAAACATGCCCAAATATTTTGCCTTTTCAAAATCAAATCCCTTTTACGACTTGCTTTTTTGGTTGTCATATTTTAATTACGATTTTTTTAATAATGCGGTTCTATTGTCAAAAATAGACTCGTCCTATTGGTCACCTCTATCCTGCTCTGAGTAAATGACAGGTGGATTTAACCAATCACAGAGAAGAGTAAACTTTGAGAAACAGCAGATAGTTTTAGTTACTGCTTAAACATAATGAGAAATCATGAATCGTGATCAAGTCGAAATCGTTATATGGCTCTAAGAAGATTGTGATATGAATATTTTGGAAGCTTTAGATAACTATATTGATTTTTTAAAGCATTAGCAAAAGCAGTATTAGAATTTTGAGCTCTGCCAAAAAACTTAGTCTAGGTTTTTGTTGTTTTTTTGGCTCAATCTAATCCCTACTGTCCTGTTGCATAGTAGTATCAGACTATCAGTATTGCCTTAAAATAATTAGGAGCTGCTTGTCTCATTAAAGGTTGACGCGCCTATAATTACAGTCCAAACAGCACACAGTCCTCCTTTACGTCCAAAGAGCTCCTCCTCCGCCCCTGGTGCTGTGTGATGTGAATAGGTAACTCCCCTGGCTCTGACTGATGCTGCTTCAAACTAATCCCAAATATCCAGCCGACTGCAGCACAGGCTTTTAATGTCGATCAAGAGCTGCAGGATCAGAGCCTTCTCCTTCTTCTGTGTGAACCCTGCACTAATGAGCTCTGGCTGAGTTTGTCCGCAGTAAAAACGCCTTAACATCTCGGTCTGTACAGGGGTGAATCCGGGTGACAGTCATTTAAAACTACCCTGGCGTCTTCTCTGTATTGATTATCTGATCAGGTCCAGATGAGTTATAAAAATAAATCGCTCTGTGTCCTCTTTGTGGATTTTGTGGGTGTAGTGCGAGGACAGCTCCCAATAGAGACTGTTGCAATCACCTTATAAAGTTTTGAGCACTTCTAGGTCATATCCTTGCAACTCCAACACATCTACTGTTCTTGGGTATTGTTTACCTTTAAAGTAAATACCTTGAAGTATTCCTGGAGACACTACCCTCTGTAATAGCTGATCACTAATGTAACTGATCTATGCAAGGCTAAGAGTAGGTCATATGGAAAAGCATAGTGTAACACAATATAAAGCAAGTATTTATTCTTTGAATCTGCTTTAATTCTGATTTAGTCCTGGACTAATTAAGACCTGATGAATTGCTGGTTGGCACATGGTCCCACTCTTACAATTGAGCTGTTGTTTACAATATATGTAGTAGATTAACACTCCAGCTTTAATCAAATTGAACTTCCAGAGTTAAAATTTGCGTTATTATATTATCTACTTTCTTATTATATGGCACATTTCCACATGTTTCACAAAACGCTATGCAGCACTAATAGAGAAGATAGATATAACAAGCAACAAAGAGACAAACTTGAAACGCCCGGGAGCAGTGACTCTGACAGAAGAGTGAGAAAAAAAGTAGCAGACGCACATCACAGAACTATCATATCTGTTTATCCTTTGTTCTTAAAATAGCCCTGCTTTCCTCACCAGAGTGGAGCGAACATGCACTTACACAAAGAAGGGAAAAGATAGGAGGTGTTTTTTAGTACTTACCACCAGCTTCGGACTCCTCTTGGCTGGCACCACTCCTGCAAAGCAACGGCAGAGAGACAGAGAGAGCATTAATGACCGGCTCTTCCCGCTGTCCCCCCCAAAAAACTCCCCCCTACGAGATCCCAAAAACAGCTTTCTCTTCTTGCGCGCTACTGCTGCATATGACTGCCTCCAGCTCTCCCCGTTGCCTCGTGCCGCTCCCCAGTACAACAGCGCGGTGTGCACAGAAACTAGCTAATCTCACCACGATCTCCACCCCCTCCCGCTCCGGCTCTCAATATCTCTAACCCGCGCGCCTCTGATCTAGCGCATTAACAAAGTGTCCGCTGGCCCCTCTAAGCTACAGGTCCTTCAAGATCACAGCGCCTCCAAAAACGGTTTCCATGCCATGCTAAAAAGCTGGGTTTTATTATTCCAGTGCACTGCCTTCACCTCTCAGGGCTTACATTGAGGAGCTGATGCTTGCTTCTCCGTGCCTATTCCCTCTCCCTCCCCCTACTCTCCTCCACCCTAGCAGTATCTGTCTCCATCTTCCAACATCATATATAAATATCTACTGATCGCACTGTTAACACCAAGTCACAACTGGATCATTTGTGCCGCTGAAATACCGAAACCCAAATCCAAGCCACGAGAAAGATGCACAAAATTGTTGAATATTATATTACACCGTGTCCCTAAATTAGAAAATCTCATTTATCATTTTGCAAGGATTTGTCATGTAGAGATGTATTAACAGTGGACTAATTATTTCCTCTATAAAAGATCTTAACTCCAAAAGAGTGCTTTCTTTTCTTGTGCAGCTGCCACTTGCTCCTGTGTGGTGGTAAAAATAGACAAAATGAATAAATGAATGACAGGAGGAGGCACAACTAGGAAGTAGAATAGAAGTTGAATACAAAAGTAGCAGCAACCTATATTCCATCATGATTTATTTTGCTTAATACCAATGGCGCTGTGTGAGATTATTAATGGTGCATATTGGCTTATTAACACGTGCAATGACATGCTTGCATCTGTCTTTTTTCTGCTGCATTGGCAAAAAATCATTAAATGTTAAAACTCTGTGTTGCTACGAAGCTCCCCTCCCTCTCTCCCTCCCTCTCTTTTTCTCTCTCCACAATTTATAATTCATCCCACTCTTGTTTTCCTTCCTTCCTTGCCTCCTCTGTGCTCGCAGATCATAGACTCTTGAAATAAAGCAACAAACTGCAATCCCATGCTGATAAATATGTTTATGTCATTGTGAATGGACGAAGGACGGGCAATAATAAGAATTTTCGTCTTTCCAACAGCAGGTGGTGTGACCCTGAAAGCCCAAAATTACACAGGAGGCTGAATTTCACTTTGAAACAACCTCTGCCACATCTTCTCACTGGTAATGCGGTCATAACTGGCAACACGCCTTACTATTAATCAAATTGAGGTATAGCCATATGGTTAATGGTTTTAATGAGGCATTTAAGGAGTATAAATATTTATATTAACACAAATTACTGCTACATTCGTATTGTGCAATCTCGCCTGTGTCAGCAACTCATCTCCATACACATTACTCTGCAAAGGAAATTTAAAATACATCTTCTTAACATAACGTGGCAGTGGGGCTGATGTATACATGTAATAATCAAATCTGAATGAATGCAACATTTATGAGCAACTGTTGAAAGGAATATGAGAATCACGTGTCACTGGGCACGCGAGTAACCCTCACAGCATCTAAAAACGTATGCTGGATATAGATTAATAATAGGAGTCAAGGCAGCAGAGAAGTGCTCCTCCTTCTGGATACTTTGATACATGACATCTAGTATTACCTGCAATTTAAAAAATCTATTCATCTTTGCTATAATTCAGGTAGTTGTTATGAGTTAGACATAGAAAGTGATATATAATATTGTTATAACTGACCATAAACACTATGGGTATGCTCTCATGCAGTAAAAATAAAGACCTTACCATAAACAAAAAAATGCATAGAGATTCTGCATCCATAACCCAAGTATATTTATTTTGCTGAACCAGGGAAATGGCGGTAAATCTCATCCCCATATCCTTAACAGAGGCTCCATTGATAAAACCATGATCCTTGTATTATTATTAAACAGGCTTCCATGCCAAAAGATTGCCTCTATTGTCATTCAAATAAGAGAGGGGAAGTAAACATATATGCAGCCATTGCCATCTGGGTAGACATAGATATAACATTATGGCCATCTGCTATGCTATGTAACACTATACTCCAATTTCAACATTTTCCAAAACAAAATAACCTTAAAGATCCTATATTATGCAAAATTGACTCTTGTGAGCTTTAAGTCATGTTAGAATGTTGTTATCTCCTTAAAAACCTGCCTGGACGTCTGTTTTGTTTCATTCAAACATGTTTGAGTAATCCTTTAGTATTAGTCTGTCTACATCTCCAAAGCTCAGAATGCTCTGTTGCACCTTGTGATGTCATGAAGCAGAAGCTTTTAACAGCTACCTTTTGCCTTTAATCAATCCAATCCACTTTATTTATATAGCACATTTTATAAACAAGAAGTTTCCAAAGTGCTGCACAGACAAATTAATACAATAAAAGACAGTAAAACAATAAATAAAAACTGTTAAAATATATAAAACTATAAATGATAAAACAAAGAATAAAATAAAATAAATAAAAGACACAAAGGACCAGAACACTCATAAAGTATTAAAAGCCAGAGAGTAAAAGTGGGACTTAAGACCAGACGAGAACACTCTTAAGATTGGCAATAGTAAGGATGAAATTATCCAAATGATTCAGGTAAACGTGTATGAAGTTTAAAAACACAGTGGAGCACTTCCTGTATTACTACATGACATCACAAGGTGGAACAGAGTGTTTTCTGTTTGAGAGAAGAACTCATTCTAACATGTGTGAATGACACAAAACACAACTCTTTGTGATAAGGAAACTACATTAAAACAGATCAGAAAATAGCATAATATGGGCTGTTTAATCTTTCACAATTTTATAAAGACACTGACCACTGCAGAACACAATAGCTCAGATCCTTCCCATGTAATGATGAAGATTGTGTTAATTTCTCCACTTGTCAGCCTCCATAATGTTATGCTAGGTCAGTGTATGCTAATGTGTAAGTGATAAGGTGTAATGGCAGCTATGAAAGAAGCTAACCTAAAGGACAACACACAACCAGTTTGGCCTTGATACGGCTTTATGCAGTGAATAATTAATGTTTCAAGCAAGAAAGCGGTAACACCTAGTATATCTTAGTGAGAACTGTGTGTAAAATGCTCTAGTGTGGGTGGGTGCAGGGTACAAACAGCAGGTGTCAGTGGTAGTTAATAGGGAAAGTGGGTGTTGGGAGCCAGGCAGAAGGTTTTTCAGGCTTTCAGGGTTTTTCAATGTGGCGCTGCTGTGTGAAATGGCCTTGGTCTCTGCCTGCTATAGACCTTTTTCACAACGGCCGGAAGTCCCCCGCTGTAGGGTCGCAGAGCATCTGGTTAATGGTTTTCTGTGGCAAAATGTGTGTGTAAATGTGGCGTATTCTCCAACAGCTTCATAAATCTGCTCCATTACCAAATCTTCAATCAGCAAGGTCCACAAAGGATAAACATTTTTCCATGAAGAAATTATCCACAACTATCGAGGTAAGAAAGACAAAAGCTTAAAGGCAAGCAACTGAGCATTTGAACTGCACAACTCCATCTGCCTAGGACCGTCCCGTCTATATGTATACATGTCTAAACCAATGAAATATAGCCTTCCTGACTTTTTATCCAAAGCACAAGTTTTTTTCTCTGTGACCCTCAATCTCAGTCCAAATCCCCAAACTCTAATTGATACCACTGTTGTTTTTAATCTGCACTTGTACTCTTCTACCTTACACTTTTAATTCCGTTTCCTGGATTCTCATTTTCCCTCGCCTTGCGCTGCTCGGTCTCGAGGGACAGGAGCGCGGTGCACGATTGTCATGGAAACAGCGGTCGATGGGAGGAAGACAAGATGGAGGAGTAGGAGCTGCCCTGGCCTCCTTTTACAGGGAGGGAACTGCATTTGAATGAGCCAGATGTTATCTAAGGAAGAGGGAGAGGCTAAGCACTAAATTATTAGGTGAGACTGATAGATTAAGGGAGCAATTAGTGAGGTGTTTGAGTATGCATACCTATTAACTGCTGGAATACAAGGTTTATGCATAACTGCTGGAATACAAGGTGCAAACAAGGAATTGACAAGACTTGTTTTTGAAAGATATGCATGTTAAAACAGCTCATAACATTCTCCATAAATTTTCACTTTAAAATAAAAAAAAAAAATCTATGTTCATATACTTGATTTGAGCTGTGTTTTCCAGCCAAAAAAGCTTAAATTATATGCAGTGATGTATAATTGATTAACAGTTCACAGTATTGTTGTCTCCTGGGTCTTTTCTCTTTGCAAGTAATAAGTCACAAACAAACCATTAGAAAGCATGGCTATAGAATTTCATAATAAATTCATAATTAATACATTTATAATACACAGTTAATTTATCTGGGCTTGGCACTTGCATAAAGAGTTCGCTGCCTCATAGCTTTTTGTTAATGGATCAACAACATCAGACTGAAATGCCTAAATATAAATCAATAATGACATACAGATATCTCTGTTGTGAAAATGTGGTACTTTTCATTTTGCTACCATCTTCTACTTATAATATTATTGACCGTATAGTTGAGAGTTGAGAGAGTTTCTCAAGGAGGATGGAATAATATTTGTATTGCAATAAAATAAAAAATAAAAAAATCAACATAGTTTTATTGCTAAACAAAAATACATTTTGCATTTTTTTGTTCTCATATGACACTCATCTGGCACTGCAAATGAACTCTTCAAGTAATGATTTTGATTTTTTTTTTTGTAAAGTGTGTTGTTGTGACTTACTGCAGGACAAATTGCTCTTTACTTGTTAGCTCCACAGAGAGATACATGAGTCATAGGTTAACAGAAAAGCCTCTTCCCCCTCTCCAACCTCAGTCCGGTCTCACATCCAGGACCTTTTTCCTTCAAACCAATCTTCATGCGCACGATCCCAGAGCCCAACTTTAGCCATGCTCAGCAAATCTGGTCTCTGCGCTCGTCTCTAATCCTCTCCTCACTCCCTGATCCCTGCCTCTCATATTTCTAGTGTCAACTCATATCTGACAAAAAACACTTCTCCTGGCTTCAGTAATTGTTACTTGTGAATGTTTATTGTCTGCTATAGAGATTACTTAAAAGGTCCGAGCATCACTCTCACTTCAGTCTACACTACACATCTAAATAAACATACAGTACTTCAGCACCCAGTAATTAGTTTAATGAGTAATTCATTTATATATAACATTCTAATAATAGGACGATTTGGATTGAAAAATGTCCGAAAATAAAAACCTAATAGCTTCTCACGCTCATTATCATTTGTATTTTAAAGTAGGACATTTAGTATTTTATTTTTAGCTAACTGACTATCTAATGTGGTCAGTATTCTCTTCTCCCACAACAACCAGATTCACATCATCTGTCACTACACCTGTAAATAATTAGTTTTCCACTGGATTTCTGATCTGAAATCTGTCCAAAAAAAAAAATGTTGCACTTTTCCTACTTTGTACATTGACCAAGCATCTCTCCAAGCTGTAGTCCAAAATTATTTGATTATATGCAACCATGCATATTCTCTTATAAACAAAAGAAAAGGGAACAAGTAAGTTTTATAGGCATGCGTTGCTCTTAACAAAAGCACCTGAATATTGAATACGGAGTTTTCCATATCATCATAACATTCTATAGGTGAAGAGTAGGCAGGCAAAATTACACTTGTGCAAATTTTTTGGTTGGATAAAAATCTATTTGTACATCATTGCTGTATAAATGATTACATTCAGCAGCTGAAGGCTATTTATTCTTCTGTATATTTCAGGGAATATTACCACGCAATTCTGGCTCATACCCGGGTGTAACATAATGAAATCATTTGTAAACAACCAATACAACTGTCCTTACATACGAGTCATTTTAATTAGCTATATATGAAATATAGAAAGTCTGACCCGCACCTCCCACTCCCTCCCACAGTCATCTGCTTCATCGGCACCATTCACTCTCATGTGTCCACTCTTTACATCATCCACGGCGACGTCCGCCCACTCCACACACTAATTCTTTTCCCGTTTCCTTTATTAAATGTTTTGTGCCACATTCTCAGTCTGTTCCCTCTTCAGCAGCAGATGTTCACATGTAGGTTTTGTTAAATACGCATGCATACGCCACACTAAAACTTCTGTTTTCACATACAACAATGAGAGAAAAAAAGAACGCAAAGAATGCAAAATCACCAGTTTACCTTTGTCTAGGTGTCTTATATGCCTTACTACACTCACAAATGGTTAAGTATTGCATAACTTGATCATAGACTGTATAAAAGGACATAGCTAACTCGCTAGTCACCACTTTCCAAATAGGAAGTGAGTATGGGGGCACTTCTCACTCCATCTCTCTGTATCTGCTGCAGTGAGCCTCCTCATTTTTCTCTTAAAATCTTCATAATAACCTGCTCTACATGATCCTGGTGTTTTTGCTTTGCTATTTTATTTGCAAATAAATTCTTACTCCTAATATGGAACATGGCTCAAAATTTTACCCTATAATTGCTAGCCTGAGTTAGCTTAATTTGACTGGAGACTATGGGTGACGTCACACTCCCTTCGTCCACTTCTTTATACAGTCTATGAACTTGACTCTGTATAAAGGGTAACATTTTACATTCTCTGGTATATCTTGGCAGATCCAGATAAATCCAAATTGTAGAGGTTTTATGAAATACCAAAGATGACACCCATACCTCTTTGCACCAGCATGGTCACTTCACTTCCTCTGGGGCATTTGCTCAGCAGGTCCACCACTTGGTTGTGGCTCATGTTCTGGACGTTCCTCTTGTTGACCTCCATCAAAATGTCTCCTTCTTTCAGACCTCTGCAGCGAGGGTAGTCTACAATCTGCTTCACCCTTTGACCACCACCTGTTAGACTGTCCGCGATGGTAAAGCCAAAACCCTTGTCTCCTTTCTCCATGTGGATAGTTATGAGCTCAGGCTGCGTGGCTATAGACGATGCTAGAGTAACCACATCACTGGAGTAGCCGTGGGAACCATTGGACGCCACATCTGCGGAGGGGCTGTGTGGTCTTGGCTCTCTCATCCCGTTCACTGGTCCCACCTGGTTTGGTGGCTCAAAAGTCTCCTGTCCATTCACAATGATTGGCTCCTTGTCCAAGATGGCCACCGAGGTCACCAGGCTGGTGTTGGGGTCGTCGGGGTCAAATGGCAGTGGGTAGCCACGACATAAGGCTAGGTCCACCATGGAACCAATGGGGATGGACTGGAAGATCTTGACCACCTGAGCATGCGTGTATCCGAGTACAATGGTGTCATTCACACTCACTATGACGTCACCTGCAAATCAAGCAAGACAGAAAAGCCATGAAGTGTACAAACTAAACTATTTATTTAATATGGACATAGCAATCACATTGGATTAGACCCAGTGTACTGTTTAAAGTTTTACTGTTTTACTGTTTACAGCACATCAGTCCACAGGGAGCATTTAAAGAGGTAGACTAAGTAGACCATATCCTGTGTTAAATAGAGCATCTTATTTTGAGACATAATATCAGTAAAGAAAATCATAATAACAAAAAATGTATAATTTGTGAATTTCTGTAAAAAAAGTAATAATACAGCACAAGCCTATATTTATGTTTGTCTAGGCAAACACTGTGGTTTTTTTTGTTTGTTTGTTTGTTTTTTTATATGGACCACATTCATGTCTTGAGAAAATACCATGTTTGACACATTACACATATACCACAATAATATTGTCAATAACTTCCCACACAAGAGAGCCCCCTGTGGCTGAAGGATGTGTACTGCACCTGTCTCCATTTTCCCATCCACAGCTGCAGGTCCATCCAGCACCAGGCTCTTAATCTGGAGGAACTCATCGGGCTCATCGCCTCCAACCACAGTAAAACCAAAGCCACGTCTGCTCTTCTTTAACTTTGTGTTGATGAAGGTTCCTTTGAGCTCAGCTGGGTTTCTGGTGAAGAAAGGCTTTCCTCCTATAGACCAAGGGAAAGAGTCTTAGCTGATAGTTTCAATACAAACAGAAACATATTCATGAATAGAAATTAGCCTTACGTTTGGCTCCAGTGGGGCCCGGAGGTAGAGTGGGCAGGACTTGTGGGTCCCTGTAAGTCTCCAGGTGATTAGGAGCATAGTTGGCCAGAGGAGCAGCAGCTGAGGAGTGCTCCTCTATCCACTCTGTTCGAGTAAATCCATGAGGGTTTAATACACCCTTATTTTAAGATAACTGTTGCAACATGTAACATTTAGCCACAAACACCACTCACACACAGAGCTTTAAGCACAACGTGTTAGTGTACATATGTTATTGGCCTGAAGCAGTTTGCTTTGAACAATAGTCTAGCAGCAGATGGATGTAGCAAACTTTCAAATAAAGGTCTTTTTCACTGAATAATCTTAAACAGATCAAGATGTAACTTAATTTAGAGATAGTTCTATACCCATGTTAGTATAGTAAGAAGGGCAGAATAACTATATTGGTCCCTTCTTTATTAGTGCGTTCATCATATTCCTATGTTATCTATCCCTGAGTATTAATTTGTTAAATTCCAGTTTACCCCAGACTTAGTTCTGGGTGATGTCTTGCTTATTTGTGATTATATCTAGAATAATCCTGGATTATGTCTTTTAATTGTTATCTTTTTCATTTATTTTTGTGGTGCAACTAGGCTTGAGAAATTTGAGGGCCACAATAATGGCAAACTTGAGCATTTTTTTATCCCTAAATTTATGAATGAAGACACAGCACTAATGATTTTAACGCACATAAATAAAAATCATACACACAAGACGACAGCACCAGGATTTGAACCAGTGCAAATGCAGAAACAACATGAGATGTTCAAGTTTCTGATTCCAAAAGCACGGCCTCAAAAATCACAGACACAGAGATGCAGCTGGTCCAAACCCATGGCATTGACACTCTCACTATAAAGACGAGACAAACACAAAGAAAGAAAGAAATGGTGCCGTGCCAGGGCAGGAAACGAACCTCGAATATACCGCTCACCTTCTGGAGGCTGCGGCTGCTGCTGCTCCAGGATTTTGCGGCGCCGCGCCTCCACCACCGGGTTCTCATACTGTGTCTTCCTGTTGATATGGCTGAAATGAACAAAAACAAACATTCATACTTTAGATCACTCTGTAAACAAAGGAAAATGTCAAAGGAAAATTATAATTTGTGAATTTCTACAGAAAATTTATCTTAGTAACAAAAACAGAATTACATAGAATGATTGGCCCTTGGTTGGTTGGCAGAATTGCAAATAACAAATGATTTTCCTTTCAGGGGTTGCTTCATCTGCTTCGTACTCTGACTAAGACCTGCTGATTTATTAATTTGACGTAGGCTTTATCATACCAACTAGCAAACCATTCAAGACTCAGCTATTATAAATACGTGATTTGCAATTTATAAACTCTTGGTGGTATAATAATGCAACTATGAACAGAGAGATGGACTTACTCTACATAATATACACCATACACGGGATCGTCTATCCTCTCCCATCCTGGTGGCAATTCTAAAAAAAAATAGAAAAACACTGAGCACCATATCACATAGTCATACATTTGCATCAGTTAAAAAAAACTAAACATAATTTATCTATCTAAAAAAAGCTTACAATACTTTTAAAGCAAACAGGACTGTTATACCAGTATATCTGCATATTTTATGTACTTTTTAAAGGACCTATATTATGCAAATTAGATTCTTGTGAGCTTTGAGCCATGTTAGAATGTTGTAACCTCATCAAAAATATGCCTGGAGTTGTGCTTTGTTTGTTTTACACATGTTTGTAGAATCCTTTATTATTAGTCTGTCTGCATCTTCAAAGCTTTAAATGCTCTGTTCCACCTTGTGAAGCGGTAGTATTCAAGTTAACAGCTACCTTTAAACTTTAGTTTAACAGAGATTGACAATTCCAGGGCTGAAATTATCCAAATTATTCTAGTGAAAGTGTATAGAGTTTAATCGACAGTGAAACATTCAATTTGTCAATTGGACAAAAGTTTATTTGGTCAAATACGTTTCGCAGCTTATCCAAACTGCTTCTTCAGTTCTGGTCAAAATGTTGGTGGATACTTCCTTATATCTGCCTAAGGATGTATTCACCAGCATTTTGACCAGAACTGAAGAAGCAGCTTGAATGAGCTGCGAAACGTATTCGACCAAATCAACTTTTGTCCAATTAACAAACTGAATTTCTCCTTTTGTGATTGGATTCTACCTGGAAGACTGAGGGATTTTTTACAGGGTTTGTGTGTTAAACATGTGTGAATCAGTCAAAACACAACTCCAAATATGTTTCTGATGAGGTTATTATATAGATCAGAAATCAGTGTAATATGGGCTCTTTAACACAGCATTTTAGTTTTATTGCTGCTTCTAGTAACTGCTATCAGGTAATGGATCACTTGTAACACTAGATTAAATGTTCTCAAAGCAAACCGTGCACAGTGGGAAGTGGTCATCAGATGAGGCCCATTTCACACCACTACTATCATGGTTTTCCTCAGCTGTATTTGATTTCAGTTTAAGACATTAGCTCCTCATGTTACTATGGGCTTTTCCCAAGTCCAGTAAACAACTTTTAAAAGAGACTGGGTTTCACAATCAATAATCACAGACTGTCAGTTTGCACAAGGGCCAGCAATAACAAGGCCATAGCCAGACACTCGATGTCTTTTTCGAGACGAACAGCTCGTTCCTTTACAACTATGTTTTTTCAAACTACAAATGAGATGGAACCGCCAGCTGAGCCTCTGTTTCTGTGAAGTGGCTCCAAGGACGTATAAACCTAGTGTCCTTAAACAAACCACAATATAACATGCATTTTGTAAGAATTTCATGCATTTCTGTCATTTTATTTTGAGAAAACATTTATAAACATATCAAAGGTTGTTGGTTGATCCTCCCTTGTATCATTGTTTTCTGGATCTACTACTAGAGAATTGATCTTTCATTGAAAAGCATGCCAGTTACCTTATAGCTACACTGCCACACACTGTCACATACTCAACTGTCTCTACATTAGGTTGAATAGTGCATATGCAAAGAATCAAAGCACATTTGAAGAGGGAAAATGGTACATAAATCGTAGCCTGAAGCTAACAAAAGACATTAAATTACCATTTGTATTGGTATGTATAGTAGGATTATACAACTCACAGTAAACCATGGATATGTTTTGTGTCAAATGCAAATGATCCTACCTAAATCACTCTCCAGGTCCTCTGTATGTATCCCTTCTTCTCCAAGACGAAAGCAGAATGAGATAAGAAAACAAAATGAAGAGAGCAAAGATAGACAGAAGAAAGTTGAAAGGAGAAAATATGGAAAAATAAAGGAAAAAGGGCGGAAAATAAACAGTCAAGAGAAAAAAAACAAGAAGCAAAACAAATCTCCTTAGTTTCAGAACATCTAACATTTAAAAAACATTTTAGAAATGGCCAAGTAAATCTATTTAGTGCTACTTTGTGTGTTGGCCACTGGATGGTGCAATTTTACAGCTAAACATGAACTGATTTGTCATGAACATCAATCTGCTTTCAATATAGAATTGAGATTTTCTTGCCCTGAATTGCTATCAATTAACAAATATCCCAAAGTGAGGTTTCTATATAGCAAAGACTACTATATGGATAGAGGAGTCTTAACTTAGTACCAGACTATTGGTAGCAGCTGGACAATGGTGGTAACTTGACTTAATTGTTACTGTAGTTTGTTGTGTAAATGATCTGGAGCTTACCATCGTCATCACACTCCTCCAGTGGTCGAGAGCCTTTGTCTCTGCACCGGGGATCCAGCCATGACGTGGTCTTTGTGTTGTGGCTGAGAGGAACAAACAGGCAAAAGCATGATTCAACAAAAGCTGTCAATGCGACTTAGAAAAGCACAGCAGGGAAGTGAGTGCGTCAGTGAGAATTACAGAAACAAGCACGTCAGCAAGTTTGTAAGAAGCATCTGCAGAAATACACAGAAAACAACAAGCAGCACAAGCAGAAGAGCACTGACAGTTCCTGATAATGATCATATTTTTGTAATAAACAGACATACAGGCCCTGTGAACACACAGCCATTGCTGTGTGGGGCACCTCTGCTGTGCTGCTGGAAGACAGAGAGGTGGAGTAGTCAGGTGATCAGAGGTGATCTCCTTCAGAGATCGGGACATGTAGGGATTAACAGGAAGGCAGTGCCACTCAGCGGGCGGGGCAAGTGGAGAGAGGAGGCCTTAAAGCACAATGACAGTGGGAAGCCATTGGACAAACAACACTGCAAGTGAAATACAGAGAGGCTAGTGTGGCTATAGCTAAAACAAATGATATACATACTCTATGAAGTACAGCTCTCCATTCTCAGTGTAGGCCATCTCCCAGTTCTCGGGCAGTGGCCCCAGAGGGTCATCAGGGGAGACCTGTGGCTCAGCCAGCGTCTGCTGCCCGCTGTCCGCCGTAGAAATGGCTGCATTGTTCAGACCGATGGGAGCATGTGCTGCGTAGGGCCGGAGGATACCACCACGGCTCTCGTCCGGGTCGTTAGGGTTACCTGTGCACAGCAAAGGAGAGGGGAAGAGACTACGCACTAAGGATCCTGGGCAAGGCAAAGCACAAGATGACAACAAACAGAGAGAAAAGAAAGAGTTTAGGTTTCATGCAAAAAAGGAAAAACATGCATCAACACAAATCATGCAAAAATAACTACTGCTGTATAATGAACTCTAACAATCATAACTGCAATGAACAGACAATTTCAAACATTTCTTAGATTTTCCTGCTCACTCCTCTCCCAGTGTACTCAAGACCCCTGGACTATGCAAATTTATTCAGCAACAGTGCTATCCAAACCTCCAAACCCCCACTTTACCCCACTCTACTGCCCCACCCTTAAGCTCCTTTCTCCTGAAAGCACTCTCACCCCTACCCCCCTCAAACACAGCTCTGGCCCACTGTGCGTCTACACTTCCTGGGCCTTTCAGACTTGATCAAATGCTAATTCCCTTCTGCAGCTTGGCATGGGGACACAGAAAGCATACATTCCCAGCAACAGGCAAGCAACATAGCCTGGGAAAGACTCTAAGTAAAAAGGAAGAATCAAGTTTATGCTACAAATAAAAAATCTTAAAAAAATTATTATGCTATATAGAACCATTTAAAACAGAAGTGAACAGGGGGGAAATGGAATTATTAAAACAACTCCCCCATAATCAAAAACCTAAAATGAAACATTGTAGAGAAAACTGAATACTATTTCCCATCAAAGTACATAAATATCAGTCTATTAGAAAGTGTTTGTCAAATTGTTCTATTCCCCTCCTTGCTGGCAGATGGCAGCATTTGCAACTCGACCAAAAACAACTCCACATCGGTAAATATGATGTAATGACAATAGATGTAATAGACAAATCTTATGCTACATATTCGTACATGATACATTTTGAGAGAATGAAATGATCTTTTACGTAAACAAACATGCAAAGATGGGAGTCATGCAGTGTTCGTAGCAGCAAGGGGCCCACCTGTGAAACTGTTGTTCATTTCCGTGGCCTGGTCGTCATCATCGTCGTCAGCAGGCACTACTCGAGCGTTTTGCATGTCATTGTAGGACTTGGTGCGCTTCGGGGTGGACTGTCGCGAGTCAGGAGCACCAAGGATCACTGTCCCGATGATGGGCTGCCGCGGAGGCTTGGGGGTCCCATAATAGTTACCTAGGAAACAAGAAAGGACATTAGCATGCTTAGAGAGCGGTGAGGAAGAGGCGAGATAGGAGGAAGAAAAAAGAGGATGTAAAATAGAGTAGGGGATAGGGAGGGAGTATGCAGGGCTCTACTTGTATGAAAACTGTGTAATCCTGAACAGTTAAGAGGAAAAGACTGCAATGATACGAAGGAATAAACAGTAGAATTACAGTGTACAGAAACCACATATCTTATAACAGCAGGATACTGAGAATATTTAAGTTCATTATCCTATACAGCAAATCTATTTCACAAATAGCTCAACATTTTATAATTAGGCCTGCCACAATAACAAATTTTGAAGTACAATATATTGCTGAAGTAAATATAGACGATAAACGATAATGAAACTAATTTATGCCACTGACACAATAACCCAAGATCAGGTTTAAACCATAAAGAAATACTCAAAATGTATATTGTTTTATATATTGCAATAAATGAACTGTTTAGTACTTAGTTTGCATCTGTAATGGGTAAGGATGCAACAATATACAAATCTCAAGGTACAATATCAAAATAACATGCATCTCACGGTACGATATTTATTGTGATATTCTGAAGAGGCTAATTGTAGATGGGACACTTTTTTGTGCTGAAAATACCTTAACAAGATTTTGGTGTGAATTATTTCTGTCATAATCCCAAGAATTCAAGTAAAAAACATATCTCTTCATGTAGTCTGCACTTAAATGAATCATGGGATATGTAGTTCCCTATGTTTATAAGCTGTTGCTACAAAAAAACATGCATTTAAGCAAAGGAACTTGTAATTCAATATATTGAGACAGCCCACGATATTATTGTGAGACTTTTGACGAGATGATATCACAATATTTTGGTTATTCTTACATCCCTAGTAATGAGTCATAGAGTCAAGTATAATACATAGAAGTATAAATTCAACCTTATATGGCTCAAATCTTATCATATAGTAAAAAATTACCACAAATCTGCCCATAGTGCAAAGATAATGTACAAACAATACATACGGATCCCAAAAATATATTGTTCCAGCTTTCATATATTGTGTGATAAACTGATATAGTACCGTATTTAGAGCCTACATAGAAAACAATTAAAATCCATTCTAATCGATGAGTGAGGAGCAGAATATATACTCTCTTCTATGCAAACAGCTGATACAAGATACTGCTGATCCGAAATGATTCACACATAAATAATTCAACACCATTATGTAATTGTACTACTTCCATTGGCTCAGTAGTAATAGCACTTGATTTGACAGCCAACAATTTTGAAAAATCATTGGCTCGTTCAGTTGAGTGTGATAATTTGTCGGAACCACCGGGAAATACATGACAAAGCAAGAACTAGACTATAAAAATATTGTTTTAGTCAGTACTGTTTCTGAGGTATTTATATGACTCAAGCACAATCTGTGTGTGTACAGTACAATATGTATTTTCAATGTCACTGGGAAATACTCCAGGACTTGTAACATAAGCTAAAAATGGTGCCACATTTACCACTAACAAAATTCTGAAACCAGTTATTTAAAATATTTAGTAACAAGTTTAACATTATACTCAAATTAGCTTAGTCTTCTTCCCTCAATGATGGTAAATAAAGGATGCACAGTTCAGTAGATATCCTGATTATCCTGATCCTGAAAATTATGTAATAAGAATTAATTGATTGTATTTTTTTTTTATACATAGCTGTTCTGTTGTTATGTGAGGGATAAATAACAGCTAGATAACACATTTAGATCAGTTTTGTCTTGGCAGATACTTAAAGCCATAGTACTGAAATTGGTATTGAAAGTTGGATCACTGCATTCCTAGTTAAAATCTAATGTTTTTTTGTTTTGTTTTTTGGAACACTCGAGGCATGTCCTTTTGGGCTCCAGCTGACTCCTGCGGACAGGTATTTGACATCGTCTGTGTGAAAAGAAGCAACATGCCAACACAAGAGGAGCCGGTGCCAAGCAGATTATCGTCATAACAGTGTCTCCTGCCTGCGCCCGCCTCTCTCACAGTTACAAAATCACAACCAAATACACACAACAACATAGACTACTTCACACTGACACACACACACACACACACACACACACACACACACACACATACACACACTGAGAGTGCTTTCTGTCAGACTAGCCCTGTCCTAATCAGACTGAGAGGGGCAGATGTGGAGTGACCTGCTGCTTCCTGGATACATCCTCTCTGCCATCATGCACGACATAATCAAAAGCAAACAACTACAAAGACTTATAACTGCCTAACACTGTCTGAAACCTCACCATATTTTGAATGACAGACGCTGTGACTGCATGCTGTGAACGGGAGTCCAGTTACCCAGGCAGTGTTTATTTGTTAAAAATATTTATGCAACTGTGCAGTTCTAGCTTGATTTTTGTTTTTGCTGGACTGTTCAACAGTATGGTATTAAACTTATCTGTCAAGCCTTCACTTCATGGGTTTTTATTGCTAAAAAATACATTGATAAACATGGAAAAACATGCATTCTTAATGGGCCTATATTACGCTGTGTTATAATGTTGTTTACTCAAAAATATACCTGCAGATTTGTATAAAATCCCTCAGTCATCCAGGTAGAATCCATGGAAAAAGGAGAAATTAACAACTGAACAACTGAACAAAAGTTTAAATTAAACTAAACTAAACTTCTGTCCAGTTCACAAATTTAATTTCTCCTTTTTACCTGGAGATTTGTTTTGTTTCATTAACACACACATTGTGCATACTTAGACTGACAAGGCAAAAGGAAAACACTTTGTTCACCTTGTTATGTGGAAATATAGAAAGTGCATCACTGTGTTTTTTTTTTATTCATACACCTTCACTAGAATCATTTGGATCATTTCAGCCTTGGGATTGCAAATGTCAACTGAAATGAAGGTAACATGCAGCTGTTAACTTAAAAATTAGTACTTCATCACATCACAAGGTGGAGCACAGTCTTCTGAGCTTTGGAGATGCAGACAGATTAATCATAAAGGATTATTCAAACTTGTGTCAATGAAACAAAACACAACTTTGGGTAATTTTGAGGAGGTAACAACATTATAACATGACTTAAAGATCACAAGAATCTATTTTTTGTAATATAGGAACTTTAATGTAATTGGAGCAATCTATCCACAGATCTGAGCTTTAACTTGGCCTGCGTATCACTGGCATTTGCTGAAATAGATAAGTTTAATGCCATACTGTGGAACATTCTACTAAGATATGAGAATTACAATGGTTGGCTATATTTCTGTCTCTAGCCTCCGTGATACAAACTCATATTGTGTTCTGTTTAGTCTTTTGCACCTGGACTTCCATGCTGATCTGAATCATTTAAATCCAGGCATTCTGCTTGTTGAGAAGAATACATGTTGATAGTTGCTATGCTCTGCCTGTTGTAGCAGCGGAGCAGTGGCTAATCGGAACACCTGTGAACTACAGTGACTTGCACGGCGTGTCAGCTGAGATAACTGTCACGGCCGCCGCCCTCACCTTCATACGTTCCTATTTCCAAAAGCGTGCCGTTCTCCTCAAGCTCCAGGAAGTCCTCCACAGACAGGAAGTTGTAGTCCACCCCTGGGACCTCACCGTCTCGAGGAGGCCGGGTTGTACCTGAAGATGAAAGAAAAACATGATTAGTTCAGCCTCCGTTGCTCCTGCTTAATTCCACTGTTCAAAGTAAAACTGAAGTGATGACTTTAAACTGCTCCTGATGGAAAATTAAATAGTAGTCTGCCTATGATGACCCACTAAGGCCTATGGTTACTGAGAAAGAAATACAACTAGGCCTGTCATGATAGCAAATTCTGTGTGTTATATTGCAGAAGTAAACATAGACGATAAATGATAATATTGAAATTTGTTAAATATTGTTGTGCTGCAATAAATAAACATATAATATAATTTTAGTTCAGTAATTCATAATTCAGCCTTCATTAGCTCAAATATTATCATACTGCAGAATAACATATACAGAATTCCCACTCTTTTTCACTGACAAAATTTCTAAACTTTTCCATGACTTTTTCATGACGCACCTACATGTGTAATTGAGCATATTTTAGGGCTACATATGAAATGTTAACCCTTTCCACTCACCTTATGGTTTGGTATACATTCAAAATATTCTCATTTATTGTCTCTTTTAAACAAAAGGCATATACGTTTGGAAATAATCATAACAGTCTAATGATAAAGTAACTGAACGCTGTAGTTGTGTGAAAGTGATACTAAAACTCCATGACTTTTTCAAAACTTTCATTGAATTTTTTTCATGACTTAAAAAAAAAGCCACTTATGCAAAGAAAATGTACACACAATAAATACTGAATCCCAAAAATTATTGTTCAATATAACATACATTGAACGATACGTCGATATAGTAATTATCGTGACAGGCCTAAATAGAATAGAAAATGATGGATATAAAAGATATAAAACCACCGTGTATTGAAGCTTGGTGTTCATAGGGCCTTTCTAGATAATCAAAAAGCTTTACATTGCATTATTCACTCGCTCTTTCATCTGCCACAGCTGCCCTGGACAACTACACCCTATCTCTCATCAATCACTGAAATACATTCATAGGCAAGATGGATGGCACCACAACAAAACGCACTAATACAACTGATACGCGCCCTGTAGATTAGTGACAAAAAGAGTTTGACTGATCACCCATGTTAAAACTTGGTATTTTGAACAGTCTTGCCAAATGGTCCACAAGCCAATTCACAATACAACAATGAAGATAAAATAGCCAGTGATACTAAGATACTGGTCACAAGTATGGCTCTCCAAAGCAGGAAATTAAAGAGTGGAGAAACCAAGATGGTGTAATTGTAATTTAGTGCCACAATTAGTCTAGCCTGATTCATCAGCCAGTTTCAGTTCATGGAAACCATCTGACCTCACAGCATTAAGATTTGTTTGCTCGACGGTACGTGGGTACTTTTTTCATTCAACCAATCGCTGCTATTTGGTCATCATGTATGTAATGCGCTGCTAATGGGTTTAACTAATCAAGCTTTTCCTAAATCCCATAGGAAGAAAGGCAATAACGTCTTTCCCCTTGATAAAATTCACCAAACATTCTTTTTGTTCCGGCTTTAAATCCTTGATCTCGGGAATCGTTGCCAACACAGAATATGTGGTTCTTCACTGAATGGCTGGTGCCCGAACTTGCACTTCTGGGGTTTTTGCGAACTGTAGTGTATTCTGATTTCTGACCTAGTCGCTGGAGAGAAATGTAATTGAGCGGAGGCACTAGGTGGCACCAGCCTGGCTACAATTAGTCACCATAGCACGATATATAATTTTTGCTGTAAACGTTAAGATTGAAAC
Organism: Boleophthalmus pectinirostris; assembly: GCF_026225935.1. Classification (NCBI taxonomy): domain Eukaryota; kingdom Metazoa; phylum Chordata; class Actinopteri; order Gobiiformes; family Gobiidae; genus Boleophthalmus; species Boleophthalmus pectinirostris. The sequence goes on from NW_026571515.1 coordinate 22,112,819, forward strand.
TACTTTCAACACGATAATTTCAGGGAACCAGTTTTTAAACATGCAGTATCATTTAAAAGGCATGAGATGCAACAAATCGATATCAGAATGAACTAATAGCCATAGAAGTCATTTATTTTACTCTCTACAGCTCATATTTCATCTTTATTAAAGAAAATGTACACACGATAAATACTGAGCCCCAAAATATACTGTTCCAGCTTTCATATACTGAACGATAAGTCAATATAGTAATTATCATGACAGGCCTGCCACAGCCAAGAATGTCAGAAAAGTTAATTCATGGGTAGTTGCCCCAAAGCTAAGAAAATAATAAACAAAATAAATGCCCTATAGCTGCCATGTAAATATGAATTATCCTTTTGTATAGCCAGATAAATCACATAATAATAATAACAGGAGAAGAGTCTCAAGCTTGAACAGCATTGATGTTAATGATTAGTGGTTTGTGGTGTTAAAGATTGTAACACAAACAAAGGAAGATGACACCAGACAATTGAGACAGCAGCTTTGTGCTTGCCTGTACACAAAGTAAACAAGACGCTGATGGAATTAGTGGCAGCCTTGAATTTTTTTCACATAAACAACAATACTGCAACCAGATGAAAGTACATATTGTAGTAGTAGCAACTGTCCAAAAAGAACAACAAGCCCTTACATAATAACTCAACAATTATAAACAGACTTTCACTCAGACATTTCCTCACAAAATATAAAAAATATGTTTCCTCAGCAACCCTGACCCCACCTACATCACAAGACTTACTATTTTAATGGATCATGCAGTAAATGGCAGATGTACAACGTTTTAGGGATCTTATTCCACTGTCAAATTGGACATATGACAAAAATCTTTTACAAAATAGGAATGTTTGCCTACATACATTCTTTGCTAATCCTAGGCTATGACTGAAGGGATGAAGCCACCAACTCTTCACCCCTGTTTTGTAAAGGTCCTGTGACTTTGACCCTTGAACCCCGACCTCTTAATCGAATCACTTCCAAGTCCAAGTCAAACCTTTGTAAGTTTGGTCTTCACACAAGTCGCAGAGACAGACTTTCCATCTGTCAGTGCCAGGGCAGAGACACGGGGCAGTTCAGACAACAGCAATGTATGTGTATGTAGTGTTTGTATGTGTATGTACTAGTATGTTGTATGAAAGAGGCCTTTTACCCGGGGACCAAACAGAAACCAGAACGACATACAACTATAAAAAACATAATCTAACCAATTTTAATTTTTTATTTTTTTTACAACAACAACAACAAAAAGTTGTGTAATGTAGATTAGCCAAAAGTATGAATACCCAATACTAAACCTACTGTTGAAATTAGATATTCTTTAATGGAAATGATCTCAAAAAGGGGTAGGGATCCTGAATAGTTTTAGGATGGTTTTGATCATCCATATCAGAACTAGTATAAGAGCACATGATAATATTAAAGAAAAAGCTACTGTTTAATGTTGAAAATTACAGTCTAATGTCTAAAAAAGAGCAATTTTTTTCATATCATTATTATGTATTAATATAAAATTTGATCTTTCTGTATTGGGACAACACTAATTTAATAGTAATAATCACTATGATGGGGAATTCAGTGTCATTCGGCAGAAATTAACCCCTGAATCTGAAAATCTTCAGTGTAACTTCAGTCCTGTAAATGTAAGATCTATAAGACTGAAACAACTCCCTGGCAAAAGTTTAGTCTTGAGACATATTAGATAAATTATCAAAAATTATCTACTTTAAAAACAATATATTTAGCAGGACAAGCTTATATTATCTTGCACTCATATTTTATGGATGTTCTTATCTGTAAGAGATCAGCCAAAACCAACATCAGCCCAACATCACATTAGCATTTCTACTGTAAGGCCCAAACTAAATCAATCATGTAACACAAATGAACAAAATGCACACACTTCATAACTCTCCATTAGTTGTAAGTGATAAATCATTAGACTCAAATTTCTTCACAAGTGAAATTTAATTTCCCATTTCACCAAACTGTGCCCGTAACCAGAGTTAATTGTCAAATGGAGCAGGTGTTACGAATGATTTAGCACTGCAAAGGTGTGTATAGGTTTCTGTATAATTCGCCTATCGAATTCAAGCTGCACTAAGCGTCAGGAGTTCACAACTATGAAATCTTAGAACAAGCTTTTGAGCACAATGTGAGTCATGCAACTAATGCTGTAGTGCAGACAAAGCTGTTTGGAAGCACCACTTTTCATGTAGAAATGTGGGTAGGTTCACAGGGACAACAACGTATTAAGATAAAATGAAGCTGAAACCAGGAAACATGAATACCCTAAAAAGAGAAATATTGTAGGTGCTTGTAGCGAACTGTCCTTTCCTATCCATACCTATTATTTATTATTATTATTATTATGTATTGTTTATTTCAGGCACTAATGTTATTCAGTCCATAATTAAAAAAGAAAAACAGAATACAAAAAAATATACCAGGCAACCAAATTAGTAAAGTTAATTAAAAAGTATGGAGTGTCTGTGCCCAGTGCTTTCTTTCTTTTTTTTTCAGTTATACCCCATATTCAAATTTGGCATTATTTTCCACCTTAAAATGTAATAATACTGAGTGACTATACAAGTGAGGATTAAATGTTGTGAGTGAGCTATCCATGTTTATGTTTTGATAAACTTTTCATCAAATCCAGTAATTTCTGAGTTATTATTTTAGATTACAATACACTGGAATAACAAAAAACAAAACTTCAGTTGGTTGTATTTGAGGATCTGATGACCATTTTAAGCCATGTGAGCACTGTTTCTCTTTTCATTGTCTAAATATAGCCGCGATAAACTGGGCTTTGAATTGACAGTAAACACGCCCATGCATGCAGGTTTGAGCATCTGTGTGTAAGCAGTATAGGACGCAGCAGTGACAGAAGTGACTGAAATGGTGCATAAACAGTGTGAGTTTGAAGTATTAATAGACAGTGGTGGGAGCCAGGTTGTGTCCTCACTGGCACTGCATAAAAAGCTCCAGAGCAGGGCACGGAGGTCCCTCAAGACATACAGCAGTGACCCACATCCTGCGCCTGCTACTGGGGCACTTGAACACTACATACAGCTCACATGTGAAATACAGAAATACAGCCACACTATAAGAAGGACATGTTTAGTTTAATGCTATATATAGATTTCACCTAAGTAGGGTACAACCAGGTTTGTCAAACACTGATGCGTAATATTCTGAATGGTCAAAACACAAAATGGCATCCAACCATGAACATAACACGTTTAGGCACATCAAAATATACTAGTGCACAGCCCACAAAAGATGTGCCAGACTGTTGTGTGCTACCATATTGTTGAAGTTGGTAATTTGAGGTGACAGGAGCAGAAAGCATGAAGTAACAATAAAATAATGTTATGGATTTGATTAGAACAGTACAAATATGGCAAGATTGTGGAGGGGCTTGTACTGTGTGTGGTTATGGAGCGCTGTTGTGTGATTGACCGATATCTACATTTTTTGCCCTAACAACATGAAACTTGGCACTGCACACACCCGTACCATTAGTATGCCACCCTCTGAATTTCAGATCAGTCGGACGAGTGGTTCAAGAGTTATGAGTGGAAAAGACAAACAAACCAACAAACCATCAGGAGGAGACACAGGCAGACAGTCCTTGCATTAATAGATAAATAATGGAAAAATACCCCATTTAATTTCTATTGAATGTAAAATGTTCTATAAAGACAGCTAGCGATGAAAACCTTTCCAATTAAGGTGTATTTAAAAGCCCATGATGATAGTTTCTGGGGTCATGAACCATTGTTTTCTTGTGTTGGAAATGAAAAGAGTTAGGATGTACTTTATGAATCCCTCATGAGAGAAATTCATCCTGTACATTTGACCTATTCTTAAATCAGTGCCACTGATGCAATCTGTGAGGATCGGTGAGCTGCTACAGTGCTAAGGGACCCATCTCCACATTTTGAGTTAGCATGCATGCTAATTCCAAACAGAAAGGCCCGGTACATCAGAGACTCAAACCCACAACCACAAGCGTGAGGTTTAGCCATGGCTAGATAAAGGATAAAAGAATAATTGTTTCAGAAATGTGAAAATACAGTGTATACTAGTTATGTGAGGCCATACCATTTATTATATGTCATAACATATAATAAAGTTTATTTGTAAATATGCATGTTAAAATTATTATTACTGGTTCAAAAGGCATAAGGTAAAAATTATCTTTCCAAATCGGAAATCAGCTGGAAAGTCCCCAAGGTGGAAGGTCTTCCTGAATTGTACCTTTTATGTTAGCTAATCTATACATATAAATAAATAAAAAATAAATAAATTTTCATTATATAAATTGTATTAATTACACATGCAATTTAGAGTGTATCTCAACACATTTGTACCTTCCTAAAAGTAATTCTAAATGATTTTTGAGCAAACTGTGTAGCTTTCAAGCTTCTTGTGTTGTGCTGCTTACAAATTATGTGCATGGCAGCAGTTAAGCAAATAATTAATATTTCTTCCCAAATCAACAATTACAGATGCTATTGGACATGGGGAACAAGAAAATTTAATTGAATTAAAAATACGATCTCATGGTAAACTTCTGCGAACAAATGAGGATTATATTGATATTGCATACTGAAAAATTGCCGCTTTGAGAAGATCAGTAAAATGACATAAACAAGGCCCGACATTTGGTCTTGCTACATTCACATTTCATTTTATTATGATACAGAATGCTGATTTTCTAACTCAATCCATCACAGTGCGTGACACAGCCAACTAAAGGCCGGCGAGAACATCCCCCCTTTCCTAGGCACAGCAGTTACCCGTTTGACACCCAAGAGAAGGGGACGCAGGGAGGGAGGAGGGGGACGCTGCCACCGAGAGAATGGAACGATCGAGCTGGGACTTTGAAGCCGGGGGACACTCGAGCCGGCATTCTTCCAAATGTCCATGATTTGTGACATCTTGTAGTTGAATGACTTTTAGGAAAACTATAATAAATATGCAGTGTAAATCCAAATAGACAAACCACCCATTCTTGTAGATCTGGATAATAATAAAAAACAAAAGTAGAAAGAGATATAGAATAACTGCACATAATACCATGATACAGTTTAAAACAAATGGATATTGGATTTTAGCTCTTTATCTTCACTGCAATTCACTACACCCATCCAGTTTCCTCCAAAGCCATAATCTCTCCCCATGATCTACCAAACTGCCTCCATTTCCACACGACTCAAAAGTGACAATTCCTCCACACATAACTGTCTTTGCCTGTGAGGAAACAAAGGATTTAAGGGTATATGAAAATACGATAGCATCGGGGAGGGAAGCCATGGTGAAATGATAAGACGAAGATAGGATCTGTAGTTCTGAATGTAATAAAGAAGATTGAAGCAATGCCCTGACATCCACAGCACACAGGATTACAAAGAGATGGAAGATCTGTCCAATTCAACAACTGCCAATCCATGGACAATAATACTACATCAAGCCTCCTCCTTTTAACTTTTAACTGGTTCCATAAAGCTCCTCATTGTTTTTTAATGTCTAACCATTCTAACCTCAACATTATAAACCAACATTAATAACGCCCATTAAGATGCAAATCATATCCATCCGGAAAAGAGTATATTTTCTCCTAGACCAAGATGAACCGTCCTGCTTTTATTTCCAAGAACAAAACGCCTTAACATCTTTTCTGCCTCCAGTCTTTTTATCTATATCTATCACACAATTAACTAAATTAACAATGACATAACACAAGAATTTCAAAATCATATAATTTCCGGTTCTTTTTTTTACAACAGATTTTTTTCTGTAAAGCCGTATTTTAACAAGAAACTTTCAGAATCAAGGACATTTCATCCTGGTAAAATGAATAAATAAAAACTTTGAACTTTAATTCCACCCATGACAGCAATTGGAGTGTTTCAAACTCTTGAGAAAGAGATGGACAGAATATAAGGAAACTGCATAAAAGGTTTAAATGAACCAAAATAGCTCCAGATAGGGCTGAACAATATGGGAAAAACAATGATTGATCAAATTGTGTTATTTCTTATTGGACACAAATATGTCTTTTAATATTAGGGTTCATTGACCTGGTCAGCAAAATGAATGTTGTTATTTGGAATTATATTGAACATGACATATTAGTGATTGTGAACAAAACTGAAAAACTGGTATAGTGTAATCCTATCACCAGTACTTTATATTAGTAAACACTGAGCACAAATATGAGCTTGAAGAAGCCAGTTAAAGATGCTGCAGGAGGAAATTCTCAGGCCATCTGACTACTGAATCTTTTACAGTGCATCCTGGCCCAGTCTCCACTTTTCTGGCACTTGACATTTCAAAGTGTCTATGATTTATGGCCGAAATAGAAAGTTACCAATCTACACCAAAAAGATTTGGGTACACAAGAGCAGTACAGGACTACAGCATTAGACAAAGTTGTATTAAAATCCTTTGTGGCCAGATGACACATACATGCACGTTGTTAACTGTGGAGAGCAAGTAAATATTTCATTCATGCATCAGAGCAAAAGTCTGCTCCGTCTGAAATGACCCAGAAACATTTAAAACACCAAGGATGATCAGTATTTTATTATAATCATAAGATGGCTAGGTAAAATGGTATTTATTTAATGCCAGTAGACAGCAGGTCAATACATTGCTCCAGATTATGTCATCACAGTAAACCTAAGCCTAAGAGTAAAACACTGGTTATTTTATGTTATCTGCTTGATATATTGTTTACTCAGCAAATGCATTGACTAGTTCATTTGCAGGTTTCTATTAAGTAAATAAAAGTAAATAACCATCATAAAATGAAGGCTAAATCTATACAGGTGTTAGCTTTTTGCATGTTGTTTGCTACAATAACAAACCACTGACTTTTGTCAGAAGATTACATCAAATCAATCAGTAGGTTTAGTTGCACACTAGGAAACAGAATCTTTGGCCCAGGCAATAAACAGCAAAGGGATCTCCCATATTACATAAACACACCCGGACAACTCTGATCACACTCTGATCATACTCTGATCATTTTCTGAACATACTGTCACAAGATGACACAAATTGTGATCCTCCACCGCTGACTCACTTGTGTTGGTTCAATGTTTTGGTTCACTTAGGTCCATAATGTTACAGGCAAAGTTTATAATAAAATATCTGTTTCCTACTTTGTCTAAAAACACCAGGCTGAAGTACAAGACACCTCTGACCGTCTCTTAGCCCTTTATTTGCACATGCTCAGATATACCTGTGCTGTGCATGTAAACACAGTGACAGACAATGGAGCAAATTGAGTTAGACATAATGAACTCAAAGTAAAATAATTCCACAAGGTTGTGATCACCTTATTTTATATTTCTACTACTTCACTCATTACACCACATGTAAGTGATAACAGAGTTTTAGCATTGTATTTTACATTATTTGCTTATTAAATGGGAGATTATGATGACTTAGATGAAAGATAGGTTACACAGAAATGCTTACTGAAATGTTTAGTAGTATTTTTTTTTTTCAACCCTGTGGATTATTTCTTGTGAAACAGACTAAAAAACACTGGCCTGACACCTGATTTACTGACACAACTGGTGTCAGTAAATCATTGAAAACGTGTTACGGTCCACTTCATTTTGACCTGCATTCCAGAATTTTTAATGTTCCGATGAAGCAGCATTTTAATCGCTCTAAAGGCGTACACAATTTTTAATCTGGCATCTATTTTTTGTTGATACACTGTTCTTATGATTCAATTGTATAAATTTTCAACAAACTTTCCCCATTCAGAGTCTGTTCCCACACTTCTGCTTGGGCTGAGACATCAAGGCTGCTTTACATTAACTTTACAATTGTAAATCTTTCATTATTTCTCTGCATTCACCAGCTCACCCCTATTCTTGGCACTTGCTCTGGTGCCCTCTTCTGACCTCGGCATGTGCTCGCTCCACTTCCACCTCAGGCCAAGATAACCTGAATACCTCTTTGCACAGTCTATCTTCTGTCACATGACCCACTGTCCAGGAGTTTGCTAGCAGGCCCTATTGTTCAATACACAAAAGCTGGAAATATAGTTTGGTGCTCAACATTTACCTTATGTACTTTTTCTTTGCTATAGTGAGGAGATTTTAGCTGTTTTTATGTAATACGATAAGATTTGAACTGTAGAGGGAAGAATGAATAACTTCTACGGCTAATTATTAGTTCATTTTGCTATGTATTTGTTTTAGCTCAGGTGTTTTTACTATATTATCTATATAAAAATGGGTTTACTCGGATTATTCTTTAGGTTATTGTACTAATAGCATAAAGTTTCAATCCTATCTTTCATCGAGGTATACTGTATCTCTGTAGCAATATATCGTGCTTCAAAATTTTGTTATTGTGACAGGCCTATCAAATATGCAAATGTTTTTCCCCCAACATGCCTTCTTGTGCATGCTGTCTGCTTCCTGTATGATAATGTTACACAAATCCAGGTGAAAGCGTGCCCTCCCCACTGTTAACAATAGGCCTGGTGACATCTGATACTTTCAATCGCTCTCCGGCTGCTGATGGTCTGCTGAGCTTTGGGCTTATTGTCTGAGACTGACACACATGTAAAGCACACAACATCTGCCAGGTTTAACCCCCGAGAGTCCAGAGACAGCCCCACCACTGACCCCACAAGAAGAGGAGGGGAATGTAGGGCAGGCTCACACACAGGGAAGACTGCAGCCATGTGAATACTAAAATTAAAAATGAGTTAAAATGACTTGCTTTAGAAAATGCTATATTGATTTAAATACATTTCACATGACAAATGAAATCATCTAAGTACTTTGTAAATTAAATTGGAAATTATACCAAATTACACTGAAGATGTAACAAGAACTCTTTGCACAAAATTGTATGTTGTTTGTATCAAGAAAAAAAATACTATTGTAGATTCTGTTGGTAGATAGTTTTCCTTGTCAAGTTTAAGTTACTCAAATCAAATCTAGAAAATGTTTTAGTTTAGGGTTAAATTCTCAACAGGATTTAAGTATAAGAACAACATTGAAGTAGTAGCAGGCAATGTTCCAAAATCCTCAAAATAAAATCTTGATCTATGGTGTTTACATGCACATAAACATTAAATCACAGAATGTTTCCAGAAACATAAGTACTATGAAAAGGCAAGATACACAAGCCAATGCTAATATGCACAAGATATCCAGTATTTTGGAAGGATATTGCTTTGAATGAGCACAATTTTGCCACATTCATATTAAGTGTTTGCGTTTTTAGAAATCATCAGAGTCATTGTTAAAATATACTGAAACAACATCTCTACTAACATCTATGTAATTACTTTACATCTTTAGTAGAGTGTATAAAATGTGTTTTAGAATGCAAATCCAGAAATTTGCATGTGACAAAAGTATGAATGACTGTTGAGGATATGACAGTTCTGCGATTTAAGTTGGATTCATCACACATAAACAAACTGGCTATGCTTCTACAATCTGTGCTTACATATTTTAATTTAAAGGCACATTGTGTAACCTTTCTGGCAGAGGGCTTGTCAAATGCTTTTCTCCATGGAGATGTCATTGCTTTGTGTGGAATGTTTCACAGTAAGGTATTAAACATTTGTACTTTCAAGGAGATCAAACCAGATGAAGTTACAGGTCAGATCTGTGGAGAGGAAGCAGTCAGAATACCAGGTTTTCTTGGTATTTTTGAGCTATAAAACCACTTGCAATTTAACAAAGGTAAAGTACACCTGTTTAATGTCATACTATGGAACATTCCAGACAGAGCAGTGACATATTCATAGAAACAAGAAGGTGATGGACCCCCAACAAAAAGTACACTTTTAAAGAAACACCTTTAAAAGTGCAAAAGAAAAGTGCACCTAAAGAAACACCTTCCTGACATATATAGTGCGTGTTGACCACATAAGAGTGGAAATATACAACATTACATCGATAATCAATAATTAGACTATATACAGTATGCATGCTTAAATTATAATAAACACAACCATACAATACAAATATCATCTGCTCTAAATGACCATATTGGCGGTCTAAAGCACAAATCTTGGGAGTGTTTCTATGACAAACACATGGCGTGGTGTGTGTTATGAAAACAGAGGCTGGGAGGTGACGTGAGGACCATTACGTACATGTTTCTGAGCAGACAGCAGCAGCTCTGAGGAGGGGCAGGCCGAGCAAACAGTCACACAGGGAGTTAGCAGGCAACTCTCCTGGGCCTCTAAGCCAATTACCGGAGCTGCATTGATTGAGCCAGCACTTTAAGGCCTCATCTACACAAGTACTCCCTTAATACACTGGTCAGATGATGGCAACATCACAACCACAAAGTATGGATATACACAACCATCTGCCTCCATTATAGTGTGATTTTAGCAATGATCATGGGGAATCTATCTGTTTTAGAATACGGTTTATTTTAAAGGTAGGCCATGCTGAATGTTTTCACTAGTGCAGGTAAAAATAAGACTGTTGTGTATGGCCTGCATCGACTTATAAAGCGTGTTCTGAACCCGGAAGTAATGCTAGTGCACTTTTAGCAAACTAGTTGTTTTAGCAATAGCTTGGCACAAAAACTCTGGCCTCTGAAAGCTTTAATACATGAAGTTAAACTTATCATGGTGAAGAAATATTATGTGTAAAATGGTTAAAAAAAAATGGCTGGGTGGGATTACAGGGATTACATTTCATGATAATGTAAAATTTGTGGAATAATATTGTATGAGGTTGCAAAAATCAATGAATGTATTGTTAAAAGAAATGGCTATGGCACCTAAGGTCAGCAGTATAAGTGACAGTGATATGAAGATAAGATATTACACCCTATCACAGAAACATGTGACACTGAATGATGGTTATTCAAGAAATAAAAAAGCACAAGACACACTAATATCCATGTTCATGATTAAAGAGTTTGAACACACAACAAATGTAATATAATATCATGCAAAAAATTAAGACAAATAAAAAATATTTATATAGTTCGAGTTACTAAAGTCTTTCAAGAAGTCCAGAAATGTAGTCAGATTACACTTCAAAGCTCTAACTTACATTACATTAAAGCAAATTTAGCCACCGCTACCACAGATACAGCCATCTCCTCCATCCTGGTTATCTGACCTGAACACCAAGGTGAGTATTAGGGCCACTGTGGCTTTTCAGTCAGCACTTCCATCCCCCATTAAAGGGATTGCATAGAGCATAATGATTTATGAAGGGGAACAGAGGGAGAATCAATGTAGCTGGGGCCCTCCGATTAATGATTAAGCAAATAGCTGCATGCCCTGCTTCTATCTCGAGGTAAGGTGATGGTAAAAGCTCGTCATGCTGTAGTGCTTTCAATTAACTCACATGTGTCGTGCATTTTCAGCCCAGATGCATCCTCCTCATCAATACAAAACCACCCCCAAAACCAGAGAGTGGAATGAATTCATGTAGAAAAGGGGTAGCATTTTTCATAAGTGTTTGTACCCACATGTAAGTCTATATTTTTATTTGATCTGATTTATGGCTACAGTACAAATACAGTATACTCCAGTACATTTGACAGTTGTTTCCATTTTACTTATTTGTGGATAGCTGCAGCAAACTAGTTGGCTGCTAGACTGAGGTAACACAGTATGTCTATTATTCTTATTGCATTTTTTACAGTTTAGATGATGGATTCCCCTTCTTATGTAAATCTTTCCATTCAAAGCTTGGGACATGTCCATACTGGCTAGGTTGCTGCCATTTTGATAATGACTAACCTACATATTAAAAAATAACAAACCACTCCAATAATTCCCATAATAGTCTAATTTCTTGATGCTGCCCTGAAAACTAGAATAATATTACTTCAAAGATGTGAATGCCTTAATTGAGCTTTATCTTTTGGCCCATCATTGAGTCATATCAAACAAAAGATTTCACCACTAACACCAAACAGCACCCTACTTTCCCACAGCATTCGTCTTGGCCATTTTAAAATCCAAACTAAATCTGGTTTCTTGCTGAGATCCACTGAATGGAGGGATGATGGACCTAACCATTACATAGGAGAAGAGGGGGAGAGCAAGAGAGTGAAGCTAGACACACAATACTGCTGCTGCTAACCCACACAACAGGCCATTCTTTGAGCTCGCGCCACAACACTCCTCACAGCTGAGACCCGGCCTGCTATTCTCCTGCTGTTCCCCTCATGTGCTCCCCCCTTTTCAGCACGGGACAGAAGAATGGGTGAGGGCGGGGGCTGCAAATGAATGGGAAGGACCTAGCACACACACATACATACATACAAACACACACACACAATCTAGCGTCATCAACCTAAAATGTCATCAAGATGAGGCCGGTATAAGACACTGCTGCTTCTCTCTTTCACCTGTTTCTATGCATAGTATTATATTAGGATAGGATAGGCAAGAGTTCAGTGATGTGGTAGTTTAAAAAGGGTAAAATAATCACAGAAGATGACTAGCCAAAGCAGTGTGTTATACAAAAGCAGGGTGAATAGCTGCAGAAACCTGAAGTTAACATCTCGAATATCCGCCATCATCACAAACGTCAGCAACACACAGTGGTCTGCTCTGCTACACAGCCTGTCCGCTCACAAAAACAAAATCACCTGCTCCCTCCTTCTGCCACTCTGTCTCTGTCTATCCTCTCCACCCACATCTTTTCCAATCTAATCCGGAAGCCAGGGCATCACTCCTTAGAACACAAGTAAATGTCAGAGAATTACCTCTTTGCTGCTGCTGGAGCTAGTGCAAAGGCTCTCTCTCTTCTCTCCTCTCTCTCCTCTGTGCGCTCTGCTAATCCCCACACATATTCATCCCGATAAACCAGAGCAGGCAGGATCCAGGCATTGCCCTCCCCGCTCCATGCACATCCACACCAGCCCTGGGTCTCTGCTGCTCCGCGGTGCTGGCTCCCAGGCAGGCGAGTAGGCAGCTGCCGTTTTTCTTCAAAGCTCCACAAGCGGAGCGAATGATGGGTCCAGCCCCACTCCCAGGCTAAGCCAATGTGAGCTATTCACATTCAGAGCTCCCTGCATGCTCCCGCCCACTGCTCTCCCTCCCTCCTGTGTTCATCCTCCCCTCTGCCTGCTCCTGCTATCTTTGCCATTAAGAAGGCAACAGTATTGGCAATATCATGATATGGCACTATATGAAGCAGGCATGGGGTGATAATGACATTTTGTGTCACAAATATCATGACTGAAATAAATGTGATTGACAAAAATATCACAATGAATAAAATTACAGACTGTTAAAAACAAGTTAAATGAATATACTCAAATTGCTGTACACATCATAGTTAAAAGACAAAATTTTTATTATGATTAAAACTATATTAGAATTTACTTATAACAATAAAAAACAACAATGATCTACAAGATCTAGAAGCTTCTTTCAGCACAATTTTATACAAAATGTAGCTATAACATTTATTGTCTAGCCAATATTATTTATTGTCCTGTTCCTAATCTGAAGTCTCACAATCAAACTGTGAACCTTTTACATTTTAATATAGAATGTGAATGTGTGAAACATAACAAAATATAAAATACATTGTTTGGTTGCAGTGGCATGATAGCGTAAACAACACAGACAAGGATCCTGTTTCAGTGAAAAAGTTATGACAAGATTGTAGTTCTTTAAGCATTTCTTAAGTTTAGAAAGATGGCAGTCATTAATAACAGCACAAAAGCCATGGGATTTCAGTGAATAAGCAGAACTTTTACATTACAATATTACACAAACAACTGCACTATAATGAGGTCGACTCAAGACTGATAATACCGTACCATGATGAAATTGCTTTAGTATTTCTGTTGGCCTGAAGAAAATGTTTGACATAACTTAACAGTGGCTCCAAGCAGATCTCATGACAGGGAGACCTCTGTGGGTGAGCTGGGTTCATGTGGGTTAGGTCAAATTTGGCATCACCAGGGTAATACAAACATTCTCAAATCAGCTGAATGACAATCCACTTTAATTCTAGCCTTCAGTTCTTTACTGACCTGTTTACATAATGTATATTTATGTCATGTATACATTAGGATCACAATTAGGTTTGTGATTTATGTGTTAATAGTAGGATTCTGTTCAACGTTCATGTCCAGTGAAATTTACATTTGAGAGAAGGCTGAAATGTGAACTGTAAAAATTCTCATGCCATTGACTTCAGAACATGTTTGTAGAGAGCACAGGGTAAGCTCTAGTATGGGTGGGGTATTTACTTGTTTGCAAAGAAAATTATTTTACTCAGAAAATTTGCCTTTTTTATTGTTTTGTATGTGTTGTATTTCATTGACTAACTGAACTATCGTGACCAAGTGGTTTCCCCTCTGGATCAATAAGTCTGTCTAAGTCAAAGTGATTTACAAGATTAAAATACACTTTCACTGGGACAGAAAAAGACTTGGTTGCTGGCTAAGCTACTGTTTGCTACTACATGTTGACAGTACTGGAAAAGCCAACGGACTTCATTAGAGAGATTAAGAACAGGCCAAAGAAGGTTTTACCTGTGTGCTGGCAGGGCAGGCCTGTACCTGTGTGGACATGGATCACTGCCCATGCAACTGACCACAAAACCCTGATCTGCCCCGAGGAGACGATTGCTGTTTGGGTTCTCACATGGTCAAATATCACAACAAGCCCTCACTTCAGTCTAAATGTAACTATATAATTAAAGATGCACAATGTACCTTTTTCTGGTACGGGTCTTAGTGTGGAAAAATACCTTGAAAAATATTTAGCATTTTACTGTGAGCGGGCTTGCCTATTGCCAGATCTGAAGGGCAAATCGGCCTGGCATCACTTCATTGTCTCCATAAAGATAGCTAATGCATGTAAAGCAATAACATACAGGGTTCCCACTCTTTTTCACTGATAAAATTTCAAAATTTTCCATGACTTTTTAATGACCTAAAGTGAATTTTCCATGACTTTGCAGCACCCTACATGTGTGGAATTGATCATACTTTTAGGGCTAAATATGAAATATTAACCCTTTCCACTCACCTTATGGTTTTATTCAACATTTAAAATACTGCCAGTGCATTTATTGTTGTCTCTTTTAAACAAAAGGCACATACATTCAGAAATAATCATAACAGCCTAATGATAACTTAACAGAACACTGTAGTTGTGTGAAAGAGATACTAAAATTCTATGACTTTTCCAAAGCTTTCATTTAATTTACAAAATTCCATGGTTTTTCCAGGCCTGAAAAATAGCATTTTCAATCTCCATGACTTTTCCAGGATTTCCATGACCGTGGGAACCCTGAACATTTCCATAGCGATGAGCAGGTGTTTGACCCACCACCAGAAAAGTGAGATGCTGCATATTTACAGAAGACTATTGCAGTTTTGGATATAGAAATCCATGTGCCAAATGTGATATTATTCCATTCACAAAAAAGTCACAAACGTGTAGCTGCTCATATGAAGGCTGGTTAATAATTGAGGGTCTGTTACAAAGAATTACAAGTGCATAAATCAGTCCTGTTCAAAATAAGGATACTAGTTACATAACACATAATATTTCTTTACCAACCAGACAACCGGAGATATAAATTGAGTGCAGTGTAATCAGACAATCTATCAAATATCATGTTCTCAAGTATTATGCTTGCTAATATTTATTCATCCTGTAGTTTAATCACACAAGTGGAGTTCTTTGACAAAACTAGCTCGGAGGCACTGATCCCAGTAAACAGTGTGTCTCATACCGTCTTCTATCCAAATAATCACAAGACACTCACACACGAGTCCAGTAACAACATTCATGATCACAACAGAGAATCCTTGTTTCTTCCATGAATTAACACAGTTCATTCCTCAGAGGGAAGGCTGCTATCAACAACGTAGCTCGCATGCTTTGAAAACCACACGCTTATTGGGGATTTATGGAGCTTACAGATATTTCTCAAATATCTGCTATGTGTTGTTTTAGAGGAAGGTGGTAGAGGTAAAACTATAATGCGATTTGTAAGCCTGGACCGGACTATTGGTTTTCTTATTTATATTTAATTCAAGCTAAATATCCTCCCTTGAATTTTTGATGGGTCAGTAGGAGATAAACAAAACCATGAGAGACCACCATTTTCCTCCTGCAGCTGGTCACATGAGCCATAGACTGGTGTGGATGGCCTGTGCTTGTGTGGTGCTGATTTATAATTTAAAATGTAACTTCATTTATGAAGATGTAGCGTTAAATCAGTTTCGGCAGTTGGCATTTTTACACAAGCTGCATATAAACAGACCAGTCCAGCCTGCACCTGCTTTTCTACCATTACTATGCAAAAACACATATTTGCCTAGCTCTGCCATTAAGCCTTATGTCCATCTCTTTCCCCTCCCAGCGTTTACTGCAAGAATCAACCTGCAGCCTGTCTTATACATGCACTCTCAAACACAAACATATAAACAGTGGCTTGTGTGAAAAGCATTGGAGAGACACAGGGAGGCTGGGGCCCACTCATCCGTTACCAGAATGAATGGCCGTCATTAGCATGAGGCTCCCCAGCAGCACCCTGCAATGCAGCGACACACACAATGGTTAGGAGTGCCACGCTTCCCCCTAGGTCTGTGCCCCCCTCCCCACCAAGAGAAGCCCTTTTGTCTGAGCAGCATCTGGACCTGACCTCCATGCGATCGCGTCCGATGACCCCCCCAACGCCACCGTATCCACAACTACTCCTCCTAGCACAGCATTCCCCTTTCTACCAATCTGAAAATATCCACCTCCTCTGCCGCTACCCTTCGCCTGTACCCCTGTCCGTTCTCCACACCCCCCCTCCCCAAACGTAGCCGTAGAATCTCGGGCTTCTTGAAAAGGGGAGTTCTGTTTTGCACTAGCGCTCGGGCTCGTACACAAGGCTTTGCAGCAGAATCAGAAGAACTAAATAGGAGAGAGCCACGAAGCTATACTGGCCATCTGTCCCTCTGGGTTGAACGTGCCTGCTCTAAGTGTGCTTCAACCACCCCCCTTCTCATAATACTACCCACCCCTACCCCCACCTCCCCCGATTCCCTTAGCCTACATATACACAGCATCATGTAGACCCAACACACGGTTTTTCGATGAGCAAAAAAACCCACACTTGCCTTATCGTGGTGTCCAACGGTAGCCTCTAAATCGCATAGTAATCCTTCATGTTTAAAAAAAGGAAAAATCCAGTCTCTCCTCCAAACAATGATGTCCACATGATGACAAGAAGCGAAGGAGGAAGAGATAGAGAGAGAGGGAGGGAGAGAGAGGGAGAGAGAGAGAGAGAGAGAGAGAGAGAGGAGAAGGCAGCAGCTCTAATGTGACAGGGAGAGACGAGGCGAATGGCAGGACGACGCTGACACACTGAGGCTAGGGGTTTTCATGAGAAGAGAGAGAGGGAGTAAGGAGGAGGAGGAGGGGGGGGGGGGGGGGGGGGGGGGGCAAAATCAGGTGGGGGGGGCAATGAAGAGCTTGAAATGGTATAAAGGTAAATACTGAACAGCCAGAGGTTAAAAAAAAGATAAACGATAACAAAACACAAGTCCAAGCTCTGCCAAAACTACCTCAAGAAAAAAGACCAAGATGAGCTTAAAAACATGAAGTGGCCAGCAGAGTCTCCAGACTTAAACCGCATCAGGCTCGTTCGAGATGAACTGGACAGAAGAGTGAAAGCCAAGCAACCTACAAGTGACACACATTTATGGGAACTTCTGCAACAGACTTGGGACAGACTTTCTGAAGAATATTTGTTTTCTATTGTAAAAAGAATGCCACGAGTGTGTTCAGCTGTTATATCTGCCAAAGGTGGACACTTTGATGAAACAAAAGTTTAGAATATGTTTTGGTTAAAAGTAAATAGTAAATAGTAAAAAACTGGAAAAATTGTGGTGTTATAAATCATTTGATTGGTAATGTATACCAAAAAAAACTTTTGGCGATATATCGATACAGCAGCCCACAGTATCGATACTGTATCATCACATTAAATAGATATATCGATATTTTGATATTTTTGCACACCCCTGTTCCTCACTTACTTTATGCATTCCTGGCATCCTAATTTATTTACAGCAATAAGTTAATAAGCTCTTTTCTCTACTTCCTGAGCTTCACAGTAAAGCTAAAAACAACTAGCATGCTAACAGTACAGCAGCCTGACTTCCTGATTTGTGAACGATAAAAAGGGTTTATAATTGACACAGACAGCACAGGTCTCATTGGTAACCCTATTAAGAGTTGCTTTTACAGTCTGTTCTAGGGCAACACAAAATGAACTTGATTACGAAAAAAATCTCTGTTGATTTAGACTTGTAAAATCATTTCTTCAGTTTAATGGAACAAAGTTAAATTACTGTCACAGAATATTAACATAATTATTTGATGTTATCATATCACTCAGCCTGTTGTACTGCTCCCTCCCCTTTGGAGCAGCTGCTGTAGATTTGGCTAAATGAATCCCACACAAGAGCAGCTCCTCTATCAGTTGTGACATGTGCCGCGCACAACAACAATAGCAATATGTAGCGTAGCTAGGGGAATTAAATATGCAGGGTTTGTGAGTTCTTCTCTCAAACAGAAAACACTCTGTTCCAACTTGTGATGTCGTGTGATAATACAGGAAGTGCTCGATGATGTTTTTTGAAATAATACAATACACTTTCATTAGAATAATTTCAGCCCTGGAGTTGCCAGTTTCTGCAGAACAAAACATAAAATGTAGCTGTTGATTTGAAACCTACCACTTCATGACATCACAAGGTGGAACAGAGCATTTTGAGCTTTGGAAATATAGATGCAGACTAAAAATAAAGGATTACTCAAACATGTGTGAGCATGGTTCCCATTTTTTTTCAGTGACAAAATTTCAAAACTTTTCCATGACTTTTTAATGACCTAAAGTTAATTTTCCATGATTTTACAGCACCCAACATGTGTAGAATTGATCATACTTTTATGGCTAAATATGAAATGTTAACCCTTTCCACTCACCTTATGGTTTGGGATTATAGTTTTTTCAAAATACTGTCAGTGCATTTACTGTCGTCTCTTTTAAACAAAAGGTGCATATGTTCGTAAATAATCATAATAGCCTAATGATAACTTGACTGAACGCTGTAGTTGCGAAAAAGAGAAAACTTTAATTGAATTTACAAAATTCTATGACTTTTCCATGATTTCCAGATATGTTTTTGAGGAGGTAACACATTTATAATTTAATTTACAGCTCACAACAGTCAATTTTGCATAGTATAGGACCTTTAAGTATATGATCAATTCTGGAAAAAAAAAAATAATAATAATAATAATTGAATCAATGGACTGAGGGTGATTACTGATGTGATTCTTATTTATACACTACTCCTGTAATAAAACAAAGAAACACAACTGGCCCAACTTAAATATGATAAACCTGCCCAACCAAACAGCTAAAACAGAGTCATAGAGGCAGATGTAAGACTAGAAAAACAGCAACAGTGGTAACAGCAGGCTGAGGCACCTGTCTGAATCCAACTCATGTGTCACAGAGGAGGGGTACAGCTAGCACGAGGGAACAGCCACAAGACCAGGAGGAGTGTGGCCTTTTATTATTTGCCTGCTGCTTTGTTCTTCTGCAGTGTCATGCCAAGGCTGTATTTGCATGTGTGTGACTGAGAGAGAAAGAGGGTGGGGGGGTGGGGGGTGTACTGATACTATGTATGAAAGAACGACAGAATGAAGGTGTAGTCAGTATAAAATTTCCATGTTGGACCGGGGTAGTGTTTTGTTGTAGTCAGATCAATGTCTGCTGCTAAAGTGCCTATGATGGGTTAGTCTACTCATTTTACTAAAACACAGTTAAGATATACTTACGATTTTGGCAAAAAACATTCAATTTGCCAATTTTTTAGGTTTGCCCATTTTTAGGTTACTTGCTAGTTGGGTTAAAGTACCATAAAAATGTGTTTCTGTAAACTGTGCCAAACTTTTGAACAGAATTCTCCCAGTGTGACATATGCTTAAACTCTCTATTTCCTGCAATTTTCAACATATTGTTCAACTTTTCTTTGCAAATAGCTTCTTGATTAGTGTAAAACTACAATTTATATTTACAATAGTCATAATCCCACCAAATGAAGTCAAAATTAGAGAATTACCTGTCCTACGCACTTTAAGGCTTTAGTATCACTGTATATAAGGGGAAAAGAGAAATCAACACATCTCATTTTACATGTATGGCACATCGTCCAACATGGCGAGAGTGATTAAGTGCTTAAATACAGTGTGTCAAAGTGATGAAGCATTTGAGGAGCGTGTTAGGTTTTCAATACTTCAGACCAAAACATAGATCTCATTTGTTGCATGTAAGTGTGTGGTATTATCTTGTCCAAACATCTAAGTGTCTACACTGGCCTAAAGCAGGTTAGCTGGTTAGCATATGAGCACTAAGAAACCTCCTAACAATCCAATGTGTGCTAAAGTGGTTATTTAAGTGGTTGGCTATTATTCAATACCAAATCCGTGATTGTTGTGAGTTGAAAGGGCTGTAAGTCATAGAATTCATATATAAATTTTGAGCGGCCTATCGCAGACAAATATTGATAATGATTCAAAATCTGTGGATTATTAATTTGGATATTTATGTTTGTAAATCTCCCACAGAGTTACATATAACAACTCGCTTTTATTTAACAGATAAACTCCCTACAACTGTACAACAATTTATGCAACGAATAAGCATATGTCCTGTCAATCATCATGTCTTCCTTATCATCTTGTATAAAGCTGTGATTTTATATTTTTTATTACTTATCTTATTATTATTTTGACTTGTACATTATATAATCATGCCTTATTTGACACCTGTCTTTTTTGACAGGTGTCTGTCTTTTTTGCTACTTATTTAGAATTATTACCATTTATATTTTTGCTCTTTGTTATGATAATATATTATGATGTGTGAGCTACTGTGTCCAAATAATTTCCCTTGTAGATCAATAAAGTTTGTCTGAGTCTAAGCCTGTCTAAGTCTGTAGGCCTCTGCCCTCCATATGAAATTATGACTTAATTAAAAAAAAAAAAAAAAAAGACTAGAATTTATTATCAATCGTACAGCATATTGTGAAAGTGCTGTCTTTGTGCATTTAGAGGCCAGAGGAAAGGTCCCCTCTCATGTCTTCTGCTTATTGATACTTTGCAGCTGATATCATCAACAGTCCCTGGGGTGTGATACTAACTGAAGGTACTACTCAGTTTGAAGCTCTTTTATTTTATGTTATTTTAGCACAATCTGGCCAGACAAAACTGATTTAGTTGGAACTACAACAGGTGAGATTATTTGTGCTGTTAAGCAAGTCTCTCACACATAAAATTACAGTGATAAGATAGCTATCATTAGTTTTTCATTTAGTCACTCTGATCTTTCTGTTGAAAATCAGGCTACGTTTATATAATGACGGTCTGAACGGAAGACCCAAAAGTGGCATTGCGTCTTCACTTTTTATTCTGTGTTTAGACAAGCGTTTTCGGGAGGAAATCTGCGTGCATGCAGTGATGCAAAAGTGTGTCAATTTCGATTGGGTATGCATGTCAGGCGGCTAAGTGGTGATGCTAGGTGGTGATGTATGTGACGTAAATACGTATGCGCCGTGACCAGATCTGACCAGAGTTTTGCGTCTTGGGCAGTGTAGACGGAAATGCTATGGCAAAGCATATTCAATTTCTCCACTCTGGTGGGTGATTTCAGATTTTTGTGTTTTTAAGCCCCAAAAACGCCGCCACCATCTAAACGAAAGGCACTTCTGATCAAATAGTTTATCGTTTTACCCACAAGTGTTCTCGTGTAAACAGGCCCTCTAACTCCTAAACAGGACCATGAACACTTGTATTGATCACAGGCTCCTGAAACTTTCATATTTTTTCAGACTTTCAGATCTTTCAACTTTTTTTTGGGCTGTGTTTGCTGTGTGCACTGTGTCACCCTGGTACATGCAGAATGGCCCCAGCGAGATGTATTACTGTACTGTACTGTACTGTATTACTTCATTGTGCTTGTTTTTCTGACACTCCGCACTAATTGTTTGGGTTCCCTGCAGCTCATTCACACCCAGCCATTGTAGATGTTCACAAGTACAAAGTCAATTCATTCACAGCGGAAATGTTACGTTACTAAACAATAACATCGCTCAGTCATTGAACATTTGCATCTATTATGCTGCTGACGGAGCGTTGAATGAATAATCACATTTCTTTCAATACATTTTTTGCCATGAAGAAGAAAACTGTAGAGTTCCTGGAAGTTGTTATCATTAAAATGTTCAAATATAGCTGCAGAGGAAAACTATATACGGTATGTGTTTATTTATGCTTCAGGTATAATCCTTATGGAATAAACTCCAAAGAGAGAGTTGATTTGCTGCCGTCAGTGGTGACACATCAAAGCATACCTGTACAAATGGCTTAAAAATTATGTACTCATTTCAACATATATCAATACTGAAATACAATCTATCCTACTATCTATGACAGAACTAATATACGACCACATGGTTTGTAGGGATGTAACAATAACCGAAATATCATGATATCGTATCGTCAAAAGTTTCACAATAATACCATGGGACGTCACAATATATCGAATCACAAAATCCTTTGCTTAAATTGTTTTACAGCTGCAATACCTCTTAAACATCGGGAACTACATATCCCATGATTAATTTTCGCACAGACAACATGAAGAGATATGTTTTTTACTTGAATTCTAGAGATTATGATGGAAATAATTCACACCAAATTCTTGTCAGGGTATTTTAAAAACTAAAAAGCATCCTATCTACAATTATATCTGCAATAAATATCGTACCGAGAGATTTGGATATCGTTACGTCCCTAATGGTTTGCGTTGAAAATTACATTCTACTGACTCAAAAATATTAAAACCAGTATTAACTATTAGTATTAATATTGATATTAAGTCTGAAATTGTCATGACAATAACAAAAAATAAAATATCACAATCATTTCTTAAATAATTCTGTCCATATAATCATTGCACATCGCTGCATTCTTTAAATTCACCTAACAAATACACACAGCATTCCAATTCATTGATCCAGACTAAGCAGAGATAATGTGACCCGACTGTAGTTTTGCTCTGTGTTCCCTGTATGTAGTGTGGTCGTGTCTTGCCCTCTTTGTGAAGGCTCAGCCCACTCATCACATAATCAGGCAGGAGTCTATTTTCAATATATCAGAACATCATAATCCCAGTGCGATCAGCATGGGGGGAGCTCAGAGGGGGATTTAACGGTCACATGACGCAGGGCAGAAGGACCACAGCCAGCTACAGATTGAGAGCAAAAGTGCAAATAAAAGGAAAAAATATTACGATGCAGAGTCCCTCCCTACATCAATGAAGGAAAAAGAGAATAAGGGATAAAAAAAACTGTGCCAAAGCAGTAAATTGCATCATATTATGTATATTATTTTACCAATATTTCTGCTTATGTGTATTATACACTCATGAATCATATAAAGTAAATATACCTATTTCCTGATTAGTTATTAGTATTGTTATTGTATTATAATGTATTATTGTATTTAGTAGTATATGTTCTAAACTAAGATGCACAAAGTAGGAGATTCAAGCATGCAAAATGATTGAAACTGTATGCAAATGATATGATGAACAAATAGCCCAGTAATGTTGTATTTAAAATGGAAAAGTAGGATTGTGGATTGACCAATGATGATTCCGAGCTTTGTGAAATACTTTGTGCCTAAGACTTTATCTTGTAATCCATGAGTGACATTGTTTCAACCTAATCATGACACAAGTACCACAGGAAATGGTAGCGCTGTCCAGTAAGATTGAGGTCAAGATTCAACCTCTGGTAACAACAAGTGGACAGGTACAAGATTCTATTACAGTTCTAAGTTCCCGTAATTAAAAAGTAGAGATTCTGATTATGTTGTCATACATCATTAAATTTACAGTTAGGAAAATTTTGAGATACGGGAGATATGAAAGTATTCTGATACTATAAGAAGACAAGTAGTGCTAATAGCACTAGTAACAGCTAATAGTATTTCTATGGATATTCTGCCTGCTGTCATCAAACATGAAGATTTTTGTCATCATGTTTTTTTTGTTTGTTTGTTTTGTTTTTAATGGTGAGCTATAAAGACATAAATCAAGCCAAAGAGTCTCAAACTCTTTCTACTGAGTACCACCAAAAAAAAAAACTTACTCAGATGGACATTCGATACAACTAAAGCTGATTTTAAAAGTTGGTCAAGAAACCACAGAATAAAACTCATATTAGTACTCACAAGGCACAGCGTGGCGATAAAGATTGGCTCGGATGATTTTCTGTAACTCATGATCCGGGGAAGACTTCTGAAACCTCAGGTTCAAGTAGTGCTTTAAATCCTTATTCAGCTTGTTACCTGGAAAACATTAACATTTTTTAGTGAATGGGTAAGAAAGAGTGCGAAATGCACACTACATACTAAATTCAATATGCCTGGCTTGGCCAGACTCTAAACAAAATACTATACACAAAATAAATATAAATCAGAACAAAAAGAAGAAAGAAAGCATGTAAATATATATAACAAGCAAAATTACTTCACATAAAACATCACAGTCATTTCACCCAAACACATAGTGCAATAAATAGGTTAATGAGTAAGCCACAGGGGCAGGTGTAATTAGTTAAAAGTCTCTCTGATTGGACAGACCTCAGCTTTATTGAAGCATCTATCCAATGAGAAGTGCTGATGCCACTGACTGCATTTGAACAAAGCATGGGTGTGCACAATGGGGCCAGATGGTCAGGGCTGGCTCTCACGCCAGGGTCGCATTTAGGGCCATTTAATGATCTCCAAATATATCCTCCTGTCTGAGAGTGCTGGCAGCCTCTTCAGGGGGAAGAGCCCTGCCTCCTGTGAGCCTCTGATCACTGCACTGGGCTTCCTCTTGGCGTCAGAACGGCACTGTCACTGTGGCTGCTGACAGGGCAGGTAGCCACTCCATTAGAATGAATGAGAAACAAACGAAATAGACAAAGAGGCATAGCATAGAGCATAGCAGAAGGGCTGAGATTCTTAAGAATCTTAAGAATTCTTAAGAATACTGAGATAGCATTTTCCCAATTTAGTGTTTCCCTTTAATAGAGGAGACTATTGTGGCCCCGCATAGTCCCCCAGTCTAAAAACTGTCTGAGCAAAAATAACTGGTAAAACAAATTATACTTTGTGCTTGTGCTTGTCATCACAAACATATATAAGTAACCATCTGTAACCATTTAATCTGTAATCTGTATTCTGTAATAGTAATCTGTAATATGTATTTCTACACCAACATATTGTATTAAAGAAAATGATTTGAACATGGATTGCTTATGCCACTACAGTCTTAGTATAAATCTGTGGGAAACACTACAACTACAACCATTTAAATTCTAATGTGATACCATTGCAATTTATTTTACCACCCTAAAATATGCTCAAATGGAATCTACAATCAAACATTACAAAAACATTAGGATTATTCATGGTATGTAATTGGTGCAAAAGCATAGATAAAAAAATATTGGTGATTGCTATTAGAAACAGCCTTCAATGTGCATGGAAATACTGCATTTGTTTGAAAAGATAAACCAATTTCAGAAACATATAACAGGTCACATAGCTGTACAGTACATTGTTACAATGCACAGCCAGAGTCTTGGATGTGAGAGGGAGGAAGCGGCGTGTTGTTGAGCGTGGCCTGAGGTGTGGTCTGCGCTGACATCATCCTGTGTCACATGGATCTCTTCCCCGGATGGACTTACTACACTATAAATACAACCAGGAGATGGACCCAAAAATCTGATTTATTTAGTACACAGCATATTACTGATATAGTGTAAAATAATCTATATTATAATAACAGTGAGATTTTATTGGAGAGTGGAGGAGACCCTGGGTGCATTATCTGTAGCTGTATTTTTCCTCTGCACATGCATGGCCCTCTGTTGGAGCAGCAGCACAGTCAGGTAATTGTTACCTAGCAACAGCCATACTGACGACCATCATTACGATCGTGGCTCGACTCGCAGCGGTGAGACTGTAAAAATGAAAAACATACACCACTCACTCTCTCACAGACATCCGATATGCACAAGGCTTCCTCCTCATGTGTACAATAGCCCTGAGTAGCATCTCAGACCAAAACCGGACCAAAACCGGAAAACAAGATACATCAACAAATTAACCAGGTCTTAAAAGCAGAACTACATAAGAATGGCCAAGGACTAAACCAGGACAGAATCTTGCACATGGCATAACATAATAATTATATTTTTTTAAATAATTATAATAATCTAGGACAGCTAAACCAGGATCAAACCTCATCTAAACAAGAACAAAAACTGTTCAAAGGAATACATTTGAACTTGGAATAAATCTGATATTTACAAGATAAATTACCAGGATTATCTATAATGTACCTGTAGAGATAAGTCAAATTTGGCCAGTCTCATGACTCAGCAGTAGTCTACACCACAAATGTAACTCTGGAAATAGCAACCTGATGACGAAACACCAAGTCCCTAACACCATAGACTGGGAACCACTGCTCTACTCACCAGTCTATTAACCACTAGAGGTTTACTACATTGTAACAATCTCTCATCAAAAGTAAAATATGTTTCCATTCATGTTTGCATTGGACTGCTGGCTCACAACTGAGGACCACAGCCAGAACAACCCCCTCCGGTGGGGACGTTCAGGCAGTGGAGGGTGGCCCGCCCAGGTGTCATGCTCCATCAAGGAGGAAGTCATTAAATATTCAATATTTATGAGGATTAAAGCTATGTACCGGAGAGATTACAATCACAACCATGTAGACACAGGGAATGAGAGACCTCTAATCAAAAGACTATACAACTGCACATTATTTAACAAGTATGATTAATTCATTTAATAATGGCTACAATAAAATGTAATATGAAAATAACATAATGTAAATATAAAAAGATGTAATCTGTCACATTACTGTAATATTCAATACACATATTTTAAACTCAAAAAAGCTTGAGAGTATCTATCAACAATTAGCTCCAATTTGCTTACAGTATGTACATTTACCCTAAATAAGTAATAATAAACAATAACCCTTTCAGATTTTTCATATTGCCATTTATATCAGGTACAACCAACACTGATACAAAAGACTACCTCACCTTAAAATAAATGACTGTATAAATGTCTAACATGAGCAAATTTAACCCAGAATCTGCTTCAAAGAATATCTTCAAATCACAAGATATAAGGTTTAGAAATCATGTGTTCAATAGATTTGTATAGCATAGAAATTTGTATAGCATAGAAAAAACATGTGTTACATAATAGTGCACAAAAAGAAGCTCCCATCAAAATGTTGACAGTTGAAGATGCTTACAAATGTCAGTGTGTGAGGTCTGTCACTGCTGGATCTACAGAGCTGAGGTTTAACCCAAATACAACTGGCTTAGACATATCCTCCATGCCCCCAGTTCACATTACATAACCTTAAATCTAGTTTTGCACAACTTGTTTTAGGAAGGCAGGGGTGCGGGCTCCCAAACATCTGCGCAAGAAATAAGAAAACAACTACAGATACTGAATATAAACATCTTTGCCGTAGCTTGTGTTGAAATGCTTACAGATTTGAACAGTGAATGATTTAAATGCTTTCAACAAATGTGATAAATAAAAAAGTTATAAGTTGAAATCTGTCAGATACACCACAATCTTGTATTCTGTAAAGGCAGCATAAACATATGGTAGTAGCTGCTTTCAACATCAGTAGACTGATGCCAAGCAGCTGCAGCCTATAGCAGCTCACAACAGCTGTCACACATAAGCCCCGGCTAAAACCTGTCAATCCACAGCAGAAAGAGGACATGCTACAGAACGAAAGCAACTATGGTGGCCAGGGTTTTCTATTGCATGTATATTGTTTTACTTGTTAAACATTATCATAAGGGAAAGTTGAATAGGGAGTGCTTTATGGTGTTTGCCTCGTCACTAGAGCTCTCTGTTACAGCCTGATTGAGATTCAGTGGCTGTTCTCCGGCTCAACACTGCCCTCTGTGTCTCTGAGCCCCCTCCATTCAAATCTGCTTCAGACAGGCCCGTTACCACAGCAACCAGGCTCCAACCAGCGCAAGGGGAGGAGAGCACAGCATGACAGCACAAGCACAGTGCACACAGAGGAGCTGCTGCCCCCTGGTGGTGCATGACAGATCTGTGATAGCTCGTCGAGAGAAGAAAGACTTCAAAGATGTACAATTCCATGCAGGGATTAAAATAAGATGGTATTTAGTTCCATATTTCTTACATAATGCAGCACAAAAATACCCATTATCATGCTCAAAATGATATGCTGACAGAGACGGACTGGTTAAATGCACATTAACAATCGTAAACAGACAATAGCCAAATCTCATTTTAAAGAACACAGATCTTTTAGATACATGTCACTGAATCTTTAAAATAAAATAAAATCTCGCTCCCAAAACATTTGCCAACTCACTCCGTGCTATCTCTTTTCTGCTTGTCCATATTACATATTTATACTTTAAATAAACTAAGCCAAACAAACTAAACTACTGCAACCTAGTTCTAACTAATATTGAATGTTTTTATATGTATGTTTCAAAGTGTCCAAGTTGAAAACATAATCTTCTGTATGTAAAATGTCACCAGACTCCTGATGAGTTTGTGTGATGGGAGCAGAAGAGTTTTATGTCTGAATTAGCTGATCTGCTTCATCCCTGAAGGTGTTCAATGACAGACACAGCCCTGACTTTGGATAGAGAGAAGAGGTCTGTCTAATGAAACGCTGCCAGTAGTGATGACAGAGAGGATTACAGTGCAAGACAAGATGCCAGAGTCCAGCTCCAAGAAAGTCTCTGTTTCGTCCTCACATGTATGTATTAGTTTTACTTATTTTAGTTAGAGTTATAGTTGTTGGTATATCCAGGTGTGTGTATGCAGAGTCAAGAGGGATTTACAGGGTTCCCACTTTTTTCATTGACAAAATTTCAAAACTTTTCCATGACTTTTTCATGACCTTAAGTGAATTTTCCATGACTTTATGGCACCCAACATATGTAGAATGGGTCAAACCTTTAGGGTTAAATATGAAATGTTAACCCTTTCCACTCACTTTATGGTTTGTTATTATAGTTTTTTAACATTCAAAATACTGTGCATTTATTGTCCTCTCTTTTAAAGAAAAGGCACATAAGTTCAGAAATAATTATAATAGCCTAATGATAACTTAACAGAACGCTGTAGTGGCATAAAACAGATACTAAAATTCTATAACTTTTCTGAAATTTTCACTGAATTTACTAAATTCCATGACTTTTTCAGGCCTGGAAAATGACATTTTCAATTTCCATGATTTTTCCAGAATTTCCAGGACTGTGGGACCCCTGGGTTTATGACAATGAAATAGAAGTATGAGGCTAGTGTGGGCAATATTCCAAAATATTAATAACAAAATTTCTTGCGGCCATATCACAATTTTGATTTAATAATGATTTATGCAAACATGTATTTATATAGACTTGAAGAGATAACTAATGTCCCCTGCTTCCTGTAAGTTCTAAGCACACTATTGGTTAAATCCACCTGTCACTCACACAGAGCTTTCATAAGGCTGACCAGCTGGAGGGATAGAGGAGAAAACAAGTATAGAGTTGGACTCAATAGAAAATTTGTGAGATCACAACATGATGATTTTATGGAAATCACATATCGTCAGAGGAATGGATTCACGATTTGATTTTCATCACCATATCGTCCAGCCCAAGTTGAGGCTATTTAGATTAATATCACAAGTCAATTGCTTACAATAAATACTATTACAGTACAGTGAACAGTTGTTCATTATTGCCAGGCATTGCTGTATTTAGACCTTATACTTGTGCTTTGTGTATGCTGGAGACATCGTGGACATGTCATTTATATTAGGAAATGTAATATGAGGAAAGTGAACCAGGATGACGGGGCCTTTATCTGATCACACACCTGGATAGTAGCACTGGAGAAGGTGGGTGACAGCAGGGAGAACAGATGGTATCGAGACAGCAAATTAAGATTATTAAGAAAATCTGTAGTTTAGAGTTAGATGTGAACTTCTAAAATTCTTTTGCAAAATAATATATCATTGAGACATACCGAAGATACTATTTTGATGAGAAATCCACAGTAATATCATAGTTTCTCAGGTCACTTCCTCAGTCTTTCTCCACACTATCTTGTACTGATAAAACACAATTCATCCCAGTTTCCTTTGGGACAAAAAATACAGTTTTTCCTGTCTTCTCATTTCCATATAATAGCCACAAAGCAGGGACTAGGAAATGCTGGTTCCTAAACAGTAAATGCCATTGTTTGAGGAGCTTCCTGTGGCTCTGAGTCAGGACATCCCGCCAGTCAACATCAACTTCTCCAGTTACACATAAAAGCATTTTCCAGAGCTACAACACAAGATGGGATGCAATGGATGAAACTAATCAAATCTTCTTGGTAATGTCTTTGGTTAGCTTTTGTGGTGTGGTCAATTGCTCTATTACAAAGCCATTATCTAGGAGCTGGACAGTCGAAACAAGAAACATGACGTAATTGTATCAGTTATACAACCTTATCCCCAACTCCCACAATATATACCACATTAATGCAATAGGCAGAGTAGGTTTTCATCTCCACCACATACGTGACCACTGCAGTTTAGGAACAGACCTGTGAGGGTGGAGAGGAAATAATAATACTTGTTGCTATTGAGGCCCACAGTATGGCTATGGCTCTTTCCATCCAACTTCTATATTTACCTCCACAGACACACCCAATGAGGCCACATGTATGACTCTGAAGCATTACATTTTGGCCACAGGGACTTCAAAAGCAAAAGCGAGGAAAAGTTAGCTCAGTTAGCTCTGAACTGTCAGTAGTATGAAATGAACTCAAGAAGTATACCATGGTGATGCACATGGTCTCTATGGAGATTGGGACTGTATGAATAGCTCTTCGCTGATTGGCTGGTGCCTGAACTCGCACTTCGGATGTTTTGCACACCGTCTAGTGTATTCCAATTCCTGACCTAGTCGATGGAGAGAAATGAAATTGAGCAGAGGCACTAGGTGGCGCCAGCCTGGCTAGTGGAGTAGAGCTGGGTATAATTAAGAAGTTGCCGATATGATGCATATTGCGATACAGTGAGCTTACGATTCGATAGGATATATTTGAAATTGATTCAATATGGTTCAATAAAAAATAAAGGCATAATAAGAATAAAGATACTAAAAGTATTTGTTAAACCACTTCTTGTGTAAAGTGAATATGAAACACACCCATCATCAAAACAGCGAAAATGTCAAATGGGTTGCATAAACGAGTTTCCTTCCTCTGAACAAGCAACAAATCTGTAGCTGTAACAAAATAATTGAGTAATATATACCAAAAAATACTTTTGGCGATATCAATACAGCAGCCCACGAAATCAATGTTGTATCATCACATTAAACTATCTGATATATTGATATTTCTATATTTTTTCACACCCCTACTTTGGAGCATTTGAGGCAAAGCAATACAATTTCTATTGTAGTCTCTACTGGAAAAAGTTTCATAGTGCACCTTTGAGAAAATTACAATTACAACTGGAGAGGAGCCCAAGCAACTTACAACTATAGGCAAAACTGCAACCCAAAAGTTTTTGTGCCACATTGTTAACGCCTGTGTCAGCTACTTAAGGCCTGAGGCAGGATACGCCTTGGACAACAATGGCCTGTTCGTTTCAGTGTTTACAGAAGGAAATGGGTACAAAAACCGCTTTAGTACATAGCGAAAGTGAATTATTTTTAGTTTTTTTTATTTTCTGGACTCTGACAAAATCTAAGATACCGTCCAGTAGCCCGTTGGGTCAGTCCGATGCCATGCTGTTGCTGAGTCAGACACAGGCAGCAGTGCATGATGGGAGACTGGTCTGAAGAAGACTTAGAGACAAAGATACACAATGATTGGAGCAGAGGCAGTGTGTACGCTCCAGTGCGCCGCATCTGTTTGCTGCTAAATATAACTGCAGCAGCCTACCGCCGTGCAGGCCCTGTTACTGACTGAGGGACGGGAAGACACAAGAAGCAGAGATAAGGAACAAGGATTTGTGACTGAATACACAGCTAAGTGCCCCCAAAACAGAAAAAACCAAAAACAATTCCAAACTTCAAAACAACTGAACTGGACTAGCTGTATCAGAATTATAAACTGTCTCTCAGTTTTACAGCAAAATAGTAATTGCTAACTGCATACCACATCAAACACAGGATATCTGACTCAAGCTGTACAAGATTATAAACTTTGCTTAAAAAACACTATAAATTTATTCTGCAACACCACTAACTAGAATTGTCGGATCAATTTTCACCCATACTGCGACGCCATGTCAAGACACTCATCAAACTCACCAGTGCATAAAGATGGGGGCATGTATGACAGGTTAAAGCAGGTGAGGCCACAGAATAGCAATCGCATCTGTTTCTGTCGGCCCCAGGGCAGCTGTGACTACAATACTTAACCATTAAGTGTAAGTGTGGTGGAATAATAATGCACCAAATCTTAAAGCAACTTAAGTGTTTAGAAAGTGTCTATATATAGGCCCGTCATGATAATTTCTACAGTCACTTATCATTCAATATTTAAAAGCTAAAACCTTTATCATTTGTACATTGTATTTGCACTACTGGGACATTTTTTGTTATTTTTTTGACTATATGAGAAGATGTAAGCAGTAAAACGTTAAGTTATGACTCATTATAGATGCATACTAAGTACTAAACTTTCATTCTGCTATGGAGCTTATGATTTTAACATTATTACACATTTAGAATAGCTTTTGTGGTTTAAATCTGATCTTGGGTTATTGTATCAGCGGTAAAAATTTGTTTCAATCATCATCATCTATATTTATCATCTATGTTTACTTAAGCAATACATTGCACTTCAAAATGATTGTGACAGGCCTATCTATATAAGACTAATGCAATTTTCTTTTATTATACATCAATTCCAAATTTCAGTATAGGCGCACTTCAAAACAAAACTCAAATCATTCACCAATCCACCTCCAGTTTTTACTACCGTAGTCTCTGCATGTAAAAGCACAAACGTAGTGCTCTGAATCCTCTGTCTCTTGCTGTGCGTACACCATCAGTTCTGACTGGCTGCTTCTTCTAAATATCATTGCCTCTTCATCTCTCACACAAAATCCCCTTGTCGTTAAAGCCTATTTCCACTGAATCTTCTCACCACAGGCAATGAGAAAGAAATGAGAGACACATCCTACACTTCAGCTTTTGCTTGTACTACCACCAAAATAAACTACAATACTAAAGCAGAAGAGATGTCATCATTGGTTGCTAACATGATGAAACAATAACAACAAAGATGCAAGATTCATGAAAGAATATAACAACCACTAATTTGTGCTTTAAACTGAAAGGGACCAAGTTGTCAAAGGTTGCTAGTTTTGGTGTATAAATCGGTGGTTAGAAGTTAAAAGAGAATACAGTGACCTATATGTGCAAACTCTAAAAAAAAATAACATATATGGAACACCCACTTTGACAGAAATAGACGCTTGAACTGTGGGACTATCCATCACATGTGAGGAGAGAGATGGCTGACAGAGTGGAGGCCCTACAGGGAGATTCATTAAATTAATCTTGTCATGTGAATTTCCTCACTTTGTTCAAAGCCCAAAGACATGGATTTAATGCAGAAAGAGAAAGCATGCTGCCTGATGAGAGAAAGAGAGCGAAAGAAACATTAGGTAGACTTCATAATAACTACACTTTAATTAGTTGAAAGTAGCTTTATTAAAGAAAATAAATAGCTTTAACAAAGAATGAAGCCATGAACAAAGGCTTAATTCATAAGTAACAAATAATACAGCTTAATACACTAACCAAAAGGTAGCTACTAATCCGGAATCATTCTTTTTTATATATATATATTATTAGATGTACATGTTAAAAAAGAAAACAAAAATGACAAAAACAAAAAACAAAACAAAAAAAACAACAAAACTCCCACACCCCTTTCTCCACAGTCTATACACACACACAAACACTGGGCAAATAAAACTAAACTAAAACTAAAGTCCAATCTTCAACCTTCAGTCTTCAGTCATAAAGCCTCAATCATTCTTAATAAACTATTTGTTCATTATTAATTAATTATTAATTATTAATTACGTATTAATTATTAGTTTAGGTACCACACATTACAGACACATATTGAAAGTAAAGTACATAAAACACTGAATTATCTGAAAAGACCCTTTTAAATGGGAAAGAGGAACAGAGAAAGTTGGATGTCAGGCTGAATCAGTGTGTTTTGAAATAACACAGAGCAGACAGCTGTCTTTGAGCAAGTGCAGAACTTTATAAGAAAACTGTGCTGTGTTTTATTTTATAATAATAAGATGTGTGTCAGTTTTGATTTAGGCATCTACTACATAAATAAACTCTGATTTGCTTCATAGTTTGTTTCAGATTTTTTATTTTGTTTGATAATGCTTTCTTAAATTGTTAGCAGAAGGCTCCAATTCCTGGACCAGAAAATTCACATTATACCATTAAAGTTATTTATTATTTCAGTTATGTTCAGTTTGTTTATCTAAGTTGTTCATAGAAATAAAAACTGTCATTTATCTCCATAGCGACAAGCAGGTGACACCACCAGGTCAACTTACATTTATCATTTTTATGTGAGCAATAAAAAAGCATAGATAAGTTTAATGTTTTATATGGTAGATCATTCCAGGCAAACAATACTATCTGTACAGAAACAAGCAGGTGCTGAACCTCTACATGAAAGTTACATGATGTTCTTTCAAAGGGTCTCTATTACACTACTTTCTGATCATTATAATGATCGTTATAATTAGAGCCCGACCGATATATCGATTGGCAGATATTATTGGCCAATATGAGCAGCTGGAAGCATACTGACTATCGGCCGATATGCTTGCTGATAGGGGCCGATATTTCACGTGGGCATGTTATATTTCGTTATAAAGCTAAGACTCTCTACATTATGTTCATTTAATCCAATTTACAGACAGATAAATGTCCTAATATGTGGCTCCGCATCAGTATTTATCTGCAGTCATTTGTCTCTGTGTGTGTGTCCATACTGTCCCTGAACACACCCCCAGAGTCACATGTGTTTGTTTACACTCGCAGACATAGATCCATGTGCGCAACACTGAGAATATATTCTTTTTAGGGACAATCGGTTTGAGTCTGGATTTAAAGGACATTTATTAGTGCAGACTTCTGATGTTAGGAGGAGTCTGTGTGAGCGGTGAGTGTTGATAATATGTCGACTTTGAAGCTAGTTTTGGTTTGTTCTGATAGGTTAGCGATTAGCTGCTGTAGCTCCCACACATAAACAGGCTGTTTTCTATTGGTCTATTGTAAAGTGACTATATTGGCCGTATATTTGTTACTGGACCAGCATTGATATGTAAATGAAATGTGAATAGAGGTGTGAACGATGAAATTTACGCATATAATTAATTACCGCGGCGCGCAGCATTTATGGCTATAGGCTAATAGACCAAACGTCCATTTTTCCCCGGACATGTCCGTATTTTGGGTCCTGTCCGGGGCGTCCGGGGTTTTTTTATAAAGTGATGCAAATGTCTGGGTTTTCAGTACCGTTCATTAAACTGAGCGTCTCTCGTAGCGTCTGTGACTCAGAAGGAGTGAGCAAACACAATCAGTCAGTCAGTCTGCAACATACCGAAGCACAAACGCGCATTTAACAATGACTTGTACAAGAAATTCTCCATTTTCCGTCCCGATCGGGACAAGTGAGAGGCCATGTGCACAGGTTGTGAGTGAGAGTACAGTGCTCCCTCGTTTATCGCGGGTTACGTTCTAAAAATAACCCGCGATAGGTGAAATCCACGAAGTATCAACTTTATATTTTACAATTATTCTATCTGTTTTAAGTCTGTAAAACCCCTCAGCACAAACTTTATGCACTTTTCTCAGACAGGACAGGTGCAACCCTTTTTACTTTACCTTCTTAAAACGTATTGCTGCTGTTGTCCTTTTGTTATTTTCCTCCTTCTTTATGTAACAAACTGAAGATTCATTTATTCCGTAATGGAGCCGACAGCGCAGAGTCCTGCACGGGTCAGTTTTTTGAGACCCCCAGTACAACACCGCACCCACGCAGTACAGGACCGCACCTGTCCGTTAATCCGAGATTATATCAAACTTTTGCGCTGCCTACGCCACGGACTGAACCAAGACTACACCAGGACTTACCCAGGACTGATTCCAGGTCTGAAGAGGAGGACTAATCCACGACTGAACTAGGACTGAAACAGGACTCACCAGCTTGGAGATAACCACAGGAGAAAGGACTGGACCGGCTCAGCTCCGTACCTCACGGAGGTAAACGCGGCAATTGCCCGATCTCGCTTTGTGGACAAACTGCTCGGCGTTTTCTCTCTTAAATCCAAGATTAGCCCTGATTTAGACCTGGTTTAGCCCTGACTCACACGTGTGTAATTACTACCCGCCTGTAATTCACAATACGCGTTCGTACTCACTCAAACATGTGTGAATGAAACAAAATACAACTCTGGCTGTGTTTTTGAGGAGGTAACAGCATTATGGCATAAAGCTAGAGTCAATTTGTGTAAACTAGGATCTTTAAAAAACAAATATCTCCACATCAAATACCTAAGCAAAGATCAAGCTTGAGATTCCACCTTCAGTAATGTATACATTCAATGATATTTTTCTAGTTTAAATCATGCAAAGAAAGTTATGCAAACTATAACTGTTCAAATCAGTAAATCACACACTGAAGCTGTGGGAGAGTGGTGTGGCGCCAGAGCAGCTTTTATTCAGGTTCCAAAACTAAAGTGTGTGCTGCGCATGTGGATTCTACAATCGATCGGTCCGTGAGAGTCCTGTGAGAGAGGCAGGACAGATGGTTCTGAGCAGTGAAGGCACCAACACAAACAGGAATAAATGGGCCAACATGAGTGCAGAGATGTGGAGGATGCATCAGCTGGCAAATCAATGAGACGAGCTCTTCTGAGACAATTAGGATGCGGGGAACATCAAGTATGTGTTAGCAGCTCTGTCTCAAACCAGAGGCTGAGTTTGCACAACAACCATCAAAAAGAAGAATTTATTTTCTATCTGAAGTACAGCTATGGATACCTTTCATTTTTTTGGCACCAGTAGTTAAAGTGCTCATATTACTCTGTTTTTAGATATATGTTATCATGTTGTTTCCTCATCACAAACATACTTGGAGTTGTGTTTGTTTCGTTCACACATGTTTAACACACAAACCGTGCAAATTTAGGCTCTTCGCTCAAATGGAAAGCACTCAGTTCCACCTTGTGATGCAAAAATGTGTTGAACTATATTCTCACCACCTTCTACAGCCTCTATCTCAGCAACAAATAAGGCCAGTGATCTAATATACCAGGAGCTACAGATACCAGGAGCTCTTTGAAATCTGTATCAAAGTGCTAAGGAGTATTGAATTTGGCGTTTTGATGAACTGGGAAGCAGAGTTTAAAAATAAACAGTACAGTATAGACATCTCTCTGGGTTAGATGTACTTACATATCAATTGTGGAGCATTAATATTGTGAGATCAGATTCCTCTTTCCACTCTCTGCGGACTTCTGTGTCAGAGCAGAGTGGGACTTAAATGAAGATCACTTTCATTGGATTTGATGTGATACATGGTGGTTTCACCTAATGCAGACTGTTTAAGCTTTCTAAAACATTCCATTGACAAGAAAAAACACTGTTATGCAATCTTCAACTTCCATGACCATGAAATCTGTGTTTGTAATCCATACATAGTCAAATTCACCAAAGAGTTGTGAGAGCAATTGAGGCAACTGCTAGTTCTATGTGCTATTTAAAAATTTATAGAATCTGTTTTACTTTTGGTTTGAAGTCAAAAACATAATCATGTTTTTTTTTTTTTAAGTACTTGCGGTAAAGTAGTAAGAACTTTATTTAGAAAACACATGCACATTTCTATCAATCTCTTCAAGGCCTGAGTGTGATGCTGCAGTCCAAAGTCAAAAGTGTAAAATATGTTCTTGAAATCATTGTAGTATATTTTGAAGTATGCATGTACTGTACGTAAAAACATACAAGTACATAAAAACAGATTTATCAAAGAATTAAAAACAACACAACACATTTATGAAGTCTTGCCTTGTTGTGTGAATAGTCTCTGCTCAAAAGAATGCAATTTTGCCAAATCTGGATCACAAAATGAGAACTTCCCTGGCTGGACAGTTTTGCTTTGTTTAATGACAAATTCCCAATAAATAAATCTTGATGGCAAAAAATGTTCCCCTCAGTATCAAACTTGTATAGTACATATTTCTAGGTACTTTGACACTGATGTTTTTTAAGTCTAATCTCTTAATACCCTATATACAACCTCAACTCTACGTAACTCAGATGCTCTTTTAAAGGTCCTATATTACACATACAATAATAAGTAAGCCACGCAATAATGTTGTTACCTCATCAAAAACATACCTGCAGTTATGTTTTGTTTCATTCACACATATCTGAGACATCTCCAAAGCTCAAAATGCAATGTTCCTGTCATGAAGCAGTAGTTTTCAAGTTTAGAGCTACCCCTTTACCTTTAGTTCAGTATAGATTGGCAATTCCAGGACTAATATTACCCAAATGATTCTAGTGAAGGTGTATGGAGCTTAAAAACACAGTGGAGCGCTTCCTGTTTTACCACATGACAACAGAAGTTGGAAGAGAGTGTTTTCTGAACTCTGAAACTGAAAATGTGCAGTTTATGTTAAACATGTGTAAATGAAATAAAACTCAACTCAAGGTATAT
Source organism: Boleophthalmus pectinirostris (assembly GCF_026225935.1). Taxonomy (NCBI): domain Eukaryota; kingdom Metazoa; phylum Chordata; class Actinopteri; order Gobiiformes; family Gobiidae; genus Boleophthalmus; species Boleophthalmus pectinirostris. Next base: position 22,151,787 of record NW_026571515.1, read on the forward strand.
TTTTGATGAGGAAACAACATTATAACATAGATCAGAAAATAGCGTAAAATGGGCCCTTTAAACATGAAACATCTGCATTTCTCATGTGTCCAGTTTATGCACCAACGGCCAACTTTAGACCCACAGCTGCCGGCCAAGGTCACCTCTTCTTTCAGCAGTGACAGAACCATGCCACTGGTCCTGGATGCTAACACATACTGTATATTATCGGTGTCAAATTTAGCTATAGGAAACGAAAGATCTAAAAATAAATTTGTCTATTTTGGGTGTTCACTTTAGGGAATGCTACAACACGTCCCCCATCCTCTCCTCTGCGTCCTTTTCTATCACCAACAAAACCTCCAAACTTTAACATCCTCTTTCACTAGGGCTGGGTATCATTTAGAAGTTGTAAATATGATACATATCTCGATACAGTGAGCTTACAATTTGATTCAATACGATATATTTCAAATTGATTCAATACAAATAAAGTCTAAATCATGTCTGTGATACTAAAAGTCCTTGTTAAACCACTTGTTGTGCAAAGTTCATATGAAACACATACATTTTAATCATCAAAACTGTGAAAATGTCAAAAGTGTTGTATAAACAAGTTTCCTTCCTCTAAAGAAACAACAAAACTGTAGTGCTGTTAAAAAAAAATAATTCAGTAAAATATACCAAAAAATACTCTTGGCGATATATCGATACAGCAGCCCACGACATCGATACTGTATCATCACATTATATGATGCAGTATATCAACATTTCAATATTTTTGCACACCCCTATCTTTCACTATCTTTTGGTTTTGGCCTCCTGTGTGGCAGTTACAATATCAATATCATATCATACTCCCTATACCAGATGTGGGCATTGTCCAGCTCCAGGGCCACGGACACTGACCAGCCCGTTTAAGCTAATTTGGAATAAAAAATAAACATATTTTATAATTTTATCTCATTTACCTCATGCATAGACCAAAGCTGCATTGCTTTTATTTTAGAGTTGTTTTATTTTAGTGTTTATTAAGGCAACCTCACTTGCAGCCTCACTTGTTTAGTCATTATATATATATATATATAGCTAACCTGAGAATTCTGCACAGTATCTTTGCTGTTCGTAGTACTGCACTTTTCTGGACTGAAATGTCCATTGTTTTTCCCCGAATCTGCTGTAGCCTCTTCCAGTTTGGGGGTTACGGCCCCAAGTGCTCCGATCACCACAGGCACCACTGATACCTTCAATGTCCAGGCTTTCTCCAGAGCCCCTGGTATTTTTTAGTTTCTCGTGTTCCTTTTTCCTGATATTACCATCGCTTGGTATTGCGAAGTCCACCACCACGGCTCTGCTCTGTATACACAATATTGTATATATATATATATATATATCTGTATATACAGTCCACAATATTTTCTGTTTCTCATGTGGCACCATGGAAAACCACTGCTGCCCTAAAATGTACTTATGAACATGCTTATTAATATGAATGTATTTCTTAAAAAAATTCCTTAAATTAATCATTCACAATAACAATATTTTTATTGTAATCTCTCTTCTAAAATAAACGTTTTTAGCTCTAGCTTGGAAATAGCTAAAAAATGATGTTAGATGTCTACAGTGTTATTAACAATAAATCTTGTATATTACAAATGTAAAGCAAATTAAGTTTAACTGTTCAATAGATGAAGTTACAGTGTTTCCATCATTATAACTTAGTCCAAACAGTCTAAATTTACTCTGGAAATGCAGTCTCTCAAAGCTGCAGCAGGAGGAAAAATAGCAGTGGTTTTATTGGCAGAGAACAGTGTCTGATTGTGGTTTTGGATTTATGAGAATTAATGTTTAAAGAGGGCCTCAAATAATACATTGAAAGGTACAGAGAGCAGGAAAGCAGACGGTGAAATATTGCATTGGTTAGAGGTAAAATAGGCTGAAGTTGTGCTGAAATATATAGTGAAATACAGTGATTAAGCATCTTCTGTTTGAAGAATTAAGGAAAAGAGTTGACTTTATTAATAGCTAAGACCAAACAACCCTGACCACAAGGATCAAATATTGTTCCCCATTAGAAGTTGGTGAAAAATGTAAATCTATTTTTTTTATCCTATTTATTCAGACATTTTTACAAGCTATCAGGATTATATAAATGTACTACAATAGTCTAGAAATACCCACAACAGTAAAGTTTTTAATCAACTCAGCAGTTTGCAGTTTGCAGCAGTTTGGAATGTCAAAACTACAAACGGCTACAATTATTTAAGAAATTGAATGTCTTCTGTAAACAACAAAATATTACCTTTCCAAAATTGCATTGCTATATAGTGGAAAGCAGTTCCATAACGTAAAAATTACATCATCTCTTACATAATTGCCTGATAGAGTGGGGAAACAGATCCTTAAGACATTCAAAGACAACACAGGGAATATATGATCTCATTGTTATGCTACAGTATGAAAATGATAGAGCGCATTGGAAAAATACAGCAATAAAACTTAAATATAGATGCACCAATCCATCTTTTTCAGGTCTGATATGGATTATTGATAGCAAAGCAGAGACTGAAAACAGCACTTTTCCTTAAAAGAAAAATAAAATAAGACAAAGCTGATTCAGCTGTGTTATGTAGCTGTTTTGTTTTTGTTTGTTTTTTTAATCTCTGAAGTAACTAAAAAATAGCCCAGTATACAGTTCAAACATTCTAAGAGTTTCTGGGCCAACTACAATCAGTAAATTGTCTTATTACATCAATTCATATGTCCTACTAGGATATCGACTGAACTGATATTTGGAAGCCAATATCCAATAGGGCTGGGTATCATTAAGAAGTTGCCGATACAATACATACCCCGATACATAGGCCACGATACGATACATAACTCGATACAGTGAGCTTTCAATTCAATATGATATATTTCAAATTTATTCAATACGGTTCAATAAAAAAATAATGTTCTAAAAGTTTTTGTTAAACCACTTCTTGCGCAAAGTTCATATGAAACCCAAACATTTTAGTCATAAAAACTGTGAAAATGTCAAACGTGTTGCATAAACGAGTTTCCTTCCACTGAACAAGCAACAAAACTGTAGCTCTGACAAAATAATTGTAAAATATACCAAAAAATACAGGCGATATATCAATTTAGCAACCCACGATATTGATACTGTATCATCACATTAAACAATACGGTATATCGATACTTCAACACCCATAATATCCAATCCAGCAAACCTTTCAGTATTGCCACCGACCGATATTGGCATCAGATCAGCATATCCCTAAACTTAAGATGTCCGGACCCCCCTCAAAAACAAGAGCATGCATCTCAAATCCACCTCTTTAAGTGTGTCCCCCCTTCCCTGTTGATGCTGCTGCTGTGACTAACTGGAACCACCAGAACCGGAACAGTCTCTGACACACTCTCCAACAGTGTCCCTCATGAGAAAATCAGCAATTTCCTGACAATCTGCTTTCATTTTAAAAAAGACATGCTTCCTGATGGCACCAGACATGGATATACAATTCCACATGAAGGAGACATTTAACTCACCATCCCCATTATGTCTATATGTTCTGAGACTGCACCTGTGTGAAGACATCAGGTTTGGACTGTTAAACCTTTTCACCTTTTATGGCGTGAAATCTCTGAGAATGAACTCATGTGAAAGTTGGAAGCTCTTAAACCTGCAAGATCAAAGGATTAGTCTGTGCATAGTTGAGTTTAATATGAAGAAACCAAAGTGGAGAGTTTTGCTTGGATTTTTAAAAAATGCAATGATCACATTTTCTGAATGTCTTTGTCAGTGGTCACTTCCCCACATCCTCTGCATCCTCTTCTCTTACACTATCCGTCCTCTTTTATATCATAAAATTCTCTGAGGTATTCATCTTGGGAAAAAAAGAAAAAAAAGAAAAATGGTGGCAGCTCTAACCTTAATACTTTTGCTGCTTTGTGCATATAAAGAGAAATTTAACCACCAATGCATCAAACAAGATTTTCCCTCAGTACCACCAATATATTCTAACACAAACACAATTCACAGGTCTTACCAAAACAATAAATTATTCATAAAATCTCACTTTGTACTATAATTCCACAATACCTGATCCCACCACCAGAGGGCCACACTTGCCCCTGACACCTCTGTTGAAGCACACACTCGGATGGTTCATATAAATCATGCTGGGTCTATACATGTGTGGAGGGGAGGCTACTACAGAAAACAGACACAGCTGGGCAGTATGTTAGGCTGTGTAATATGGTAGAGAGCAAAGACATTAAACAGAAAACATATGGGGGCCAATATCTCACAGTCATTTTCAGTCAACTCACAGATTAAGACTTAAGCTGCAATAAACGGTTGAATGTACAAAAAAATATTGTAATGTTATATCAGTAGTTCTTAAAAAAAATATGAAAATTGAATGTGAATATTTTGACTCAAGGATAAGCTCATTTTAAGCAGCACTATGTAGATCCACCATAGGGGTGCAAAAATATCAAAATATCCATATATCGTATCATTAATATACTGATACAGTATTGATATCGTGGGCTGCTATATTGCTATATCACCAAGAGTATGTTTTGGTATATTTTACTAAATTATTTTGTTACAGCACTACAGTTTTGTTGCTTGTTCAGAGGAACGAAACTCGTTTATGCGACACATTTGACATTTTCTCTGTTTTGATGATTAAAATGTGTGTGTTTCATATGAACTTTGCACAAGGCGTGATTTAACAAAGACTTTTAGTATTACAGCCATGATTTAGCCATTATTTTTTATTGAATCGTATCAAATTGATTTGAAATATTTTGTATTGTATCGTGGCCCATGTATCCAGGTTCTTCTTCAGGGCAACTTCTTAATAACGCCCAGCCTTAGTCCACCACCTGTTTGTCTGCATGAAGATGGCATTTCTTTGCTAGAAATGTTCCATATAAAAGCATTAAACTTTTCAACCTTCATGAAAATGAGTAGGTGATGACACTAGGCTTGTCATGATAACATATTTTGAAGCAAACAACAGAGCAATAATGAGATAAACAATGATACTGAAACTACTTTATACCACTGACACAAAGTAGGATAATCCAAGTAAACCATTTTTAAATAGACAGTATCATTAAAAGGCCTGAGCTGCAACAAATAAATGGAATAAACCAATATTTTGACTAGAGCCCGACCGATATATCGGTTGGCCGATATTATCGGCTGATATGGGCAACTTTAGGCATATCGGCTATCGGCCGATATGCTTGCTGATAGGGGCCGATATTTCACGTGGGCATGTTATACCTCGTTATAAATCTTAGACTCTCTACATTCTGTTCATTTAATCCAATTTACAGACAGATAAATGTCCTAATATGTGGCTCCACATCAGTATTTATCTACGGAGTCATTTGTCTGTGTGTGTCCGTACTGTCCCTGAACACACCACAGAGTCGCGTCACTCACGTGTGTTTGTTTACACCTGCAGACACAGATCCAAACACTGAGATTATATTCTTTTTACGGACAATCGGTTTGAGTCTGGATTAAAAGGACATTTATTAGTGCAGATTTGTGATGTGAGGAGGAGCCTGTATGAGCGGTGAGTGTTGGAAATATGTCGACTCTGAAGCTAGTTTTTGTCATTTGTTATGGGTTAGCTGCTGTAGCTCACGCACATAAACAGACTGTTTTCTATTGGTCTGTTCTAAAGTGATATTGGCCATATATTTGCTACTGGACCTGCACTGATATGTAAATGAGCTGTGAACAGAGGTGTGAATTATGACATTTGCGCATATAATTAATTACCGCGGCGCGCACGTATTTACGGCTAAAGGCTAATAGCGCTACTTTCTTTACTAGTTATGGGTCCGTCGCGAACGAAATGACTCTTAGAACCGGCTCTTTGAAGGGAACAACGGGAGCCTGATCCTTATTGGGAGCCGTGTTTTCTCTTTCTCTCACATTTTTCTCTTCACGGCGCGTGCAGATTCGTGGTATGACAGCGGCAGCGGCTAAAAACGAAACTTTGAGAAATTTGCGTGTACGTAGGATTAAAAAAAATAAAAATAAAAAAACGAGCATATTTGACTGTAGTTTAGCATAAAATAAATAAGTCCCGGTTTAGTCCTTTTTCAGTCCTGGTTTAGACCTGATTCAGTCCTGCTTTAGACGTGCTTTTGACCTGCTTGCAACAAAACAATCTGAAGAGCCGCTTGGGAGCCAAAAGAACCAGCAGCTTTTAGTGAGCCGAGCCAAAAGAGCCGGTTCTTTAAAAAGAACTGGAATACCCATCACTAGTGTCTAGAATGTGATGCAAAAATGCCATTAAGTCAACCTACTGTCTGTAAATATGATGTAAAGAGGCAGAATAACAATAAATGTTGCCTAAATAAACCCAATTTAAAATCCACCAGAGCCAAACCTAAGTTTTTTAAACAATTCAACATTTACAGTGAATTTTTACATCAGTAAATATATCGGTGATTATATCGGCTATCGGCAGTTCCAACTTCCATTATATTGGTTTCATATCGGCCACAGCAAAATCCATATCGGTCGGGCTCTAATTTAGACATAGAAGTAGTTATTCATTCTACAAATCAAACCGTACATTATTACAAATCTTACCTTATTACATAAAGTCAATCAGATATAGTAATTATGGTGACAGTCCTAGATGACACCAAGTCAGTGTGTAGGTTCAAGGATCAGTAAAACTATCCCTAAAGAAATCAATACAAGATAGATAACTTGAATGCCATACTGTGGAATAGTCCAGGCAAAGCAATTACATCTCAATGGATTCAAGCAGGTATCAGAAACTCAACCAGACAAGGTATACAGGGCACCTTTATTGCCACAAACCCTCAAAACAATATTAAAAGTTTAACTAAATATTTAAATAGGCTATACAAAATGAGTACAATTTGTTTCTAAGATACTTATACTGGCAAAATTTAATAAGCTGGTATGTCCTGCTGCTGGTCGAAGCTTCAGATGTTCACATTAGTGCCGGACATTAGAGTAGACTGAATAAAGTGGTTAATATGGTCCACTAGAAACCAAGGCCTGACTTCTCAAGAGCAAGCTGTATCTGAAAAGGCCGAGACTCCACAAATCATGCGCCCTCTCACCTCGTCTAAATTACACAGAGAGAGATAGTGACTTTTAATGATCTTTTCACTGAGTCATCTTAAAGCTTTTGTGCCTCATAGTGGAAATATGAGACAAACAATTTCCCTAGTTCTCTTTTTCCACAAATACAAATACAAAAAGGTATTAAAAAGGTATAAAAAGGGATCCCTTCAAAAAGCTATAATAACTGAGCACATGTAACTCACCGGCTAGCCCTCAAAGCAATGAATACAACTTTTATTTTTATTTTTCTGGTATCTTGGGGCTATTTTGTTCAAATTTGCCAGATATAGCACTTACAGAGAAAATTACAGTGTGTCTCACCAACAAGGTGCAATTACAGTGCAGGAAAGCCACAACACAGTTAAACAGCCTAGAAGTAAAAATATGATTCATGTGTATAGCATAAAGCCTGTAATAGTAGATAATCCCTTCCAGATGTGTGAATCTAAAGGCAGTGCTGCTTAAATGTCAGTGTATCTGAGCTACACAGACTCCCCTGCAGTGGGTGTGTGTCAGTAACATGGGAGTGGGTGGGTGGGCTGGAGCTGGTGAGGAGTGTAGGTCACTGCACATCAAAGATGGAGTCCAGAGCTTATTAAAGCAGTGACTCTGTTTATGCTCTTTATGGATCAGAACTGTCACACTGTGTGCAGGCAAGGCCAGACCAATTTGTAAACAGGCTGAAAGCATTTGTGACCAGATTATTGTGTCAAAAAAAAAAAAAAAGATGTTCTATTTTAATTTCAATCAAGTGATATTTAAACTAAAATAAATACTAAAGAACTCAAGAATCGATGCTGGTAAAAACATAAATATAACATACAGCTGTGGACCTTTCCGGATCATTTTTGATAGTATTAAAACTAGATGCTCAAAGATACTGAAAAACAGTCATATAGAACAAAATTGGACCTTTCCTGATAAGTTTTAGTATGCTTTAACATTTATGAAAACAAGAGCACATGGTAGTATTAAAGAAACTGCCTTTTGTGTTGAAAGTGGCATTGTATTTCCTAAACCGTTTTATTATGTCTGTGGTATCAGAATTTGTATAAACTATCAAGCCTTTTCTGAGATATCAAAATTAACTTTGAAATATTAGTATCATGACAGAGCTGTTAGGTACAGGAGACTACTATAACAATGAGATTTCCTTTGAACACGTTATGGCGAGCTGTATTGTGCTATTGTTTGCCGAGGAGCTCTGAAAACGTGACAATAGATTAGAGGAAGGTCTGTGTGGACACAAGTCAAAGCTGACAGCCTCCGGGCACACAGCTGTTTCTGCTCCAATAAATGATGCCCGCTTCAGATACAATATTTTACATGACATTTTTTTATTAACTGATGAGAAAACGTGCTATGACTTAGAATGAGCTTACTAGGCCTGGCATTGATATTTGATATTATGATATATCAACTTATCTTTCTATATGTGAAAGCTCAGTAGTTATCGTGTATACTTCTTCTTTGCACTACTGGAAATTTTGGGATATTTTTAGAAGTACTATAAGATTTAAGCTTGAATTGGCTCATTACAGATACAAACTAAGTACTTAAGTCTTTTATTCTGCTATTTATTTGTTGCGGCTCATAATTTTTTAACAATATTGTAGATTTATAATAGCTTTTGTGGTTTAAATCTGCTTTTAGCATACAGTGTCAGTGTCATAAATCTGTTTCAATATTATCATTTATCGTCTATATTTACTTTAGCAATACATCGTACTTCAAAATGTGTTATCATAACAGGCCTAGTGCATCCTCAGAGGCTTGATGTAGTACCTTTTCCAAATGCCAACAGCAATAGCTCCCATTACTTCTTTTGTTACAGGGTCATCAGCACCAAAGATCTAATATAATGCTGTTGCTAATTGCCATTGTGCTCAGCTACTTTGCAACATTTGTCCCACTGATACAACAGCCAGAGGCAAAGTCGAAATAACACAGCAGTTTATTCAGACTTCAATAACAGTCTTTGTGGTGGCGTTCTCACCTTTGTTTGTAGTAAAGAGTCAACCAAGGCCAAACGCAACAGAACATTTCCAAAGAACTGATACTGAAAGTGCAAATAAAAAATAAAAAATCATAACAGATCATTGGATTTTAATGTGGCAAATTCTAGACACAGAAATAATTAAAGGTCAGCAAAAGAAATTGTAATCCACCAAACCATTTGTTCAGAATAATAATCACATGGAGGGCAAGGGCTAATATTACGCATTTAAAAGAAGCAACCCAAATATTATGGGCTATTGACAGGCCTATTAGGCATTAAAGTGTAGCTATCAGTGAACTCTTAGCCCCTCTCTCAGGAATCCCAAGCATCTGTGGGTAGGGCCGTTCCCCCGTATGGCGTTAGGAGAGTGAATGTCTGACAGGCCCGGGGCAGTTTGTCCGTTTGGGGTCAAACTAACAGCAGCACAACAGCAAGTCAACCCAGGTGTGGGAAGATGCCACAGGGTGTTTGGAACAGTACTCAAGAGTGAGGGTTTGTGACTGATTCTTTTCAACTGATCTGATGTTCATGGTTAAGTTTACATGACCAATTAAAAATGTATATTGTAAATGACAAAACATTTGAGACATATAGGAAATATAACCCTATATAATATCTACAATTTGAGAAGTGTATCATAGTAAACAGTAAATATGTAAACATGTAGGCCTCTATAGGAACAAGAGGTGTTATATTATATTCAAACCTCCCTGAAAAGAACTTAGTACTGTAGACTTTTTTGTCTTCGTGGAAAATTTGTCCTCTGCATTTCACTCATTCTCCAATGAGTACTGTGTAAATACACACAGATACATTCACTAATACCCAAAAATAAACTGTCAAGTTTCATTGTCAGATCTTGTTTAGTTAAAGTTCATTGGACCTGAAGCACTCTTGAACATACAACAGACCAGTGGGTCAAAGTCCTCTGAATTCTCCCTACCCCACTTGAACTTCAACCTCATCATAAACTCATGGACATGACAGCAATAAAAGCACTTGAAGTAAAAAGTATATAGTTATTACTTCTCCAAACGTGTACATAGTAAATAAGTACTGCACACCCAGCCCTTCACAGGCCTTGAGTGGAAGTTTTCAGAGTGTATCATTATGCAAGTGTAAATACTAAATGTTTGATGTCTATGGAAAATCCTGTCCCACGCCTGCCCCCCCCCTCTGCAGTCTGAAGGCTTGTTTACACAGATTAATAAAATGGCAGAGTTAGGGATACAGGGGTGTAATGCTTAGACTCCGTGGGCTTTGGGCTGCATACCTGACCGGGACACACACCTGTACCTGAGCGCTGATTGGGTTTCCTGTTAAAATGCAAAGCCCGTGTAACAGGAGAGGAGGAGAGGCAGGAGAGGAGAGCGTCCAAGCATCTGTCATCTGCTCTGTAGAAGTCTGAGCCCAACATGGAGAAAGTACAATGGAGGTTTTGTCAGGTCTAATGAGCATTGGTAGGGAAGTAACACAATACTTTTATTAAAGATATATCTTAGAGAAAATGTAATATTTAATGAGAAAAGCAAGTTAAACCATTGCAACATTAGCTAGTGTTATAAGTTAATCAGTATTATATGATTTATGATTCATTTTATGGTTATCAATCTTGGCTTTAAAACTAGACTAAATTAGAAAGAACACTAATTTCGGATAAAACCATGGTTAGTCCAGGACAGCAGTAACCCAGACAAAATCTTAGGAAGAGTAGTAGTACTGACAGCAATAAAAAAGTACTTGCAGTATTAGTAGTTTAATTTATGGGCTAGTTAGGGCTAGTTAGGCACTAGTACTAGTACACAACTAGTATTGATTGTCATGCGATGCTTAGGTTCTCCTTATTTAGTTATATAATTATTATGTAGTTATATATTTAGTTATATACTTCTGTCCATTTGGATTAAACTGATGTGAATCTGCTGAATCACTACAAAACATTACCAACACAATCAAAAGTATGGTACCTCAAATGTAATTCTCACAGAAACATGATTTTTAACAACTATCTAAGGGTTTTCTAAGATGGACCAGTGCACCCATTTAGCAGTATAAATATTTCAAATCCTTGGAGTACATTAACAGTAATGTGGCCCACACGTGTTAGATTGGACTAAGAGCATCCCCAGCCTGCCCTGTTGTGCTGAACCCTGTCTCTGGGGTGGAGACTGCAGCTCATGTTGAAGTTCCCTAATGGACACACAGTGCACAAGCAAAACAAAACGCTTCTTACATAACGGAGTGGTTAATGATTTTCTTTCCCAGTTTTGCTGCCGTTGTCAATCACAGTGTGAGTGAAACTATGAGTAAATTGGAATCGCAGGCATATAAAGATGGAAAATGCTGGAAAACCAGCCGGAAGTCAGTGGAAATACTATTTGGTCAAGTGCAAAGCAGCAGTTTAAGAACAATGTCTTATTCCTACTTTAGAATTAGCTTAATCAGATACAAAATGTGCGTTTAATAATAAAAATAATAATAATAGTTCTTAATAAAAGGCCAATCGCCCCCCCAACACTCACTCACAAAACACATTCATAGTAGGAAATGTGAGTGAAGTGTCTTGCCTAAGGACACAACAAGAGCCACTGCTGCCCCACCACAATATTACAACAACACATTTAATACCATTTCAACGTGTATAAGGAAATAAGGAAACCAGGCATAAATGGGCCTAAATGAGACCTAGTCCAAAACTGTACTAAAGAGCCAGTAGCACTAAAAGCACCAATCACAGCATAGTTTGAGATGAACCAGCAATATAAATTAAACAAAGAACGAGTCCAACGCAGTCAAAGGGGAATAACAAATGCATAAAGCTCTGCACGTTCAGAATTCACATGGGGATCAGTGCTGTCCTTCTCCCAGTGGCCATCTCTTAGACAGATGTGCAGTAGACCGTGGACACTGGGTCAGCTCTACCAACACGCACACTCAAACTCACAACAGGGCGAATAGTCTTCATAAAAACAAAACAATGACTAAGGCTGAACAAAAGCTAAAAGTTTCAATGGGCAGTAACTAGTTATTAAGGATATATCGTTTTAATAAAGAAAATATGAGCATAACAATTAATAAGTAACATGTTTGTTATTAATATGTTGCATAAAATAATCAGTATTATAAATGAAATACTTTTAGTTATATTCATTAGACTTCACTGGGAAACATCTTTTAAACTGAGTAGAAATCATAAGCAAGGATTAAATCAGGATAAAATCTCACTTCTAAAGAGGATAGATGGATGGATAACTAAAACTCAAAATCACTCAGACTCAAAATCTATTGGACAATTAACCACATAACCAAAACTATACCATGTAGACACAAGATGTAATCAAACCAAACCATGGGAACCACTTGACGTCAACATTGTTGATACTCTTACTACAGTTTGAGAACCAATGCTTAGGGACTTAGAACTGGGGAGTGTTTAGAGGTTAGCAGCAATAGTCATTAAGAAAGTTTATATCAAAGTGTATTGTTTTGTTCATTTCATGTGACAGCATCACAAAGTGTTCAACAATGTGCAGTCTGTGTGTGGATGCTTGTATCACTACAGTCAGTTTTGGCCTAATCCAGGACTCTGTTATGGCTTTAGAGATGCGAGATAAACTGAGGCTGGAGATCTGTCCTTCATGTCAAAATCTGCTCAACCAACAACATAATTTGAGATCAATTCAAAACAGTAACCAATCCTGCCTGTTTGATATAACTATGCCCTGAATGACAATTTCAAAACCTAGAAATTAGTCAGTATTAATTCTAAGGTTTTATTGAACAGTATTAAGATGCTCAATGAAAAAAAAAACAACACCCAGATATATTAGGGTGATTAAACCATGAGATCAAAATCAGACATAACAGAACTGAACTAAGGCAAACCTACTAAGGCCTATTATACCTAAGCCTTTTACATGAACTATAGGAACAAAATAAACCATAACTAAACCAAAGATTAAACGGGACCTAACCAGGTATTATTTTTGTACCTTTATTAGAGTAAAATCAGTTGTATGGCGCGTTAGGGAAGTTTATCTATCTCACCTTGACGCACAGTTTTCAACCTGATGGGATCCTTGCAGCACTTCATCACAGTGTAGATGTCGTAGAGGGGTAACCCGGCCACGGACAGCCCCTCCACCTCCAGCAGAAGCTCCCCCTCGCACAGTTTACCGTCCTGGTACAGCACAGCATCCTCCCTAACTTCACCAATATACGGGAACTCTCCATTTTCTGCCCCACCACGGAGTTCAACGTTCAGCTCCCCACATGCGTCCCTGATTACAGCGCACTCGTTCACTTTATGGATCCAGTGGTGCTTCTTTTGTATCACTTTGGACATGATGACAGAATCTAGTGCCAGTGTCGTTGCTTGTCCCTAATGGAGGATCAACAAAACGACTCATAGCATAAGAGATAGAACTAAAGACAGGCGTAAAAGTTCAGGATGCGTTGGTGTCACTCCGTGTAGAAACATTTTAACGCTTCTTTTAAACCAAGGCATGCTGTTAATTACACGGGTACATACGCATTTTAGTTAGAATCCAGGTTTTAATCATCTGTAGAACGGTTTCCGCATCTCCAACAACTTGCGCGCGGGGTGTCCGGTGCGTCTTTTATCCGCAAAGTCCACGCGTTGTTATTTTTCCAGTAAAGTCAGATACTCCTGCGTCGTTTCAAACTTCCCAGTTCGGGGCGTATTCTTTCTTAGCCTTCCCACGTCACGGCGGTGCCTTTAAGCAGGTAACACGACAAGTTCATCCTATTTGCTCGTGCGCTCTGGATGCAGACTGAGCAGAGAAGAGCGCATGCGTCTTTCCACAGCTCCTCGAGGGAAAATCCTACACGAAACCACAGTACTTCAGCAGCGAGTCCCGAAGCTCCACCCAGACCCCCGGTGCACTGCATACAGCATTTCCAAAGCGATTACAGCCCTCTCGCGTCTAATCCCATGAGCTCACACACAACTTATTCATAAATGATGGACAGTTGTACGACCATGAAAAATACATGAATATGCTATTTCTATATCATGTCATTCAATTATATTTCCATGAATGGTTTTAACTTTAATTTGACAATGCATTAATATTTTCAACTCATTAATTTGTGATAAAAACAAACAAACAATAAATACATACAAATGTTTATAAAGTTAAACTGTCAATAATAAATTGCCAAAGACTTAATCGAGGCTCAATCTCTATCTCAAACATATTAAGGAAACAATCTATGGCCACAACAACTGTGAAATATCTTAACGTTTCAGCTGTTATATCCTGTTATCATATCGCAGAGGTAGGACTAAGTCTTTGTTTTGCAAGTCTCAAGTAAGTCTCAAGTCTTTGACCTCAAGTCCGAGTCAAGTCCCAAGTCAAATACAGGCAAGTCTAAATTGAGTCTCAAGTCACTGGCCCATAAGTCCAAGTCAAGTCCATGTCGTCTGCTCTGAGCTTCAAGTCATTTCAAGTCTTTAAAGCAAAGTACCAATCATAGCTTTGATTTTTGCAATTTATATGACTTTTAAAAAATGTACTTTAAAAAAAATCATACTATACTTATATATGAGTATTTATAGAGTATATGAGAGTTGTAGAAATTAATTTAGTTATTTTTTCTTTATTAAATGTCTTGAGAAGATCATTCTGGTCAGAACAGAAAGAATTCAGATTTAAAAGTGCTTCTCAAGTCTTCTTAAGTCACAGGCCTCAAGTCCGAGTCAAGTCCCAAGTCAATGACCTTCAAGTCCCAGTCAAGTCCCAAGTCTTAGTTCATTTTATTAAGTCAAGTCTCAAGTCCTAAAAATAGTGACTTAAGTCTGACTTGAGTCCAAGTCATGACTTGCAAGTCCCCACCTCTGTCATATATTGTGTTATATTTGTTTGGACTAAGCATCGAATTACAATGTGTGAGAACAAATGTTGAAAAGTTCCCAAGACAGTAATGCTGGACAGAAACAGGCGGCGCTGTGTTTTTGCCGCTTGTTTAGACAAAGTACTGGCACTGAGGGCAGTGGCCTGGATAACAGCACAGACGAGGCAGTTTACCATCCTGCTCCAGCTCAGTGAGTGCACCAGGATAGGCCATTCCAACCAGCAACTGTTTACAATATTTTATTTCTTTGAACATATTTAATGATGTCTGAATTAAATCTGTTTTTTTCTACTGATTTGAGAGACATTTTAAGGGTCCTTCATAACAGGCTCTGCTGTAAAGAGTACATGTGAAATGTGGATGTTGCTGCTTCAGGCCACTGACCATGAAACACATTTATGGCAGTAGGGTTCAGCTGCCACTGGTGCCCTCTTATATAATTAAATTCAAAGTCATTGACATATTAGACTCACTAAATAACTTTTGCTTTTCAGACTATTTGCCATCAAAGTTTGCACTACAGATAATTATTTGTATTCTATTCTAAACTCTAATCCTGATCCATGATGATAATTTACCTCTAAAGACTGTGAGAAAAACTACTTCACCGGCTTCACCACATTCAAAAGTAATTTAAAGGAGTGGCTTGGATCAACACAAATCTATAAGCACATTTCATAAGATCTCAGTTCAGCACTTTAGTGTACCTGCAATATATCATCTTATTTTTAGGTCATTCCACTATAGCACTTTATAAATATTCTTAAAGCAAAAAAACATCATGAATTGTAACTTCACTTCTGAGTTTATGGTTATGAATTGCTCCTGTCTGCCCCTGCCTTGCTTCGACCCTGCACTGTATTCAGTCTGCTGTCCCAATATATGAAGTTCTCTTTGCCTGTGGTCTCAATATTTGTGACATTGTGATTTTTTTTTTGTTAAATGTGTTAAACCTGTCAGGGAACAACAAATGGAAGCTGTAATCTGTAATCAGACATATTTACATGTTCATTATTAAGTACTGCCCCTTTTCCAAATAAAGAAATAAAATAAATACAATTAAATAATGATAAATAAGATGCTGGAATTGATCATTAATGTAACTATTAACCATCAGCAGATATATAAAATATAAAGCACTGATTACTACCAGGAGGTGTCAATATTATTGCAAGAAGAAGAAGTAAGAAGAAGTAATGGATAAAAGTAATAAGAAACAGCTCTAATAAACCCAGTCTTATTATGCTTAAATTACTTAATAATTTGTTGCTGAATACGGTCCAGGGCAGTTACTTACCTGATGGTTAACATCTTGTTTAAAACGGTGTGAAATGGTTCAGGTTGCTCCATGTCATTACAATCCAAATAGGTAGAGGAGAAGTAAAATTTAACTAATAGTATAAAAGATTAAGCACCACAAAACAAGTGTGAAGAATGTAGTGACACAAACAACTATTCAGGGAAGTGTCTCCGAGGCATAATGTCTGAATGGATACTACACCTGTGCTGGATCAGATGACTGTGTGTTCATTAATGAATAACGAGTTACCAGATGATCTTGTAGGTCCTGGCCCATAAATATATCAGCGTGTTCAAAACGTGTGAATAGAGAGAAGACAGGCGATGTTCAACTAATGGGAAAGTAACAGATGCAATGGTTTGTCTATGTGTATATTTTCTTGTTGTTAAATTAGTGAATTAGACAGCAATAATAATAGTGGAGCTGAGAAAAGCTGAGAAAGAAATGTATTTGTAAGTAAAATTGCAGATTGAACTCACAATGAACTCGTAAATCTCCAGCTAACCTACTCTGTGCCTTCTCCTTTAGGGTGTTTTCATATAAATGGTTGTGATGTCAATAAAAAAAAGTGTAATGGAAGTAATATCAGCACTGTCAAATTTATTATCAGTCCTTATAAATAACAACTCTATACACACTCAAATGTTAATACAGAAAGTGTGATGTAAACTGCAGGACCAGAATATTGTTATATTGACTGAAGTATTGAAATGTATTGATTTTCATGCAAAAATAGTGATAATAAAAAATTTTTTTTTTTTTTTATACATTGGTTATAATAAGTTAAGTTGCAAATATAATGTAATAGAAAACAATGCAGGGTAAAGTAAAATTCTTTATAGTAGTAAATAAGTTCATAGTAGTAGCAGACAGAGGTGGGACCAAGTCGTTGTTTTGCAAGTCTCAAGTAAGTCGCAAGTTTTTGACCTCAAGTCCGAGTCCCAAGCCAAGTCCGAGTTCAGTCTCAAGTCACTGGCCCGTAAGTCCAAGTCAAGTCCAAGTCAAGTCCAAGTCAAGTCAAGTCATCTGCTTTGAGCTTCAAGTCATTTCAAGTCTTTAAACCAAAGTACCAAATATAGCTTTGGTTTTTGCAATTTATATTAATTTTAAAGGTTGTATAGAGGATTTTCCAAGGAACGAGAAATCCAGCGACTGTTTGTCCTTTTTCAAATGTTGCGCATGCGTGAAACTACCCCCCCTCCCCTACAGCTCCCTACGTAGAAACGCCTCCTCCCGCCTCCTCTTTACGCCAGAAACAGGTTTGTTTACAGCCGGTGCGCTGCACATGACTTGTAAACAACTAACTACAGTGTTGGTTAGGCAAGGCGGAGAAGTGAGGAGCGGGGGGAGCGGGTGCGCGGACATTTCGTTCGCGGACGAGAAGTGAGGAGCAGGGAGAAGCGCGGAACAGGGAGAGAGGAGAGGAGAGAGGAGAGGGGAGCGGGTGCGCGGACATTTCGTGCCCGGAGAAGTGAGGAGCAGGGGGAAGAGCGGAACGGGCAGCGGGGAGAGGAGCAGGAAAGGGGTGCAGAGAAGGTTGCGCGGAGATTCCGTGCGAATGAACTAGCTACAACATGCAGCAGCAAGCCGACTCTTTCTTTGCCTTGAAAATTAAGTTTTCAGACATAGGATATCGCTTTCGTGTCCTGAAAAACGTTTGTCTAGCTCTTGGAAATAAAGTACGTTTTCATAATAAGCAGAAGTGACCTGTCCAGGAGTAATTTGGCGACCAATGCGTCAGTCTTTAGACTCTGCGTCTGCTTCAGTCGCGCCATCGCTGGAATGAATCTATAAGAATCACCTTAGTTTGGCTTCGCTGCTTTTCCCCTTGTCTTCTTCTTTCAGCGACCTCAAAAACGGACTTTCTTTTGCGGCTAACTGCTCCTGGATTCTTGTCTGCCATTGCAACAAACTTTGTGCTAACTGCGAGGAAGATATAGGTCAAAAAAAGCCGCTAAGAACTGTTGCGTTGGTGGAGTAAACAGCGTCTGTGCGGCTTGCGTCTGTGGACTGCGTGACAGGCGTACGTAAACCACGTACCGGCGGTGCGCAGGCAAGTCAGTTACGCTAGAAACGTAGGGAGTTTGATTGACAGCCTGTCAGCTAACAGATAACGAGGCAGTGTCGTTAACTATTGGCAAATGATTAGCTGGCCCCACCACGTCCAGAGTTGATGAATTTTTATTCTCTTTTTTTTGGTCATCATAATTACAAGGCTACTGCACCTCCATAATGCTATCATTGACAACTTGTAACAAAAAAAAATCCTCCATACAACCTTTAAGCTAAAATGTACTTACAAATAAACATAAAATAAACATGAGTAAAATAAACATTATATTTTTATATAAGAGTTGTAGAAATACATTTTTTTTTCTTTTTATGTGTGTGCTCATATGTCTTGTCAAGATCTTAGTGTGAATCATTATGGTCAGAATATAATTAATTCAGATTTAAGAGTGCTAAATAACAGTTATTTTGTTATGAAATGGAAGGATCATGTCCATTGTAGTTCCCTCTGTTTTACTCTATATTACTGTATTGTACTCTATATTACTGTATATTACTGTAGTACATTTCAGGATACCACATCACAAAATTTCAGTTCCATCCAAAGTAACAAACAGAAGTGGGAGGGTCATGTTCTAGTTTGTTCCTGTGCAGTCCAACACCACATGTATCAACTGTAAAGAGAAAAGCATTTTCTAAAAACATATATATACTTTTAGGCGAAGGTTCAAGTCTTCTCAAGTCACTGACCTTCAAGTGCAAGTCAAGTCCCAAGTCTTAGTTCATTTTATCAAGTCAAGTATCAAGTCCTAAAAATATTGACTCAAGTCTCACTCGAGTCAACGTAACGACTTACAAGTACCCACCTGTGGTAGCAGTTTTATATAATTACATATTTGACACCAGTCTCTTTCTATTTTTGCTACTTTTCAGAATTTATTATTACCATTTCTCTTTTGTTATTATAATATACTGTGATGTGTGAGCTATTGTGGTAGTAACTTGGTACTGGTATTAGTATTGAATGGCTATTGCGATACTTGACATGACATTACTTCTATCAGATTAAAAACAAACAAGTAAACAAACAAACAAAAAAATGCTAACAGGCATCACTAGTAAACACGTAACATTTTGAAGCTTAGTGAAGGAA
Source organism: Boleophthalmus pectinirostris (assembly GCF_026225935.1). Classification (NCBI taxonomy): domain Eukaryota; kingdom Metazoa; phylum Chordata; class Actinopteri; order Gobiiformes; family Gobiidae; genus Boleophthalmus; species Boleophthalmus pectinirostris. The sequence continues at coordinate 22,171,252 of NW_026571515.1, forward strand.
TAATAAGTGTGTGGGGGTGTGGGGGGATGTTGTTATGATGACAAGGCCGCATGAGTTTCTGCAGTGACTGTGTGAGCCTGGCCCCATTCCTTACATAAGACAGAGTACGCTCGGCTGCGGTCTCTGAAAACAGGGCCTGTCGCCGCACATCGGGCCTTCCTCTTCACTGACTCTGAACCATGCTCCACACAAGAGAAGCGCGCTGGCAGCAATATTGAATTATTCACTCACAGAGCAGCACTGGAGGCACCACTGCGCTGACTTAACTGTGAAAACTCAACGAAAGCCACAAGAATCACCAGGCTGTGGGAATGTCAAGATGGTTTAAGAGGGACACAATCTTGAATACGTATATTATTTATATTACTTGGGTTTTAATTAAACATGGTCCAGCAAGTAAGTTTGGTTTAATAGTTGAATGTTAGCAGATGCAACCATAAACATCTACAAGTATTGTGCTATCTTAGCCCAGGTAACAGATTTTTAATGAGCCAAAATACATCTTTTAATTTCCTTTAACTTAAATCTTAAAATTTTAAAATACACTTGTTTGACAGAAGCTGAGAAGTTCTCTGCATTTTCTCTGATATGGACAAGTTTTCTTTCGGTAACTGACCTAAAGTACCACCAAAGTGGCCATAATTTACACAAACAATGTGAGAGGGTTAAATGCTGTAAACAAACAAATAAATAGCACATAAATGTTAATAGCAGCTCAAACACAACATGTATCAGGTACATGCAACTGGAATGTTTGTACGGCCTGTTTTGCTCTGAAGCCTGGCGTGCTCATTCACCTCTCACAGACCCACTGATCTCACCCTAATTCATTTTATTACCAGACATAAGACTCACTCATCACAGCCCTTCCTCACGCTTGGGTTTAGAAATGTTCCAAAGTAGAATATTAAGTATTTTCCACAGACTAAGGTAGATTTAAGAACTCTGTGCAAGCACCAAACACAAGTTTGTCTTTAATGGCGCTTTCACTTTTCTCTAGACAATAGTTACCCACTGTGAAATAGCAAAATATCCAAGATGAATACTATAGAGAGGGACAAAAACACCATACCAATATAAAATACGCTTTTAAGTCCTATCAAAAGTATAATCAGAGGTTTCATTTTTACAAAAAATAGCATTAACACTCAATTTATTCAATCAATAATCAATTAATTGCACAGTGCTCTAATCACTGAGCTCTGGCTGACCCACACAATAGAGATGGTTCTGGGCCCCTCCAAAATGGTCTCCAAATATGTATATATTTACATATTTTAATTCCAATTCCATGACTCGATCTTATTGACGTTTGTGACTATATATATATATATATATATATATATATATATATATATATATATATATATATATATATATATATATATATATATATATATATATATATATATATATATATGGAGTCACAAGTCATTTCCTTTACACTTCACAAGACACACAGTGTGAAGCGACTGGACACTATACTCACTAAACAAACCCAAAGACACTGTTTTGCAACATTTACAGCTCACTAAACCTTTCCCACAGTTTCCATGCATTGTTTTCAACCCCAGTTCTTATGAATAGAGTTTGCTTTGCCACCTCTGCACCAAACACCAGTAACATTTATAGCTAGTTGTAATGAAAACGGCACAATCATTTATTAGGTGTTTAACACCAGTGGGTTAGGTAAAAAGAGCCAGTAATGTGTCTGGATAAACTACTGCAATCATTACTCGAATAAAAGTAATTTTACTTTTTTTAGGCTACAAATACTAAAGGGCCCATATTACACTATTTTCTGATCTATGTTACAATGTTTCCTCACAAACATCTCAATCAGACCTGGAGCTGTGTTTTGTTTCATTCACACATGCTTAACACACAAACCCTGTATATTTAGGTTGATTTCTTTTCTCAAACAGAAAACACCCTGTTCAACCTCATGATGTCATGTGCTACTACAAGAGGTGCTCCACTGTGTTTTTAAGCGCCATACACCTTTACTAGAATCAACTGGATAATTTCAGATCTGGAATTGCCAGTCTCTACCGAACTAAACGTTCAACACGGCTAAAGGTTTGCAAGAACCAATTCTGTGTAATAATATAGGACCTTTAAACAAACTCATGCCGTGGAAAATGTCAATAATAATATAACACAACAACATCAACAGACACTATATAACTGCTATTTCTTCCTACAACTGCTACTATTACTACAATTATCATAATATATAGTTTTGGCAGCAGTGTGTTAGCCAAGTGAGGAGATAAAACAGACATTCTTATAGGGTTCCCAGATGTTCCACACTTCACATTGGACAAGTGCACATCCACCATCCAGATGTACATCAGCTGCAAACATGTCACACATTTGACAGTAAAGCATATTTCAACTGAACAACAAGCCTTTGCCTTTCTGAATGCTGACAGCACCAACACTTTTTGATACTGAAGAGACTTTGAAGTACAAAACAGCTGGCTGCACTGGGCTTTGTATTGTGGCTTGCTTTTTAGTAAATCACCAGAGCTTTGGGGCTGACATCTCTGGGTGCTATTTTACATCAGCTAACCACATTTGGTATGTCTGTGCATAGATCCATAAAAAGCAACACTATTAAACTAATCCTTTTGCAGTAGTGCAGGATTAAGAAAACTGTAACATTGCCAGATGGAAATGCTTGTACTACACACAGTTACATAAATGTGTAGAAATATTAGACACCTGTCAACAAAGCCACTCAGCAGCAAGGCTATCCTCATGTACAGTGTGTTATGTATTTGTAGGTGCAGGTGATGGATGTCTGCACTTTCCCTCGTTGGTTGTAAACAGTAAAGAAGCCCAGTTGCCATGGTTTCCTGCTCACCAGATGGTCTGTTTGAATAAGCACCTGTTTCTTAATGGAGCTCTCTGGGATTTCATTTTTACAGAGCAGAAACAAGGTATAGGCAGCGATATCCAATTTGTTCTATTTGCCACTGTTTGTGCTCAAAAGCAGACTGATCTGAAGAGGACAATTATCACACTCACAAGCAAAGAAGATTCATTCATGGATTACTTGGCAATTTACTTCTTGTGGTATATGTAAAAGCAACACCACATAACTTTTTGGAGGTGGCAAAATATCCTTCATGGATGGATGAATGGATAGATGGATAGATAAGATAAGGCTTTATTGTCCCACCAGGGGAAATTTGTTTGGGTGTGAAGGTGCATAAACATCAGACCGACAGACAGACAACATTGCCATGTAGACAAGCAGGTGGAGGCCCTCCTCCAAACCAAGTAAGAATTAGCTTTGTAGAAATGGAAGCCCACTCAAAGGAAGGATTGCAATAAAAATAAACACGTTAATGGTGGTGATTTACTTACATTACTAACATTACACAGTTAGTATTAAAGCAATAGTATGAAGATTATATGAAGTAAGTCCCTTTTACCAGACTGCAGATTTTAGGTAGTATTCAACCTCATAAAATATAGCTAAATCCTCACGTCTGCCCCAGATGTGTTTTTATAGTCCTTTGCTGCCCCTTAGTGGCTAATGTCAGTATATCATGTCCTGCAACCAAATCCATTGAACTGATTAAAATGTACAAAACAAAAATATAAAAGAGTCTATGACACAAGATAAACCAGACAGATCAGTGCTTTCCATGTCTCATAGAAAAATGTGTTTTCAGTCTGTTTTGGGGTATTTATTTCTACATTTCTGCCTCCTGTTGCGAGGACTGTCTCACATATTTCCATGCATATTGTGTCCAGATGGACTTGCAGAATCATCTGATCTGATTCTGCCTCTGCATTTTAAGCCCTAACAATGGGGCATAAAATAAGACAGATAATGGTTTTGTGTTGCACCAATATAAATTGTATTTGATGTGTGCTAATAACTACTAAAGTGTTTGCAAATCTCACAGTTTCTTCACTAGTTACAGCTGGATGAGAATTTGAGTTTAATCTCTTGTGGATTTGGGAGTCTTTCCATTTTGTTTAAGGGATAACTTCCCTCAAGTCTCATTTCCTGACCACACCAGAGCTGGGCTTGGTATCTCTCTTATCATGATACATGGCCACAGTCACAACCCTGTGCACCCTCTTACGCTAAGCCCACGTCTGCAGTGCGTCAGGTCTGCTCTTTGGCCACTCCGTGTAACTTGATCATCTAGCCATGTTCCCAAAAGACTGGGACACTGGGACAACATGAAACCAATCCAATGGCAACAAAATTATAACCTCACATGAGGGGCTAAGGACATGATAAAGGCATTTGAGGCCAAGAGGCCTCAAAAGATCAAGAGAACAATATACATTCACTACAGGTAGCAAAAAAATTAACATTTCACTTAAAGGAGGGAATGTGTGATTTGCAAAAGCAAACACAAAAAAAAACATTTGTTAGATTTTTACGCAAAGTCCTAACCTCAGGACTGAAGCTTGTAAACTAGCAGAGGGTCACATTTTATTGCTAGAGAAATCTGATGTAGCCAAAAGCTACATCAGATTGGAAACTGAGGTGAATGATGATCCAGGAGAGATGGGCATTTCCCATGCCCACTGCAGAGGGGTGAGTGAGGTGGGGAGGGCAGGCTTGAGTGACGCAGAGGTCTATGTGGGCAGTGTGGGAACCAAACGAGAGGATCCATTACACAGACAGGTCAGGACTCCTGTGAAAATGTCCTAGAATGATCTACTGGCTTTGCTAGAAGCTTTGCTGTTTTTAGTTAGTTTTTTTCTGAATAAACAGGCTTTTGGGTCACAAGATATGTACCTTACTTTGTTCAGGGTACAACTTTTTGTTGGCTTAACTTTTAAATCACTTTTGTTATTGGGTATATCTACTTTCAGAACTGATATAGACTGTGAAAAAGTTAGACTTGTACTTTTGTAAAGCTAAACCTCAATAGAATTTTACACTGCCAAATACAAATGGAAATGTATTGTAAATACTGTTTTTATGTGTCTAAAGCTCCCCATAATCAGTGGAAACACTAGCTGTTTACTGTTAAACTGAGACATTAAGGAATGGTAAATACTTGCAGTAAATTAAGACTGTCAGTCCAGTCCGTACTATCATTCTGACCACACAGTGAGTATCAGAGAGCATGACCCCTGCTGACCTCTGCAGAGGCTGTCAGTACTATACCCTGCCCTGACACCTCCTCACATTTATATAAGGTTTTCACTCGACTAAGTTTACACTGGGAAAACTAGAACTAAAATAATTATGTGTTAAGCTTTGTCAAGTCAACGCATCACAGCAAGAGCTAGAGTATAAAAACATGAATCACAGTCAGTCTCCTCTACAGCATAATACACTCAATGTGGGCCCCGGCTCCTCTCACACAACTTAAAGATCAGTGTTTTTCATTCTCCAAACTGAACCATGTGAGACACACAACAACCTAGAATCCACACACTTTTTTCTTTACAGCCCTTTTCTAATCTTTATGCTTATATTGTCTTTTATATGCTGGTTTGTATGGGATTGCGATAAAAATGGTACACATAATCATGATACATTTTGTATAATCGTGGTAATCACCAACAAAAATGATCGCCATTCTATCTCCAGATTGTGCAGAAAGAGGCAATTTATTCATGATGTTATCTGTTCCCATGGTGATCAGTGTTGTTTCTACTACAATACAATAAAGTTGTTTAAACATGGAGCTTATTCATATTATTAAAAAAAAAAAAAAAAAAAAATATAAATATATATATATATATATATATATATATATATATATATATATATATATATATATATATACACACACACACACACACACGCACGCACGCACGCACACACACACACACACACACATATATATATATATATATATTTGTTATTAAAATAATAACAATGAGTTGATCTAATTTGGAATATAGATGTAAACTACTATGCTCCCATGGATGGATGTAGGCAGAAAGTTGTCTGTCTGTGCTGTTTTCAGAGGTCAGAGTTCAGACCTTTCAGTGGGACCTGTTTATCACAGCAGGGGCTGTGACAGAAACAAGGAGGGGCAATGCTGTCTAACCTCCAGCGAAGATCCCAGCTATATCTACTGGTCCACGTGAAGACACTGAAGAGTTGGGATCAAATAGAAGCAGAAAGGACTACACACAGACACAGGGAAGAAAAGTCATGAAGTTACCAGCGCTAAATCACTGTTTGGTTTCTATATTGGTGATGACATCTTCAAGTTGGGCCTTGCACAGGTAAGCTCTCCAGGGGCTATATATTGATAGTTCAGGTTAATAAAAGCAATTGGATTCGATGTAATGTTTGTGCTATATATTGTACTGCTCTAACATTGAACCTTGGTGCTTTGCCGCTCTAGTTTCAGGAACAATTTCTACATTTAGAATTGTATGAAGAAATGTAATATACTTATTCATCAATAAAACATAGGTAGCAAACAAATAAATGGCAATAAATAAATAAATAAAACCATGGCTAATGCTTTCAACATTGGTGACATGTGTTTTTGCTAAATTTTCTGCCCTGGCAGATAAAGTGAAAGAATCTGTGCTTTATTATAGAATCACTGTTATACTACGATGATAACCAGCCAAAGGTTTGAAATATATGACATAGAAAATATATCTCACATCTCACACATCTTTTATCTATTATGTGTTTAAGATCTCAGGCTAAATTTGTTAAGTTGATCTGTGTGTTATCTGTCATTTCACCAGAATTGCCCTGAAGAAGATGCCATCCATCAGAGAGACGCTACAGGAGATGGGTGTTTCAGTGGAGCAAGTGCTGAGTGAGCTTGTCCAGACAGTCACAGACGACACCAACAACGGGACTGTTCCCACTCCTCTCACCAACTACCTGGATGTAAGTTTCCATTATGTATAACAATAAAAGATAATTTCTAAAACATCTTGTATGTGAGCATGATTCATGTGTAATGGAATACCAAAAATGTACTCTAAGCAGTTTGATTTGTAGTTTGAAACCTTCAAGTCATGAAAGGAAAGTAGATTCTCATCTCCATAAGTTCAGAATGAGGATGCTGGAAAGGTGTCAAATGTCTCAGAGCAGAAAACACCAAAGAGTTGGACTGCAGTGAGCATTTGATTTTCAATGATGGATGAGTCATAATTTCAAAGATGGTGAAAAGTTTATAACCTTTAGAACAGCTTCACACACACAGAACTAATGTCTTGTCATTTCTTTTATACACGTTTTCCTCTGATAGACACAGTACTTCGGAGAGATCAGCATAGGCTCGCCAGCACAGAAGTTCAACGTGGTTTTTGACACAGGTTCTGCCAACTTATGGGTGCCATCTCAGAGTTGCTCGCCCTTTTCCACTGCCTGCTGTGAGTACATCATGGAAATAATCAGACGACTTAGAAAAACAAATAAAAAATGCAGTATATGGAATGTGTTACTGGTGAACTTTGGGAATTTCTTAGAAACTGATTTTGTGAGCCTAATCAATTTTGAACTTTCAGTTACTCACAACAGGTATGACGCATCACTATCTCAAACTTATGTGGAGAATGGCACAGGGTTTTCCATCCAGTACGCCTCTGGAAATGTCCGGGGATTTCTTAGTGAAGATGTGGTCGTGGTGAGTCTAAAACTGATTAATCAAAACTGGGGGACTGCGAGTGGCCACACTTCTGACACTCCTGTTTTTTTAACTCGGCAGGTTGGGGGGATTCCTGTGGTCCAAGTGTTCGCTGAAGCCACTTCTCTGTCAGCGATGCCCTTCATCTTTGCTAAGTTTGATGGTGTCCTGGGGATGGGGTATCCCAGTGTGGCCATTGATGGAATTATCCCTGTCTTTGACCGCATTATGTCTCAACACATCCTAAAAGAAGAAGTGTTCTCCATCTATTACAGCAGGTAGGATCCATGGCAGAAATACAGGTGGTTCAAGCATGTGGGGAAATGAAATGTCTTTTCAAACCAGCAAGAGCAGGCCAAAATAAATATTTTTAAATGATTATCCAAAAACTAAACTGGGAGAAAAACAGAAACGAACACCCAAAGAGATAAAGTCGGACATGTGCTAGACATCAAGATGCTAGATGTATGTTTTTTCACTTCATTTGTTGCCATTCTTCTTCTGTGTTAAATGTGCACACTAAGATCAAAAACAGGGGATGGAGACAGATGAGACTTTCTTAGAAGTTCATTTTTTCAAGAATGAGGGATGAAAAAATTTACTTTTAATTTGAATTTAAATTTATTCAAGGAAGGCCCTTTGAGATGCAGCATCTCGTTTTCAAGGGGACCAAGAACACACAACATACAATTTACATACACATAGTTCACACAAGAACACAAAACAAGATAACACATAACAACACAATACAAGCAACAGGACAATTTTGCTCCCCATTCCCCATAAGTCCAGCTCATATAGTTATTAACATAAACACAGGTAATGTAACAGAGCCATTCTAAAGGAGCCAAGAGAGGGAAGAGACTTCAGTGATTGTAACTATCATGTGAGTAGCAGAGGCTCAGTGGTTTGAGCATCATGCAAAAGGTTAGCATTTGTGTCCATTGTTGTGTCCTTGGTCAAGATACTTAATTCACCTTGCCTAGTGAGAATATGGTGTGTGAGAAAGTGCTTGGTGGTTGGAGAGGCAGCCAAAAGTGCAGACTGGCAGTCTCACTTCAGACAATCTATTCCAGATCAGCTGGCTACTTACCGCCACAAATTGTTGTTTGAGACTTGTAGTGTGAGGCATTACTATTATTTTTTTAAGAATGCTAGAACAATGGGATATATGGGATATATATGTTGTTTAAATGTAAAACTTAAACAAAGTTTATTGTTTTATAGGGACCCTAAACACTTGCCTGGAGGAGAACTGGTGCTTGGAGGGACTGACCCAAACTACTATACAGGAACTTTCAACTATGTTGACACAAGGGAAATAGGAAAATGGGATGTCATAATGAAGGGGTAAACTGCAGACACGAACATATATGAGCTAGAATCTTCCAAAACATAAGAGGGAAATAAGGGAAGAAACATTTCATGGGGTACTTGGAGATAACTAGTAAATAGCTCTTTTCCATTTTGATTAAAGCAGTATTGGTGTAACATTTCTGAATTTTCACTTTTCCAGTGTGTCTATTGGTTCGGAGATGATGTTTTGTGCTGAGGGCTGCACAGCTGTCATAGACACTGGGTCGTCCTACATCACAGGGCCAGCATTCGCCGTGACTCTGCTGATGAAAACCATTGGGGCTCAACAGGACGAAAGTGGGGTGAGATTTTAACATTCAGGAAACCTATTAACCTATGAAATATGCTACAATAATGTCATCATGGCCTGTGATGTATGTGTTCCTCAGTACAAAGTGGATTGTGACACAGTGCCCAGTCTGCCCAGCGTGACTTTTCATCTTGGAGGAGAGAAATACTCCCTCACACATGAAGACTACATTTTATGGGTAAGCAAAATAATGAAAAAGACACTATTTCAAAAATGTTGTTGTTGTTTTATGCATGCTTGAAGATTCTCTATCTAACTTTTCTGGTGGAGATATCACCACCTGCTTATCTCAATGGAGATATTACTGTTTTGACTTGAATGTTCCACAGTATGGCATTAAACATAAATATCTTGTATTTATTGCTCTGGTTTGAAAAAGGTGAATTCTCACTATGAGCAGGGTTGTTTCTCCACAGATTTTATCAGGTCTTTGGCATTACCTACGTGTCTCTGTGGAGGTAGATGTATATAATGCCAAACGGGGGAACACTGCAGACAGAGCAAAAAAAATATCTACATGAAGACAAGCATACTGTCCACTAGAAACATTGCATTATTTTTTAACAAGGTATTGATTGATCCTGCAGCAGTCCCAGATGGAGGGTGACGTCTGCACTGTCACCTTCAGAGGCTTGGATGTACCACCCCCTACTGGCCCCATCTGGATCCTGGGAGCCAACTTCATCGCCCGCTACTACACAGAGTTTGACCGCCGCAATAACCGGATAGGGTTTGCTACGGCTGTGTGATACTTTTCTCTTATATTTACATAAGAGCAGTGGTTCACAAACTTTATACTCCACGTAAGCTTAACACACAAGAGACAATTGCCATTTCAAATATCATCAATAAAAGATTATGACATGTAAACATAAGAACAAGACAGGAGCTGTGTAAGATATAACTGGTAGTTACTCTGTACTGAACTAGAATGAATGCAGGACTAAAGCAGGCCTAATTGGGAATGGTAGAGGGTAAAGCATTGCTCTAATCTTAAATTTAGTTTAACCCCATCACAAGAGGAAATGTTAAAAACTGAACTAAATAAATACATAATCTAAATCATGACTGTGAAAGAGTGAGCACTTTCAATACAGCCGGTGCACCACCAATAGTATCAACAGAAACCACTGCAAAACCACTGCACTACTTTTACCATACACTGGACAAATGCCACATCTATATTAATGGTTGCACTGAAAACTGTCTGTATTTTTGTATTTATGGGTGGCAAACACATGTAGTATGAGCATGTGACTGTGATGATCGTTATCTACTGCTACAGTGACAATCTGTATTCTGCTGACGAAATAAGAATAAACTTGTTTATTGGGATTTGATTTGTTACATGTTAAAATACAACAATAACTGCATTGTTTCATTTCTACTCCTAGTCCTGGTCTAGGTTTAGTTAGGCAGATTGTAGTGGCATATTAAGTGGCCACAGTATATATGTCATTTTTTGAAATAAATAAATAAAAATCACTTCCTCAACAGAAAGGCTTTATGTAGCTTTAAAAATAGACACAAGGTAGTGTAGATAATCAGGAATAATCTTACAGGCATAGACCGTATATATTCTTTGCTTACAGGGCAGATTCTATAGATACTGTATGTTAAAGTCAAAGCATAACTCTACAATATGCTATAATAGAGATATTTAATTTAAGAAGGTATAATATTTACAGTGAAAAGGAAGTATGTAGACTGAAGTAGTTTAAGAAATACTTGTACAACTACAATGTTCTGCAAAGAAACTCCTGACTACAAGAGTACGCCACTGCAAAAAACTACATTCTTATAACGAGTAACACTTGTACAACTAATCTCCATTGTAACTTCTATTAAGTACAATAGTATCTGTATTGCACTTTAAATTCATATGGAAATTTAAAGCATGCAGTTTTATCCCAAACTCAAAGATTCAGAAGGAATTTTTCTGACTCATGTCTCATTTAAATGTATTCCATCACATGAAAAATACAATACACAACCTATTCTTGCTTTCATTAATTTTCAACCATTTGGTATCATTGACAGTGCACGTATTAAAGAATTATAAATAAATACAATCAAGTAAAATACTTTAGCATAGTATTATAAATACTTCCACTAGCACTAGATATACTATGCTATACTAGCACTAGACATATATAATATGTCTTTATAAAATGAAATTGAGATTTCAAAGTTATTTACAAGAAGATCAAGATAAAGTAAAGATAACTCAAAAGGTTCTTCTTAATAAATTTGCTTCTCTGCGGTAGACTGGACATTCTGTTCAAACAGTATCCAAGCCGCAGTAAAAACATCTCACTTTGTAAGTCGATATAAATGTACAGCCTAAATATATACGTGTCTAGAACACCATCAGCCAGTACAGATCCATCAGACAGTACAGATCCATCAGACAGTACAGATCCATCAGACAGTACAGATTCAGCAACACTGGGGAAATATTTGTCTTCCTTACATAGATATTCAATTGTTGTACATTTGATTCATTCTGATACCTAGTCAATTTGTAAAGGACCACCTGGAATGGTCTCCAGGGCTATGTCTAGTCAGAGGATCAACTCATCCAAACAATATTTTTGTAAATGGTAAAAATACCACTGAATTGCCATATTAAAAAAAAAACATTGTCTGTGAATCGGTCAGGGAGACCTGGCAACTTTGGTATCCGCAGGGAAGGCTTTGTGGAAAAAAGCTTGGGAACCACTGAGATACAAAATGTACCATTTAGCTGCATATTGAAGATCAGAGCCAGATTAGATAATATCACCACAGCTCAACAACAACGAAGGCTAAGTTAAATACAGTTAAATACAGTTAAAACGCATTTTCAATGTAAAACCATGTGAGATGTCAGGTGGAAAAGTACGTCTGATTTAGATCTTACTCATATGTATATTTGAGTCAAAAAATTACCCTTTCCTTTAGACAGTTCAGACAGGCCACATTTGAGATGACACTTTTTCATTAACCAGGTTGTGCATACTAGCCGAAAATAGCCAGAGTTCTACATTACATATTACATATATATTACATATTGTGTGGATGAGAAAACAGGACAAGCGCCATCATGTCGTTGGGTACCTGGGGATGGATTTCATGTGAAACTTGTGGTTAATGGCTTCTTCAGCACTTTCTTATTGAGGCCTATGCCTAAAGATCTATGGAAACAGCACATTGTGGAGAACATATTCAAAAAAAATTTTTTATATGTAATGGCTCGTAGTATGCTAATAGTAAAAAATTGTAGCCCAACTTCAGTAAATGTAGGTGAAGACACAGAGGGCCTGAAGTTAGAAAGGTTTGTCATGTGACACTCAGAGATGACTTGTATGTAAGCACATTAAAGTAACAAAGCGTGGAAAATGACGCTTCCTGCAGTGACAGAGTCTAGGCTGTTCAAGTGTTTTTCTATCTCAGTGGGGTTGGCAAATAGGATATGAGAAAAAAAAATCCCTGATTTGAGTTGTTGTGTGGCTCTCTCTCTTACTCTCTCTCTCCCTTTTCAGTCGTACACACCCACTGGTCCCATAAAGCTCGCTCACCCCAGTGCAATGAGATGTCCAAAAAACAGAAAGTCTTGGATTCCTGGAGCAGCGTGAGACAACACCTTCCTCAGACAAACTGTGGATGTTTGCCTTGATCTCATCTTAGGAGAGCATCATATTTTATTTGCTATTCTTTTCCACAAAGGTAGGTTAGCAGTCTGCATCTTTGGATCTCTTGAGGACAGCCAGTGCGTGGCCTACAATCAAAACAATGGACAGTTTCAAGCCTTGATTTTGTCGTTGAGTGGTTGAACATTTAGGACATGAACAGAACTTTCCCGGACCTACTCAATGCCACAGTATACTCTATGTATTTGCAATCTGCCATTCAAAACTTGGAATTTTAAAACATTTATGTTAAAAAATTAAAAGCAATTCTTAAATTGGCATTACTCATTTTATATTAAGATAAGTGTGATGCCCAGGACAGTGTATCTTGTAAAGAAGAACAGAGGTGGGAGGTCTTTAAAAGGGCCGTCTGTCAGTGGAGACAGTCTTGGTTTGAACTCACTCTGAGCAAGAGAAGCACATCAGGCAATACTTCCCGCGCCACATGACGAAGTGTCAGATTTACTTAACAACAAATTCCTTTCTGTGGAGTGGAACTGAATATAGGAAAAGGATCTTTTTGCTTCAATGTGTATGACAGAGGAGTCTGGTGTTTTCCATTGTCAAACACGTACCAGATGACCATCCTTGTGTCAACCCTGATCCAGAGTAAAGCTAAGGTAAGGGCACTGCTTTTCTACTGTGGACCTCAGTGAAGCATGCAATACAAAAGAGAACGTGTGAGTGCACTTTATGAACTTTACAGCTGTATTGAGCAATTTGTTGGCCTATATGCCGACATCATGGAACTGATCAAGAAGAGCAATCATGTGATAGATGACATTTGGATCATGTGCTCCTACCACATACCAGACACATCAATAGTTATATTAGATTAAATTGATCTGATTATAAGTCATCTTCAGGCACAACGTTAACTCCCAATAATAGCCACAGGAGACAAGTCTTTGAGCTTTGGACCTCTCAAGTCTTTGAGCTTTGGAGCTTTCTCTGCTCACTGAGTTGGATTCTTAGCTCACTATTAAACACTATTGCACTGATTTTTTTCCCTTTAGAGCCTTGGGAACCTATTACTACCCCCAACAGTTATTACTGGAATCTGTGATGACTTCTCCTGGGAACATATATAATGATGTTATATCATTTCAAGTCCTAAAAAGGACTGGAAAAAGAATATGAGGAACAGACTGACATCAATATACAATGCTTTTCCCACGTTTGTGTTCTAAGTAGAATAACAACACAGTCTGTTGTTTATATTTTAGTGTTTGGAAAGTGGCAAATCATTTAGTAAAGGGCTGTAGGTGTTTGGTAAGTGTTGACTTGTCATTATTTTTTTTTTATATCCAAAATTGTGGGCTGAGTCCATCTGGAATTGATTTTAGAGCAGGAGTTGCCAAAAGCTTGGTAGCAGTCATCATATTCACCACAGGAGCTTGGTGTGCTCGGGCCATGCTTCAGAGTGGACAGAAGTATTGACCATAACTGGAACTAATCAAATTCTGAGGCAGGTTCTTCTGAGGTCATGCACATTTACACTTGGGCTGTGGTATTGTGACAGCAAAGAGCCGTTGAGCGTGTTGCCTAAACTTGATCTTTTATGGGGACCCTTGTTGAGAGACAAAACTCACAGAGCAGAGGGCAAAAGAGTTGTTTTCAGTAAAAGGACTGTTTGGGGGCTACTGAACACGGGTAGAACAGTTTGAAGCTTGTGTCATGTAAACATAGTACTAAATGATTACTTAATCAGATTTCTCATGATTCACTGGGGAATATTCATAGTGCACTAGTGTAATTGATATTAAGTATATAAGTGGTCCATATGTGTTGGTCCCACTGTCAGAGTGTAGTGATGCTGACTACTTCAGTTTCAGGTAAAGTGTCTTTGTGTGCTTGTGTTGCTGAGCTTCCCTCTGACGATGACGGAGGTCCCTGGTCCCTGCAGACACTCCATCACACGGGAGCATCTGCTCACACTCAGACACTTGGTAGGTCCCGCAGAGTCGTGGCCATACATCAGCCGCACAGACAGCTGATATCTCACTGTTGTTTTGCAGATGGATAACCAGTTAAGGGCTGGGTGTTCTATGACGTACACATTCATAGAGCGGAGAAGTTTGGTAAGGTAACCCTTGTTTTTATGGACAGTTTTCTCTTGAAACATTTGAATCAAACTCTCCATCTGCTGCTCCATGCATTGTTCATACCATTTGTTCTGGTTTCCCACAGAGCAAATGCTGCTTTGTAAAAGCTGCTTTACCCTGGATCTTAGAACTCCTCACTACACACTTCAAATACGGCAGAGGTTCAGTTAATGACGGCTATGTTCAGTCCCTGAGGGCCCTGATCCTCAACATGTATTCTCAGAAGTGTGTGCCTCAGATTAATGAGGAGGTGGAGGTGAGTCTCAGGTGCTCTTTCTTCAATTTTTAATAGGTTACATTTTCTATAACTGGAAACATCTACAGGTATTTTGGTGTGCGTTTTCTGTTTCTTTTGATATAACTGGAAACATGTCACAGAAATATGTGGTGTTAAGGACTGACCACAAACAGAAGATAAATATGATGATTGAGGAGAGTTATATGTTTTATGCTCTAGGACAAACCTGAGAGTTTTGAGATGCTCTATAGAAGCTCTCCTTCAGAAGCACTGCAGAGGGCGCTAGAGGTGCTAACACTTTACTGGGAACTGGTCACAATGAGTGAGGCCCCCATCGACTGGACATGCCAGAATGAATACACAGAGACTCTGAGCTCCACCACAGAGTTACCAACAGAGTCCACCATTCAGTACTTCACAGGTGGAACTCCTAATCTAAACACGCATCTGAATTCTGAAGGTTATGTCTGGGACAACAAGAATAACCAACTAAATGTTATTTTCCACAGACAGTTATGGTAGGGACTCCATAAAAGCCACTCAGAGAAAAGCTGTGCGAGACCTGTACAAACTGGTCTTCATCATCACATCCATCTGTGGTGGACTGCTGTTTATACTGACTCTCTACTGTCTCATCACACAAAAGGTACTGCTATTATTTTACTCAGTGCGTTGCTTGTATTTTGTGAGCCAGTTGTATTTCTAGTAAATAGTAAACATTACAAACAACGGAAGTGACTAAACTTTCACATTTCTGTGGTTGTATGCAGCAGCACACTCAACACGTGAATGTTACAGATTCTCTTCTTCTCTGGGATTGGCATCAGTGTTACACATGCTGTGACTCAGAGCATGACTCAGGCTTTGGCTCACTAACCACATTACTTCTACATCAAAACCATGAAAATGACTGACTTCTGGAATTTTCAACATTTAAAAATGGTTATAGTATTGTATAAATTAAATTATCTTTTATTCTCATTGATTATGAATACAACATTTTGAGGTAAACAACATCTAAGCTGCATAACAGGTCAGTAAAAATGCCAAACAACAATTAGAAACAGCATGATGTTCAAGCTTAAGTGGAAGACGATGGACCAATTTAAAGGAAACATGTTTTACCCTGAAAGATTTCAATCACACGGCACAACAGCAGGACCCACACCAGATCTTAACATGGTTACATCAGCAGCAATCACATTAGGCCCACAGCCAAACAGACTGATTTCAGTTAGGGTTTCTCACCACTATTAAGTCACAAATCAGCCAGTTTAATGCTGTTGCACATGCATCGGATATATGTGTACATGTATGGATATGCCTTTGCAGAAAAACTGTTGTTTCATGGATAAAGGTTTTGATTATAGCTAATGCATGCTGACTAAGTCACATGCCACAAATCCTTCTGCTGCCTGTAGTAAACCGCACACCTGTTTTATTTTTATATTTTAACCAATGTTCATTTAAAATGTGCAATTATTTGTGTAGTAAAGGATATTTTTGGCATAAAACACAATTTTACCTTCTTCCATTTATTCGTGTGTCAAGGTACAGGTTTTCATCTAACTACTTGCTTTTAAAGAACTGTACACTATTTGATAAATTTAAATGCCAGACGAAGGTAAATGTGTTAACATCAGACTGGTTCAAAGTTAATAACTCCTAAACCCCATCCAACTGCTCAGTAGCTTACTAATGGTCTCAGCTTCATCATTATAAACAGGTCAAAGGAAGGTGGGCCTCGTGAAATATTTAACAAGGATTGCCTTTAGACACACATTCATCTCTTGTGCGCTCAAGCTTTCCTCAAGCCAGCGATGGTCTCAGTAAAAATATGAATAAATCCTTCTAGACCAACAAAGGATCCTACAGCTGTCAACAGTAATAATTGTAAAATTTACACAGTCCATCTGCGTGCTCTGTGTAACATTAGAGTTACTATAATTTATATGCTGTTATGCATTTTTAAAATTTAAACTGGAACACAACCCAAAAAAATGCATTAAACTGGCAAGCATACAGCAATTGTAGCAACCGTATCCAGATAAAAGGCCTCTGCTCTTCTATCACATTAAGATTTGTAACAAAAAAGAAAGTACTGCATCAAAAATCGTAAAATGTGACTTCACAAATCAGACATCAGAAACAGAAATGGACTTTTGTGGTATTTCATCCTAGCTTGAACTCTGACCTCTTTCCAGCTAAGTGAGAAGCAGGATCATGCACAGCTTTGTCTAGAGGCGCCAGTCAAAACAACATAAACATGGGGCTTCCACCCAAATGTTAGCTTTGCTCCAGCACCTGCGATACATTATAAAGCGTAGCCTTGGTCAATGTTTAGATAGCTCAACAGTAGCAAGTAAGATAATTTCATACATATGCTTAAAAAATCAGCAAACATCAAATTAAAAGGTCTCTGTCACAGAAAAAATACTCAACAGTTATACATTCAAACCAAACAGTGGAAGAAAGAACATTGTTAGTTGATCTCAATAAAATGTGTGACATATCTTATAAAGACATAGGAAACAGTAGGCTCTGTGTATGACTCTGTCGTATCTGTTTCACAAGTTCCTTCAGATGGTCCTCTGTCTGGATCTAGACAAGTCTGGAGTATGAATACTGTATGTAATACATGTAAGATGTGTAACGAATGTCTGATTATTTATGTCTCTTTGTGTGCTGTTTTCAGAAATCCCAGATTCATCACAGTTCAAGAACACACACAGACATAAGGTAAGTTTTATACTGTGTGGTACTACACCTATGGGCCTCTTAATGATGCTCATATTAATCAGTGTGTTTCTATGTGAAACAGAGATCTGCAAGGCATTGAAATGGAAGAGCAATAATGTAAGTGTTCTTTTGTAGCTTTTTCAAAGAACATTTGTTGAACTACTCACAGTAGCCTTGGCATTTTCTCAATTGCAGCACATTTCTGCAGCAGCAGACAGTGCACTTGTGAACCTGTACATTTGATCCAACTTGTAAAGTTTGTGTTTGTATTTGTGTGTAATGTATCATTTATGCTCACCTATTTAATCTGAGGTTTTGCTTTGACTGAGCGCAAAGATGGACCTTAAATGGAATCTGTTCTGTATATGAAGTTTACGCATTATAAAATGCAGATATTGTTGAACATTGAGGTTTTATTTTTACATCTTTGTAAAGTATATGATGTTTCTTGCTAACATTTAACCCAGTGACTGTAATTTTGCCAAACACATGTATGAATTATTTATTACTTAAAGCAGTCACAGTAATGTACAGTAAAAAACTATTTTCTCTAGCTAGCACTGTATTGATATGCAAACACTGAAATTTTGTTTAAATAGACATTTTTATTAAAAGTCTGCCTACAGCCTGTGTATTGAAACAGTTCATTAAGGATCACAAATGGTTTGATTAAAGCCATATTTCCCTTCACACTTTGAGTTCTGGGGAGTAATGTGTTATTGGTCAAATACACTGAACTGGTGTTATTGGCAGAAACAGCTGTTAGAGCAGTACAAGGTAATTAAAAAAACAAAAAAAACCCCAAAAAAACACATTTACAAAAATATTCATGCATTTTGGAAACGTTCAGCGTATCACTTGAAAATATGTATCTCGACTGTATCTCTCCCAGTTTGGAAACCAAATTATCAAACCGTTCCCCATCTGTGATGATGTGCATGTGTGCTGGTCATGGACAAAGAAAAAGGCTAATCCACTCCATAAGTCTTAGGGAAAGAGAAAAAGAAACAGCAATATAAAATGATCTATAACATAGTTAATTTTACAAGCTACTGCTTATCAATGTACAAACCACTGCTGAACTGGATACGATTCATCTTTCTTTTCAAGACACTTCTCCACTGCAAAATAAGGAAAGTATTTCTATAATCCAATTTAGTGCTTTTCTGCAAAGGATTAAAGGCAGCTGTGTGACATGAAAAGGCAAGTTGTCTTCAACAATAAATATGTGGGGACTGCCTCAAAGCAGCCAGAATTGTCAAGAGAGTTCTGCATTTTTTCATTCTCCTAAATTCTTCACATTTATTCATTACAAAATGAATAACTGCAGTTAAACGCTGTCTAAAGAAACTACCTTGCTGTGTGGCCTCTCTTATTTACAAAGTAAAAACAAGAATCAGCAAATGTCAAATATCATCAGATAATTCAAACTAGTACAAAGTATCAGCACAAAACTATAAAGGGGACACATTTTGCAAATCATTACCCTTAATTGATTCATGCACACTTGGGTAATCCAGTATTGTTCACAAGTTTTTAAAGAAAATTCAAGGCTTGAGTGTTCAGAAAATCTCTTTTTACCTACCACCTATCTCCACTCACTTCTCTGGTTCTAAAAAGTAAATGAAAACCTGCTGCTTACCACTTTTACCCAATTGTATTATTAAGATATTTTAGATCAATATAGCAGTTTACAATGAAGACAATGAAAAATAATGATTAATGGATGTTACTGTTTAATATTAAATGCACTGAAAAATGCACAATACAGTATGTTTTCTTTAAATTAGGCATAACAAAATTTACTTTGTAATGTTAATAATGGCAAAACCAAATCATAATGCGATCCTCAAATTACTTCATATGATGTAATTCAGATCAGATAAAAAAAATGTTTAAGATAAACATTAGAATTGAGCAGTTCTGTAACAGCATAATTAGAATATGAATTAATTTGGAAACACAATCCTCATCATTAGAAAATCAAACACATTAATAACTAATGTTACAATATTACCTGTCACCCACCATTCATATGCAGAATCACGATAGACCACATGATGGAGACAAAGCTTCTGAGTACTTTGAGGCCTACGTCTCACATGGCCAAATACTTGCTTTTCCCATATACTAGTACTCCCATTGGTTTGCTCCATCTCTTAAAACATCTGCCAAAATGCTGATATAATAATGGGTGAAAAGAATGCTGAAAAGATTAGTTCCTGTTCTTCTTGTGTAGGCACATTTTCTTCACTTGTGGTATTTCCAATTCAGTAATACAGGAAAAGTTGTACTATCAAAAACACAATACTGGCAATTAGTATTCTTGAGAGCACTGGTTCTCAAAATATGTTACCTCTAGTAGTATACATGTTTTATTTTGTTTCCTAGTAGTATTCAGTATTGAGACAGAATAATCAAGTATTTTGACATGGTTTCGACATGGTTTAGATGTAGATTAGATTAGATCTTGTTTAAGACCAGTTTTAGTACAAGTTTAGTCCTACTTAATCTGCACTTAAATATGTTGCTTGATGCCAGCTTTTTCAACTCCTTTTCATAATGCCTTTACATGTGAGAACTAGAGATACTAAATATGAATGAAAGCAACGCGGCGCAAACAGTAGGCAGCTTCAGGAGGAATGTCTTTGGCACTGATCTGATTGGCATCCAAACGTAGCATTCTCAACATGGAGAAGTTCTTCATGTCGATCGAACTGCAAAAGCTGCCCAAGGAGAACTCTGAAAGAAAACAGATTGGAAACACAGAGATATTAGTTCTATATGGGGCTATACGACCATGACGTAAATGCGCTCACTACAAAAGCCATATCAAGGTGTTAAGAGCATCAGTTCACATTTGTTGAGTATTAAATATGCAATTTTGATATGAAGGCTTGGAGAAGGCATAAAACTGTGAAGAGATTGTGTTTCTATTGGTAATGGGATACAGTTCTTTGTTATTTTTGACAGACTCATTATTCTCTGAAGAAACTGGTTGACTCCTGTAATTTTTGTTTCTTTTACCCTCTTTTTAATATACAATTTTGTCATTGCTTGAATATTAGAGGACCCCTGGGGCTCTGATCAGCTGGACTCACACTCACTGCCATATTCTGTCTCTCATTCATTTAATAGAGAGAGTTTGAGTATTCAACTAACATAACTTATCTTTGGTGAATAGAAAACCTTTGAGCATCCCGTTACCTTAAAGTGTAATACAATGCACTTGTACTTATATAGTTCTAGCAGTAATGTTTGGATTATATGTAATGTGCATGTTCCTACCTTTGATCTTGTTGGCTTGGAGATAAAGGTTTTCCAGGCGCTTGCTGACAGAGGGAATCCTTTCCAGTTTATTGTGAGAAAGATCAAGTTCAACTAATGTACTGATGTTAAATACATTGGGTGGAAGTCCTTTATCTGTGAGTTTATTATGGGCCAAGCGCACAAACTGTAACTTTGGTGTCTTGGTGAGGAAGCCTGGAGGCACGCTATCTATCTGGTTGAACTCCAGATACAGCTGTTGTAGCCTTTCAGGGAGGTTCTCTGGGATTTTTTTTAGCTTGTTTTTCCTTATATCCAGCCTGCTTAAAGATTTTAGACCCTTAAAAGCACCTCCAACAGTCTCTATTTCATTTGCCTGAAGCTGAAGATTGGAGAGGTCCACCATTCCCTCAAATGAGCTTGAAGAGATTTTAGAGATTTTGTTGTGCCCAAGTAGAAGATCTGTGATGGACTTAGGCAGATTAGCGGGTATACGAGTCAGCTCATTGTGATTCAAGTAGAGTCTGTCAAGATTTTTAAGCTTGCTGAAAACATTCTTCCCAATTTTTTCAGAGTTAAGCTTGTTGTGAAACAGGACAACCCAAACCAAGTCGGTAGCATTATCAAACACACCGTCCTGGATGCCTGAGATCTGGTTGCGCTGAAGGTAGACATACTTGATATGAGAAGGTACATAGGGGATGTGCTGTAGGTTGCGGTTGTGACAGTACATGGCTGCTGGATAAGCTGAGGGGCAGTCACACTCCAGAGGACAATCCACATTGTCTGCCATCCAGCCACCATGGCGCCAACGTCCACGGAGCTGGGTCAGCCACTGAAACTGGCTGTACTGGCCAAGACTTGGAGGTACTAATCCAAATGTGAGAAGAAGCACAAATGCTTGCATGATCCCTAGGGAGACATTTATATAATTATAAATTTTATATTTTTAAAAGGTATTAAAGGGCCCGTATTATGCTTTTTTAAAATCTATGTTATAATGTTGGTTCCTCATCAAAAACATACCTCGAGTTGTGTTTTCATTTACACATCCCACAACCCACCTACAAATCCTGCATATTTAGACTGAGTTCTTCTCTCAGTCAGAAACCACTCTGTTCTATCTTGTGATGCCATGTCATAATACAGAAAGTGTTCCAATGTGTTTTTAATCTCCATTCACCTTCAATGGTAAATGGTAAATGGTCACATTTTTCTATAGCGCTTTTCCACCTTCAAGGCACTCAAAGCGCTTTACAACAAGGAACCACTCACCCATTCACACACACATTCACACTTTGGGGATGTTGACAGACAAATAATTAAGGGTTACTCACATGTGTGAATGAAACAAAACACAACTCCAGGTATGTTTTTAAAGCAATAACAGTATTATAACATGACTTAAAGCTCACAAGAGTCAATAACTGAGTAATATAGGATCTTTAATATTATAATAGGCATCTGAGTGAGTTTATTCTAAATTTAAAATAAAGAGTTCACTCACCAACTGGTCCCACGTAATACCTCCTGCTTGTGTGTGTTGCTCTGAGACTGAGGCTGAGATGTTGTTGGTCTATATGGTAAACATCCCCCTCGCGGTTGCAGCTGTAGCTCCAGCCACACACTCTCATTAAAACGCATACATTTTTCCACTTATACACTCCACTATACACTACAAAATATCACCTCCAGCCATGTCAATATCAATCCCATCTGTGCAGCACTGCAGACATCTGCTTTTTAACAACCCTGTTTTCTCTCACTGTGTCATGCCTTATCATTAGGAAAGCTACACAAAGTTTGCCTTGTTGTTTATTGTTCTGGGAGGAAGCTTGTGGTATTAAACATTTATGATGTACAATCTATGATTTACATAATAATAAAACAGTGCTGCTTTGGAATTTAACTAGAACAACAAAGCATGCATGCATTTGTTGAAACTAAATTGTGCCCCCCGCATATCCTTCGTGTAACCAACCCTGTTATTTGAGTGCTAACTTCAGAAATATTTGTGAGTCGCTGCAGGTAAGTCACTTTGGAGATTACAGTGTTCAGCCTGAGGAGAAAGTAAGCATTTTTGGAGCTGGCGCCAGTGCTGCTTCTTCTGGACTGAAACATGTGCCAGTTGATGGTCTATGAGTCCTAAGTCCTAAATATATCCCTTTTTCACAGAACGAAGACAAAACTAACATAGCACCTGAAAGGCTATTTAATTGAGCTCTTTTGCTGAAGTAATCAAATTATGCTGATTCACAATTGGATGCTTTTCAGCAAGTAATGGTTAATTATACTTGTCTAACTGTTACATCCACTGCAAGGTTTTAGTCACAATCAACAAAATTTTTTTAGCTCTAAAGACATTTAATACTCAGGTATATAACTGATTATGGGTGGTACACAGAAGCAGATAATTTATTTTTCGTGAGCTGACAGCATTACCTGAAGTTTTTGAATAATCACAGTAAGTACAGAGAAGTGGGTGGAGATAGAGGGTAGGTGAAACTGGTATTTTCCTATAACGTAAACAGCTATGTGAAAATTGCAAATAAAATGCAGCCTCCAGAAGCAGGATTAGGTTAGTAAAATTATTGAAGATTCACACTTTTCACTGGTTTGTTAAGTGTTATCTGACACAAGTATGTTTTCTAACAACAAAATTGTGATCTCATACATTCATGCAAGTGTACATGACCCTTCTGTAGAGATGCGATTTTACCTTAGCTTTATATTACTGTAGTGTGCTCTCTTCTTTCACATGGAACAAACCAGAGTTAGATTCATCAACTCTCAGGATCAAGTCCAGATAAATGGAGAGGGGTGTTGGGAAGAGGAGCCAGGGCACCCACTAATGATTTTCTCATATCCCTGAAAAAGAAGAAACATAATGGAATACTGTGGTATTTAAACAATTCCTCTATAAATCTAAAGGCCAAGTTGTAAGAAGTGTAGTGTTGTTAATCTTTGGAACACGTTAGTCTTTCTAATCACAATTTGTTAATTGAAACCATGGCACTCCAACATGCACATACATTTTTATGAGCAGGAACTTCAAAGTCCATACCACTAAGTGGGAATTTACAAAACTAAAACACATTCTGGTGAGTTGTGCACTGACTCAAAGCCATAAGCAAGGATTAAATGAAGCTGCACATAAACAAGAAGCAACATTGTGTTTTCTTCTAATGAGACAAATTGTATAGAGCAAGAAGAAACACACAAAGCTTATATAAAATGAAGGCAAAAAATAAATAAATAAATATAAACAGGAAGCAGTTTTATGGCTCAAATGTGACAAACCAAACTATTTAATATAAACTATAAATAAAATTTCTGATTCAATGCTTTTTAACAGGAAACACTTTTACACAAGTAGGAAGCAAACTGTTAAAAAAAATCCAGAATTAAGCTCAATATATGCAAAACTAGGAAAACATACATTTTATTGTTTACTTTTACTATGTGTTGGCGGTCAAAAAAGATACAATGAATAAACAATTTAGACACAAATGAACCACATGAAGATTGTCTTGTGTGCCATAAAAAGAGAAGTGTTTCTTCTGACTAAAACCTCCTGCCTTGGCACGGATAAGGACGCCTAATTATTTGCTAAAAGCAGCCTAATTATTTGCTCAAAGCCTATCTTTGTATTCCTTCCTTCATATGAAAAAAATTTTGGGTTTATTGCAATATACAGGTGAAAAACCATGGAGTTTGAAATCTCTTTTTAAAGGGTGACTTAATTTACTCATCAGCCACACAGCTTGTCACATAAAGTAAAAATCATTTATAGATTTCAAATAAGAGTTGGGTACAATTTCAGGTAGCACGTCTATTTTATTTCTTTAAAAAGACAATATGCTTATTTGGGAGTTTAATATTAAACATACATAGCTCATTGTATTCAATTATGTTAATTCTAAACCACAATATTAATCTGAAACAGCTAAATAAACAGAAATAAATACGTAGATAAGATCCACTGACTTCCTGTTAAAAAAAACTACAGAACTGAAAAGCCTTGTATCTTCTTGGCATTTCCCTGTACTAAAAGTCTGAATTTCTGGAATAACCATAACTAAGTATAGGGATGTGGGCAGATGTGGAGTAGGTAAAAACTGAAATTTTCTCAGTAAAAACTATGGGTATAGCTTTTAGGACTGCACCCCACTTTGCTAAGGGTTTTTCCACTTTAAAATAGAAAGCCTCTTTTACTCCCCTCTCCCCCTGTCCCTCCCCCAGTATGAGGACAGCCTGATCCAGAGAGCTGTGGTCGTGTATCTGTGAATATAAAGACACTACTGAGTCCTGTCCTGAGGGGCTGAGTTGTCGGTGTCAGAAAAAGAAAAAAACTGACCAAATAATATTGTTTTGAGAATTGTTATAATATGGTTAAAAGCTCATAAAAGTGTCCTCTTGTAAAAACATTTAATGCATGGAAAATGATTTCAGTGTGTAAGAACCCATCTTCTTTCCCAATAAATGTACAGGAAGATAAATCATGCTATAATGTAATGCTATCTACACCACAATTTAATTAATTCTTCAGAGGAATACCATTGTTCAATTGTTGACAACAGGAACATCCCCAGACTTGTCAGTATTGCATAAAGGACCAAACTAAATCATACAGTGTCTGTTTGTTGACTTTGCATGATTATATTACAACATTGTGCTATATTTAACAGAATGAGTTTACATCAGGTGAAAGTGTTTCACACAATGCAAGGTGTTTTTTGATCGGGTTAGACAAAAAAACAAACATGTTTTGTTTGTTTATTTATTACAATCATAGGATTAGGATATTTAATGGCCACTGCTAAACTAATGTGGCACAAGTAGTGTGAGTGTGGGAGGACCAGATTGTGAAGAACTGTTTGTATCCTTCTACTACAAAAGGGCCCATATTGTGAAATTTTATGATCTATCTTGTTTTCTCAACATAGACATACCTGGAGCTGTGTTCTGTTTCATTCACACATGTTTAACACACGAAACCTGCATGTTTGGGCTGAGCTCTTCTCTCAAACTGAAAACACTCTGTTCCACCTTGTCATGTCATGAGGCAACAGGCAAAAGTGTTCGACTGTGTTATTAAACTCCATACACCTTCACTAGAATCATTTGGATAATTTTAACCCTGAGACTGAACATCTCTACTGAACTAAAGGTAAAAGGTATCTGTTAACTTTCATAACATCACAAGGTGGAACAGAGCATTAGACAGATTAATAATAAAGGATTACTCAATCATGTGTGAATGAAACAAAATATAACTCTGGGTACATTTTGATGACATAACAACTTTATAGCATGGCTTAAAGCTCACAAGAGTCCAGTTTGTAGTATAAGACCTTTAAAAGCATTATATTTTAGTAAAGCATATATGTATATTTGACGGCTGCTTCTGTTACAACAGGAAATTCTTCAGTATTTCACTAACAGGTGGAAAGGCAGACACTTATAAATTAAAATTGTAAACTGATTTGATGGAATCTGCTCCTCCAAAAGCAGCTAAAGCTATAGTCATAGTTTTACATACACGTTCTCATTTTAGTGTGATGAAAGTAATTATAACTAATAATGTGAGAACCTTTATTTGTCCCACAGTGGGGAAATTTCAGAATAGACTTACTTAGCAGCAGACGACTACCGTGAAAACTCCAAACATTCCTCTCTATTTCTGGATCCTAAAAAACAAATATTTGTCAGTGAATTAATACATTAAATGATACAAAGGTTTGTGTGAAAAAACACTTTCTGCTCTATGAAATGTCAGTGACCATTTTCAAAGTTGGATCAAATTAAAGCCTGACAAAGCTGTGGCTGTGTAAGTTTTTTAGGCTAATTTAAACAAGTCACAAATAACTTATGTTATACACACAGACAAGCGCAGAATGTACACTTGAAAGAGCTGCGTGTTCGGCCTGTCACTTAAATTACAACTGATTGGACCTAGTCTGTTCTTTGATCATAATAAATCAAAAATAAATCAATAGACAGACTGTGTTTTATTATAATTTGGGTTTATTTATATTTCATTTGAATTAAATGTAATGCAATGACTCGGAATGTTTTGATACTAGTTATAAAATAAACACAGAATAAAACAGTAATGAGCAGGAGTAGAAGTAAAAATGGTAATGGGAGTACAGTGGAAACAGCTGCAGCAGTAGTAGTTTTACAGTTCTACAGAAGCTGAAGTACAGTAGTACAAGCAGCTGAACAGTAGCAGAGGTACTTATTATTACCTGGTAGAAGAGGTAGTTCTTGTAGTTGCAGCACGGATAGAGGTGGAAGCAGAGGCAGCAGTATGAAGCTAAGGAAGAGGGGCCACTGGAGTCATTAGTAAAGCTTAATAGTAATAAATGTACAACGTTTTTCAAAAAGATGAGTGTGCTACATTGGTAGAAACGAATGCATAATCAAGGAAAATTGTTATGCACTCAGCCCATTCATGACTAACGTTTGTGCTTTGATAATTTTAAGAATGCGTTTCTGTATTTTACCTAAACAAGTGGAAATTTATGCCCCTCTTTACTGTTGTCAGGTATCAAATTGGTTAAAACATGGATACCTGGGACATTTCTTGTATATAACTGGGACAAATTTGGATAAATCTGCAGAGACAGGGGACACAGGGCTCAAAACTGGGACTATCCCGGGTAAATAGGGACGCCTGAAAGACCTACATTAACAACAGACACATTTCATTACCTTTTCTAACAAATACAAAGTACTATATATACTAATAATGTTGTACTAAAACTAAAATCAAACAATGGCATCTTATTTGACGTTACCTAATTTCGCCGACAGAATATTTTATAGAATTAAAAAAGTAAGGATTAACGCTAAATCTGTTTGGATAAGCCATAAATTAAGTTTATATTGCTCAATATTGCATACTACGCACTCCATCAGTCTTGCCTTATGAACTGAATATTTTATCGGCTAAACTGAATGATAGATCTAGACCTTGAGCTAACAAGTCCGTGCCGGCAGAGTAAGGTAAATTTGGCCGAACCAAATCATGTAAGATAATTGCTTAGATTATTCACAAACAGGACCAAGACATTTTCAATTGTATTTAAACTTAGACACTAGTTCAAGATTGATTTGATTTGTTACTCATGATTATATTAAACTTGTATAAAAACATAATCATTCATTTGAATTGTTTCAACTCACACACAGCGTCCAGTGACATGCGAACTACGAGGAACCACAACACCGGCATGCAGATTCCCGTCGGAAGACAAAAGGTGTCGGACCAATAGGCTGAATGGAAATGGTCGATATGATTTATGTTTATTTTCTTTGGTAAAGGGGAAAATGGGCGCACTGTAATTAGATTTTGTTATGTGCATACAATGAAGATTTGCCCCTTCAATCATGTTTGCCAAACCGTTCAGGGTGAAATCCAACACTGTAATCAAAGGGTCTGACAGGTGAGTTATTCTGACACTAAAATTATTTCACGTTTAAATCCTTTAATAGTCTTTAGACCACTATATGTGTGTTTTTACTGTGTCTGGTTACTATGCACTATACACATAATCCAGTGTTGTGTTTGAGGAAATGTACAATGTGAGAATTACTCTAAAAATGACCAACGAGAGTTTGCAGAATAAATATTACTTGGTGCAGATGATATTTGTTTAATTACTCCGACCCACGAGTCTTTGCCATATTTTATTAGAGGCAAAACTACTATTTTGTTTGTGGAAAATGCCATGCCATGAAAAGGAATAGCCCAGCTGTGGTATCAAAAGACAATTTTATAATCGTATTTAATAGTATGCAGTGTAAAATAACCATGTGCGTTAAATAGTAACACAAGCGTGTATACTTAACTTCTTTCTTTTTTACCTCTCCAGGAGAAAGCTCAAAGCTGACCTGTCAGTGGCCTTTCCTGTTTTAACTGCAGATGAGTTGTCAGAACTGGTTCCCAACAAAGAAGAGTTAAATGTAGTCAAAATTTATGCTCACAAAGGAGATGCAGTGACACTTTACGTTCTTAACAAAAATCCTTTATTTTTTGAGTTGGAGAAATGCATTTATCCCACAGGTAATCTGATTTCTTCAAACATAACATGATTGTGGTACAATGCTGAAATCACTTTTGTATTTATTTCACAGTTTATGTGCTTTGGAGATTTCCAGCTTTGTTACCAGCATTCACAACCTGGCCCCCTGTTCTTGACAAATTAATTGGAGGAGCAGGTGTAATTTTTTTCTTTAAAGTTATTGTTCATACTATTCCAATATTTAATGTATTTAATGTGCAATCTTTATGTTTAACCTATAGACCTCATGCTTCCGGGTGTTGTTGTGACCCAAAGTGGTCTCCCCCATGTGAAGCAAGGAGACTGCTGTGCTGTGAAAGTGGTCAATAACGGGCAAGTTTACGTTTCTTTACTATGACTGTAGTATTGTATTTCAAATTTTAAAGCAAATTTTGCTCCTGTTGATAATAGGGCTCCTTTTGCTGTTGGGACTGCAGCAGTGTCCTCTACAGCTATGCAGAGTTCAGGCATGAAAGGCAGAGGTGTTTGCATCCTTCACACATATATGGATACCCTGTGGTCAGTGCTGCCATTTTCTTCTCCTTATTCATATATCAGCATCAGTTATTGGGTTAGCTGAGGTCAATTTATTGACCGGCAATGGCCGGCATCTTTTTATACCAATTTGCTAATTTGCTGTTAAGTGTAATAACAGGAGTAAAGTGGAACCAAACAATTATTTTACAACATGACATAATATTATTCTTGTAATAATAATAATATTCAGTTGACATAATAATTCCACTGAGGTTTTTGTGTGTTTCAGGGCTTTTGGTGATAAGTCAGGTCCTCCCTCATTACCAGACAGTACAGAAACTGAAGAACAAGTGAACGGAGAGGAAAGTGACCCAGAGGAAGAAGTGGGGAAGGAGGAAGAGGTGGCAACATGTTGTGACGAGGCACACAGTCAAGAGGTCACAGATCAGGTCTGCACTAGAGTGGAGCAGCTGAGCGTGTCTGAGGAAATCCAGGAGGAAATTGACATGGAAAAGAAAATGGAGGATGAGCAGAGAAGCCCACAAGGTACTAGATTCCATAAGTGCAAATCAATAAATTTGGAAAATAACTTGAAAAATGAAAGTATCGTATTTACCCTTTTAGTGTAGTTTTACTTTAAACTACTTCATCAATGGAGCCATAAAGTAACTTTAATGAGTGGAGCATCATAGTCCATATATACTGTATAAAATTCACTTAGATTCTTCTCATCAAGATAAAATTTCTAGATCTGAAGCTGGGTCCCTACTCCTGGCAGGTTGCCCAGAGGATGCATGGAGCAAAGTGGAGCAAAAATAGCCTACAAATACCTTGTATCGTTCGTGCCTGAGTCATAGCACGCAAAACATGTTGTTGATGAAAGAATCCGTATGACCTAAACTGACCTCTGTTTTCACAGAGCTGATGGACGCCCTACTGTTTCAGTGCTTTCTCCATGCACTTAAGACCAAAGTGAAAAAGTCAGAGCTCCCTCTGTTGACCAGCACATTTCTTCGCAATCACATGTTTGCCTGTTGGTAAGATCAGTCCTTATTAATTTTGTTCACTGAAAATTAAATACATTTTAACTAGGTAATTATGGTTTAATTTCAGTCCAAGTGGAAAGCAACTGGACATGAAGAAATCAAGTTATAAGAAGGTAGAGTTGAATGTGTAAGGCAATAGAATGTATGAATGAAGAAATTAAATTGATTCATATACAATTTTTTACAGCTTTCCAAGTTTCTGCATACAATGCAGCAACAGTACAGCTTGATACGCGTGAAAGAACTGACAAAGGGAGTGGAGAGCATTGTGGAGGTGGACTGGAAAAATCCAGAGTGAGAGAAATCCTGTGTTATGTTTTATGATTTGACACACATTCTATAGTCTATAGTGTAATATTTATAACTCATGGTTACATTATTATACTATAGACTACGTTCCTTCAGCATCTCTGAGGAGGCTGCTTGTGAGGTTGACCCAGCGCCTGAAGGACGGGAAGGGGACATTCCCTACCACCCCCCAGAGATCACCACTGTGTACTCAGTGTCAGCACGAGTGGAACCTCTCTTTCTGGATGCACAGAAGAGGTGTGCTGAGAAAGTGTCTACAAATTTCATATTTAATCCTTCGAGCTCCGGGAGGGATTCTGTGTAACTGACCTCTACCACTGACCTGTGTAAACTGTGTATGACAACATTTACACAGCAGTTGTGGTTTATCTTATGGAGGTTGTTTTCATCTTTTAGTCTGACATTGTTTTAAAATGTTACACTTGCCATCTGATATTTAGACTAAACGCCATATACTTATTTTTCTTTAGAGAGATAGTTAGTCTTCTCCTCAGAATAGTGTAGGTTCAAATACATACAAGACATTTATGGTACATTTAATTCTGCTAAAGGTATCTTTAATTCTGCTTAATCTAGTTTTTAAGTGGAGATACTGAAATGCTTAAATCCTACATTGTTTTACATTGATTATATTATTGACATGACAATCACACTGCAAGTCTGTGCTCATTCTAATCAACTCTCCAAAATAACATTATGATGTCATATGTCTATATATGCCATCTACAGGCTACATTATCATTATTATGCTGCCTATATCTATATTTTACATAGGTGTTACATAGGTCAGTGGCTACATAGGTCCATTTCTACATCTTTAATTACTCCTATGTAACTTTAATGACATTTTCATTTTCTTACGTTGTTCCTATAGAAAAGGAACTGTACTCCAGCCTGCAGAAGTAAGAAGTATTATCACTGATTATGTGAAGAAGAATGAACTGGTGGCTGAAAACAATAAAAAGTAAGTTTGCAGAGTAACAAAACTGGTTTACATCTGTGCAGTGGAAAAGGACACTGAGATTTTGAGACTGCCCTGAATTTATTCAAATGAATTGTAGAACAGAGAGAACATAAATTTGAAATTGAATAAAAACTAAATGAATGACTTTATGGGGTGGCACATGTTCTATAGCACTATTGAGCATTGTCTCTTTCTTTTTGTTCATCCAACAGTTATGTTATAATAAACCCTACCTTGTGTGACTGTCTTCTGGAGAAATCCGAATACCAGGAAGTGGAGTCAATAAAGTGGGATGATCTTTTTAGCAGGTGCAGTAAACTGAATGGAGAAATATATAAATTATACCTTAGTATCTTTTGCATGCCCTTGGTTCTATGAAAATGTCAAATGACTGAAATACTTGATTGTCTTGCATTCATTTTTTAACCCGACAATTTTATTTCATAATGAGCCATGAGTCAGTGTATTCTAGCCTTCAACATTTTCTTGTAAGAAATCAAATGCAAAATTTGTCTGGGAGGGAGAGTATAATTTCTTTTTAGTATTATTATTATATTTCCTTTACTGTCATTGTGTGACTCACTAGTGAACAGTGTTCCTGTCCTTTGCAGGACACTCTGTAAGATGCAAGAATGCTATCAGATTGTGTTCCCAGGACAAGAGCCCATAACAAAGAAGGGCCATCTTGATCCCATAGATATCTCTGTTGCCTCGAGAGGATCTAATAAAAAGGTGATAGGTCTAACCTTAATGAAATTTACTAAAATGAAATGTTTGCCATTGAATAGTATTTATTAATAATCTTGCAGGTGACACTAATTAAAAACCTAGAGTTGTATGGTCTTGATCCTGCCGTAGTATCCACAGCTCTGCAGCACAGAGTGCAGGCCAGCTCTGTGTTACAGCCTCTCCCTGGGGCCAAGGACCGAGTGCTAGTTCAAATCCAGGGCAACCAGATCCATCAAGTTGGAAATCTTCTCATAGGTTTGGAGATTAATTTATTATATTGCAATTTTATTCTTTCAATTGTTTTGATGAAACTATTCAAAATGTCTTTGTGTCTGTTTTATAGATCATTATAAAGTGCCACGCAAGTTTATCCAAGGCTTAGACAAAGCTCCAAAAGGAGGGAAAAAGAAATAGAACTCAAATATCAATGTGTGATAAGTGATCGTAAAACATTGTGACAATAAATCTAATTGGTTCTATCATGAAAACAGTGTCTCATTTTGTTTATATGACAACATTTTTAGGATTACCATGTTATCAAATTGCATTGCAATTTTATGTTTTACTAAGATAGACCAGAGGTTAAATTATACTGAATTAAGCTGTTCTGGTGAAGTCAGCCCCCTGTTGTTTCCCATCTGGCATTGGTTCCTATCCCCTGTCAATGTCTGATCTTGTCTTATCTTCAAAGCTAAGCAAGGCTGGGTATGGATAATACTTGGTTACGAGGATACTAGGTGCCACAGTGGGACATCATTGGCTTGAGTGGAAACTATTATTGTGTCCTTAAGCAACAAGACACTGTCTTTGCCACACACCTAACATGAATGTATGTGTGTGTATGCGTATGTGTATGTGCGTGACAGTGACTCACTGCTACCAAGTGCCTTGGTGATGCCTTGGGTGTGTTGAATGTTTTTATGTTAAGACCAGCTCAATAAAATGGCCCTAATAAAAACCCTTCTAGAGTGTTTATTTGAGGTGTGTACTCTGGGTGAATGATAGTAGGATAATGTTTTGTGTATGTACATGTTGAGGTGTGTAAAGGTGCAAAAAACAAAAGAAAAAGTGGTGGCTGTGGCTGGGCGGGCTGGAAGACAGAGTGTGGGAGGGAGAGGGGGCGGCTGAAGTAGCCCTTCTATACACTAGTGGTCCCGGGAGCTCTCCCTCACCTCACCTTAGACAGAAACACAACACTGGGGACTGTGACATGCTATATAAATCCAATGCATTATGCAATGCATTATTGCTTATTTTTACAAAAGCAGGATTAGTAGCAGTACTCTAGAGTGTTAACTGATAGATTATTCATTTCCTATAATATAAGAAATATAACCAGACTGCCAGGGTTTTATAAACACAATTACAATCTTTCTGTCTCATTCTTACAAAGCATTAATGTGGAAAACAAGGCTAAATTTCAAAACAGTTGAATTGTGACTCCAATAAGCAGATTTGTCTAATAAAAGATTATCTCAGTAAAATGATCCCTGATGCTGAGTTTTGGCCTGTGTCTGTCTGTCGGTGTGTTTATTCTAAAGTTTAATTGTTTACATGAGTTTCAGGGAATGACTGATTTAAATCAAATATAAGTAAAGAGTGAAAATTACATTTGGACAAACAGCTGGGGGCATAGTGAAGCCAAAAGTGTATTGACATGTCCATGTGCTTGCTCAAAATTTAAAGAGTGATAAGGGAAGATATAATGAAAGTTCAAATCCACAGACATGTAGGGCCAAGAATGAAATGCCACAGTTTTATATTTAGGCTTTCAATTCTGATTTTTAATATATAAATATAAAAAAAAAACTATAATGCCCTGAAAAGATTCAAAACTCATTAAAAAGCATCAGAGCCACTAATTAGCCTGAGAAATCCAGACCAAAATCCTAGAAAGTCTTGGCTGGCTAGGTTTCAGTGCCACCACAGGCTCCACAGAATCCTGTGGTTTAAATAATTTTGAGCTGTCATTACAGGCTGTGCATATGTCCTTTGGTCAGAAAATATTGGACAGTACTAAACAATCATGACAGATATCTTTATATTACAGATACTTCATATTATTTTATCTGGTTTGGGTGGGATAGTGGATCTTAAAAACATATATAAGACATGTGCAAGCCAGATTGTAGCCACAGGCCTTTGCCCTCAAACCCACACACATCCATAACCCACATACATAGGAATGGTAATTGGTCACATTTTTATATAGCGCTTTTCCACCTTCAAGGCACTCAAAGCACTTTACAACAAGGAACCACTTACCCATTCACACACACATTCACACACCAGTGTACACAGACCATGGGGTAAGGTGGTTTAAGTATGTTGCCCAAGGGAGCTGGAATCACACCAGCCAACCTGTGGGTCAGTGGATTTGAATGCTCATCAATGATGTTTATGTTGAGAGTGGGATTTGAAAAGCCAGCCTTTGAATCAGTGGACAAACGTTCTTACCAATTGAGGTACTGTCACCCCAGAAGTGGGTGAAGTGGGTGACACAAACGTAATATGCACTGGCCTGAGCTGGGATTAAAACCTTAGGAGGTTGTTGAATTCTATAACAGCATTTATTGTTAACAATTTTAGAACAGGAAAGGTTAAAGGGTATGGTATGCATTCTGAAATATAGTTTGAATCATGGTAATAATGAAAATAAATGCTTATGTTATGGCTGGCTCCAATGAAGAAAGATAAGGAGGAACAGTAATTTATCTTAAATTTAGTCATGTTTTGCAGAAGTCAGTACATGACTACAAATGATGTGCCCTGTGTCCATTCAATATCACTTTAAGGACAATGTGATTTACTGTACATAATAGCCAAATAAATCATTGATCACACATGTAACCATTTTAAAAATAAAAATGCAAACATCTATTTTTTGCTATTTTTATACTTATTTTGAACGTATTATTACCATTTATATTTTTGCTCTTTTTCATTATATTATATTGTGAGGTATGAGCTACTGTGTCCAAATCATTTCCCTTGTGGCTCAATAAAGTTTGTCTAAGTCTAGTCTATGCGCCACAACTACATTCATATTTATGATGGTTAGAGGGGGGTATTTTTGGTTTAGGTAAGGAGTAAGTAGCAAGAAGTCCAGGTTTACTTCTTAAACAACTATGGCCCTGACCGTGAAGCCCTTGCATTGAATCCTAAACACCATTTGCATTTGTTTTTTGTCTTTCCGGCACAAAAGTGGAAGTATCTCTCTTCTATAAAAATATGGTGCCAGGAATATGCATATCACTTTACTTTTTTTTTTTTTGGAGGTACTTTTCAAACTTTGTCCATTTGTCCAAACATACACTGTTGACTTGAATTATGTTGACAGAGTGTGATATAGGGCTGTTTTGACCTTTTAACTCTTGGGGGACAAAAAGAGTGAAGAGTGGTTGTTGTAGTAACCGGACGTAGCTTTTGCAATGAGTCAGGGGTGAATGTTCTGCTCCACATTTGTCCTCTGGTGATTCTGACTTTTAATACTAGAGCAGACGTAACTCAACACCTACCACAATAAGAAGAACTTACCTCAATAATATTTCTGCTGGAGAAAAGGAACTCAACCCACTCTCGTGTCTGTTCTCTCCAGATGCAGGCACCACCTGCAGTGAAGCTATCTGACTGATCTCACAGAAATAAAGATGAAATATGCAGAAGGGTCTAGTGGCCAGTAAATATGTAGGACATCTAAACGTAGTGCCTGTTTCTGTCCAAAATCAAGTGAAACAAACAATATATGGAGGATATTAGGAGGGCTGTAGTTGAATAAAGAAATTCATGATAGAGGCATGTCCTGCCGATCGACTGAAAAGGGTTGTGTGGTAAAAGCTCTGAAAATGAATATGTATCTCAGCGAGTATGTATCTGATCCAAAGACTACAATTGTACATGACTTGAGGCAATAATGATATATGCAGAAACAATGCATTTATATAAAGTCAGATAAAAAAGACCAAAAAATTCCAAATCTTCAGCTACCTCACTCCTTTCTGCTGTGTTGTCCCATATGTAAATACTGATAGATATTAGATATTAGTTTGCCACTTTAATGTTACAGAATAGTGGAGTATTTTGGTTTAATTTTTACATATTAAATATATATATATATATATATATATATATATATATATATATATATATATATATTTTTTTTTTTTATATATATTATAATTTATCAAAAGGAACCTTCAGGTAAGAATGTGTAGTTAATCACACTTTAATTGAATAGAGATTCAATTGTTTCAGTTGGAATTCTGTCAGTAAAAGCTCATGGTTTGGAGCAGAGTACTCTGGACAAATACAAGGACTACAAATATGGATTTTTAAATGTTAAAAGGCACTGATTAAAAGTATGTCATGTTTATGTTATGTATTGCCAAAGAGATACCCAAGATAACGGTTCAAAGGTTTCAAAGGTTTTTGTTTTTTTTAATCAGGACATTTTAATTCTCAGACCAATACTTCCAAACAGGATGGCTGATAGAATGGTAGCAAACATCTATTGACTATTCCTGGACGAATGGGGAACACAGTACATATACATAGACCTATATGTAAATGTTGTCTGATAATTTCCACAGGTTGGAGTATTCCCAGTCTAACCACAGAGATCTGGCTCTACTTAGCTCAGCATGCAGCGGGGGCCCTTCTCCTCCCTGCAACCACCCACTGAGGAGATGTCTGAATTTACTGATGCCCTGCCAAATTCCCTGTGCACAAATATGAGCGAGATTACAACGTGGTGGAGGGGTTACATAAGGCCCTAAGCCAGTCATTAGTAAAAATGTTTTTAAACAGTTGTGTAATCTTTAGTTGGCTCTCATCTGTCTCATACGGCAACACTGATGGTGGTGCCTTTGGATATGACTGTCCTATTTTCACTTAAAATCAAATCAACTTTGTTAGTAACAGTACTTTGACCTCAAATGATTACTGTGGTCTTTTATAATTGCACAATGTATAATTACTAATACCTCTATTAATTCTACAATTGTCCCATAGTAAGCAATTTTTTGATCTGTGTTATAAAATATAAAAAATATACCTGGAGTTGTGTTTTGTTTCATCGACACATGTTTATCTCACAAATCCTGCACATTTAGGCTGAGTTCTTCTCTCAAACTGAAAACGCTCTGTTCCACCTTGTGAGGTCATGTGGTAATACAGGAAATGCTTCACTGTATTTTTACACTTTCACTTGAATAATTTGGATAATTTCAGGTCTGGAATTTTCAGTGTCTCCTGAACTAAGGGTAAGAGGTAGCTATTAACTTGAAAACGACCAATGCATGACATTACAAGATGGAACAGGGAATTTTGAGCTTTGGAGATGTAAACAGACTAATAATATAGGATTACTCAAACATGTGTGAATGAAACAAAACACAACTTCAGGTATGTTTTTGAAGAGGTAACAACATTTTAACATGGCTTCAAGCTCACAAGAGTCAATTTTGTGTAATATAGGACCTTAAAATCTGCAATTTCTAGAACTCTACTAAAGTGCAACTACTACTGCCACTTTAATATTTTACAAATGTATCTAATCTCATAATGGAAGAGCAACAACCTGTTGGCTGTTGCATGTGATTTAGATAAAAGTTTGTGAATTTGCATAACCTCTGGTGTTCATATGGACTGTGCGGATGCGGATTGTCATTCACAAACTATTCCAGTGTGGAATGCAGGGGACCTTGGCCAAAATGACAAATGAAAAATATGAATCTGGTGGGCTGAAGCTGGTTCTCTCATGCTTGCATCTGATAAAACACCTTACTTCAAAGGTTTAGAGGCTTCAAGTACTGGATACAATGAGAGGGTAAGCCCATGTTCCTTTTGTTAATAATAAGCTTTTGGTATGATTTGATATAATAATATATACCAGATTGCACCAGATAATTTTTTTTTACCATCACTGCATTATGGTGATTGTGTTTGAATCCAACAAAGATGAAAATTCATCCCAGAAGACTTATAAGATAGTGCAATGTCAATAGCACAACATTTTGTCACATATCACTCAGTGACACTAAAAAGCCTGGGTATATCTTTGCAATGTTTCTCCTTAAAACTTCTTGTATACAGCTGAGATATAGTTGTATATCTGACTATACTTCTTTTTTTTTTTTTTTTGTACATTCCTTTGTATATTTATGCCTTATTTGACACTAGTCTCTTGCTATTTTTGCTCTTTATTATTATAGTATATTATGATGTGTGAGCTACTGTGTCCAAATTATTTCCCTAGTGGATCAAGGACGTTTGTCTAAGTCTACAGTCTCTGTCGCCCTCTGTTGGTCCAAATCTACAACAGCAAGTCCAGGAAAAACAAACAAGACCCTTAATACTGAAATTACATTACTTAATACTTAAATTACATAAAAGGCTTGGTGATATTTGAATTTCAGGTCAGAGAGCCAGGCTGGCCGAAAGTGCACTATTAATATGGTTGTAATACGTCAAGTGGCATTCAGTGATATGTCAGCATGGACGTCATCAGACTGAAAGGATTGAGCCGCTCAAAATGATTATATTTGACATTTTCCTAGGCCCAAAACTGCTTAACAACTTTGATTATAGGCCTAAAGTAGACCAATGAATACAAATGGATGGTGCATTTCACGGGGCAATCTAAAAGGATTTTAGGCAGTGGAGAAAATAGGTATTTCCTGAAAAGATTTTGACCATCAGGGTAAAACTTTATAATTAGATGTTTTTTGCACACTAGCCAAGTAAAACAACTAACCTTATCCCACCAATTCAGAAAACATACTGTTTACAGGGAAAAAGGAAATTAACAATGTTTTTCATGACTTCTATAAAACAGCTTTCTCAATCACATAGACTTAATGGAAACAATATATAACAATTGAAGAGGTTAAAAAAGCAATATATGGATTAAGATTGGGACACTCTCCAGAGGAGGATGGATATTTTGCGATACACTTTCTCTTTTATTACTATTTGTACTTCATACTGCACTTTCAAAGAGCACACTTTGACCTACAATGAATAAAAATTTGATTCCAGTAATACATAAAAATGGAAAAGATCCTCAGCAACGCAGTAATTATAGACCTATTTCACTTGGAAATGTGGATGGCCAGATCCTCACAAAAATTCTATCAAACAGACCGGAGAAATTACTTCCTACAATTATACATCCAGATCAAGTAGGCTTTGTTAAGGAGCGGATCTCTGCAGGCTCCTATATCATACACAAATCTAAAAATGACCCTAACCCTGGATCCCTAGATGGGGAGAAGACCTTTGACAGGGTTGAATGGAGCTACTTAGTACATACACTAAGAAATCTGGATTTGGACCTACATGTCTTGCTTGGATTAATTTACTTTTAATATTATATTTAATATTACTGCTTCCGTTTTTACAGCAGCGGGATCATTTCTCCCCACTTCTGCCTGTTCAGAGGGACAAAACAGTGCTGCCCGCTCTCTCCCCTTACATTGCGATTAGAAGCAATCCAAACATTAAAAGGGTACATGCTGGTCAAGAGCAACATACCTATTCCTCTGTACTGATGATCTTATAGTCTCACACAATACCATTGCTACTATCTCTGTTATAATTTAACTGATTAATAATTTTTCAAAAATTTCTGGTTACAAAATCAACTGGTCTAAATCAGAGGTAATGCCAATCTCAGCAATATCAGTTAATATGTCCAATATTCAATGGCCATTTCGATGGGTACCAAATAGCATGACCTATCTGGGAATTAAATTTATCTTGAGGAAATCATGCAACTTAGCCTAGAATCAGTGATCCAAAATAATAAACTCCTCTTAAATAACCAAAATGAAATGTTCATCTCATGTTGCCCCTTAGTCTTCCAACCCCACTACTTAAACAATCATACTTTAACAGCAGGTTCAATTCTAAAATCACTATAGCAAAGAAACCAATCTGTTGGCTACAGTGGGCGGAGGCTGGGAGGCTGGATTTTGCCATCTTGGAGGTCTCTACCAGAATGGTTACATGGCAGAATTTGAGCATTTCAAGGAGGATTAGAAGCTGCCAAATCAAGACTTTTATATATTCCTGCAGCTCAGACACAGTCTCTATTCTGCTTTGAAATCCACTCCAAATAATAAGTTTTTTTTTCTTCTTTGTATTAATTTATTTACTCACTTCATGAACTGTTAGTTCATGAAGCAGAACATTATTTATTGACATGGCCTGTGCTTTTAAATGTCCAGCTGTGTGTATCCAACTGTGTGAAATAAAATATTATGAGAACTTTGGGTTGTATTTTTAAAAATGCATCTGTTTTATCTCTATACAGTATATACACTCCTCTCATTTACTAAATAATCAAAGAAATATCCAGATGTTGGATTTCTTTTTTTTTTTTTTTTTTTTGGGGGGCCTTGAATTGAATTATGAGTTGAATTATGAGTTAAATGAAACAAAAAGAAAACTATAGGGTTCTAAACAGTTAATGGTACACATGGTACTACACTGCAATAAACATTTTACAAGAATTTCTAGACAAGAACTACTTTTTATACCTTTATATACCTATATGGTCAAGACACATCTCTGAACTGGACAGGTTTCAAAAGATTTTTTGCTACAGTTTTCTTTAATGGCCCAATATTTAAATGGGAAATCCAGATTTCTCAATACACTGACCACCAACTTGAATGTCCTCCAGCACATTTTGTAGGAATCCAGTGATCAAAGAAAGGTCAAACCAGAGGGGGATCCTAAACCTTTAAAGCTATGGCTGTGTAAAATGTATGTGTAAAATTGAAATATTATACTTTTGTGAAGTGGCTCTTTGGGAGTATCTTGCGTGTTATGCTGAAGGTGACATTATGACATTATGCTGTGTAAAATGTATGTGTAAAAATGAAATATTATACTTTTGTGAAGTGGCTCTTTGGGAGTATCTTGCGTGTTATGCTGAAGGTGACATTATGACGTGCTTGGGTTGTGAAAGTCAAGATGGAACAAAATCCTATCCTAAATATTTCACTTCTATATCTAACGCTTTCCCATTTCAACCCTTAAGTATGCTTTTTTAATTACATGCATTAAACCCCATTTTGAGGTTACCTTGACATTTAATGACACATTTAATATACACACTTAAATATTGCTTAGACATGTAAAAATCACTCCAAATGTAACTCTGAGAGGGTAAATAAGAAGGGGAAAAAACATAAAATGCTTAAAATTGATATATTAGGTTTGCTTTATAGTGTATTCAGGTTTACATATTTTTTTTAAATAATTGTTCTAATGGAATAGTACCTGTGTTTAATAATCACTATAGTTTTACATCAGTAAAGTATATAGTGCCTTTCGAGGCACCCATAGCTCTTTACAACACTCAGTGGGACTAAGTTGCTGTTGTAGCCACAACTGCTCTGTGGTACACTAAAAGAAGCAAGACTGCCAATTTGTGCCAACTACCACTAAACACAGGTACTTCACACACAGTGTGTCGTATCTTGCCAAAAGACACAATGGCACTAGGCACAACAGGTTCATGGACAAACACTCTAACTGAATCTAAATTTAAATGACTGCTGTCCCACTATGGTCCTCCATCCCAGAACTAAACCAAAAAAATTTACAGATCACAATTTGCTTTTGTCAGTCACAAGCAAATTGGCAGTGACAACATTACAACACTCCACATGTGGCTCTATCACTTGAGAGTATCAACTGAAGGCTAAAGTTGAAAAGGTGAAGCGTAACACAAGTTCTGAGGCAGGGTCTAAGAGGGCAATGTATTATTTGGGGAGGTCATCTGGGTCTTAAACTGTTCTATTTGAAAAAACCTTGTTAAACAGCATCTGTCTTTTGTTGATCCTCCCCTCTGCTCTGTTCAGTCCCATACCAGTTGTAAGTCTTCCTCGTCCCAGGACAGCATTGCCAATAATGACAAAGCATGGCCCTGAAGGAGTTGAAGAAAACCTGCATATAGCACTTGGTCAGCCGCTAGGATGGCTCTTCTGACAAGTGTAAGTAGGCAGTACTAAATGATACAATCCTCTAAAATGACTATGAGGTTATAGGGCAAAATAAAATAAAATGTGTGGTTCATGATGTTTAATTGGATGCCATGTTAGCTGTGATAAATTTAAATGAGTGCAATTTTAGATTGTATTTTACCAACTGTGAGAGAGCTACATGGAAAGCTGTAAACTATCATTTAGTTCTGGTTTGCTCATGTCGCAAAAAAAGCATCGACTTAATTGACTTAACAAATCCATCACAGGGCATGTCCTCTGCAATACATGTTAACAGGTTTAACAAGGTTAACGTGTTTTAGAAGCAGATCAAAATACAGACCAATTCAGTTAACTCATCAGAGGCAAGGGACAACTTACAGAAAGTTTAAAAAATATATATCGAACAGAGACTATGATGAGCCCTTTTTCCACACTAAAAATCTGAATCTGAGAGTACATTACTAAAAAATAAAGTAGCTTACTCTTACTTTGGTAAAACTCAGTACCTTCCAAATATGGTGGGAAATAGAGCAGATCAATGTGGATTTTAACAGTGGATTTTCACAGTGGCACCCCATGGACTTAATCTGTAGAATGAGACCATGAAAAGCCTGTAAATCCTCTGCATTCTCACAGTGAGAATTTTGAGTCTTGGGTTATTTTGCTTTGTGTCTTAGATGTACCTGTGTGGTCTGATACCAGAAGGTGTGAATGAGTGCAGAGACTGCAGAGACTGCACTGACAGACTGGGACAGACACATGTGCAGCAGCAGCTGGAGGGAGGGCACAGACAGGGAGGGCACCAGGGTTAAGAGCTAAAGCCGCTTTGGCTCAGATGAAGATGCCTCTCAGGCCCCCTGCCAATCACAAGACCAGAAAACATTTCACTCTGGCAGCAGAACAGTGAGGAGGCACAGTGTCTCAGGCATTTTGCTAAAATAAATAAATGCATTATTTGAACATTTTTAATCATAAGAAATATTATTATCATCTGGCTGTTGACAATGATTGCTCATACCATTCTGTTCTTGTCTTGTTCTTGTCTAATATACGCACAGCTTTGCAGCTGTACTACTCCTTATATACCACAAAATAACTAAGAAGGAATAAATCTAGGGTTTCTATGAGTAAATCTGAGTCTGGTCTTTTGTTTATACTCCAGAGGGTTCAAAAACAGCTCAATTTTAACTTATGTGATTTTACTCTTTTAGGAGGGTAAGTGGTTTGACTCCATAATAATACTGATCAATTTAGATATACTATACTATAGTGTACTATAATATATTACTTAATTCACTAATAATAAGTTACAGTTCTAATAATACTTTCATTGGTGAAAACATCAACTCCACACCTCACAATTCATCTGCACAAACTGGAAGACAATTATCATTGTCAACTTTTATAGCCTTGTACCCTTTCTCCACCTGGGGTCACGAGAATAAATCATGGGCCTCCTGATGTGCAGTGATTTGCATATGGATTTTGAAAGGTTTTATGCCCTCTCCTGCATAGCCATCACACTACAGGCTTTGGACCTGCACAAAGAGATGATTTTGTAATATATTTTTAAATGTTTAGTGAGCAACACATTGTGACATGATTAATTTCTAGTAACTGTATTTGGAAATTCTCTTAGTTGTAAAGGTTAACCAGTGTACATTCTCGATGGAAGGCATGTGCTTGAATGCAGCATAATAAAAGTACAGCCTGGAGCGGTGGGACAGATAATGGAGTGAGTAGAACATAAAAAAAAGACTTAGGGGGCAATGATAACAAAAGGTAGTATGAGTGCACTGAAATGAAATGGACTTTGGTTTGAAAAGAACATCAAAAGAGATGCTTAATCTGAGAAGGCTGCGCTGACATGATTGTCAATCCCTCTCTGCTGATGAGATGGACGATGATGAACATGCGTGAGGGACGAGGGGAGGGACCCAACAGATAATACCCTCTGAATACATGATGAATGCAGTCATCAGGCTTTAACTGACTGGGGGCAAGTGCGCGTACAGACACACAGGGGCGTGCATGGGAGAGTGCAGCATACTCCTCTGTAGACTACACAACACTACAGAGACA
Source organism: Boleophthalmus pectinirostris (assembly GCF_026225935.1). Classification (NCBI taxonomy): domain Eukaryota; kingdom Metazoa; phylum Chordata; class Actinopteri; order Gobiiformes; family Gobiidae; genus Boleophthalmus; species Boleophthalmus pectinirostris. The sequence continues at coordinate 22,216,204 of NW_026571515.1, forward strand.
GGATCACCCGTTGCATTCCTGTCTGATGCTTTTCACCAAGCAAAAGAAGAAGAGATCTGGTCTGAAGAGAGCAGTTCCACACTGGTGTCCATAGTGCACTGCAAGAGGAGGGGAGAGGATGCAGAACAACAAGACAGATGGCGAGGAGGGAGAGGGGGGACCCAACATCCAGGGTGAGTGATGAAACACACCACCTCAGAAGGAGGTGTGTGTTGCATGTGTGACTGAGTGACAGGAGCCATGTGCTTCTTGTCAGGGCTGGAAAACAACTGTATGAACAATTTTAACAGTAATCAAATGTTATTATTTGTGATGCAAGTATTTCATTTATTATTTCAGCCAAGGCAAAAAGCAACTATAGCTTGACAAATGTAAAAAAAATAATAATAACAATAATAATAATAATAAAATAATAATAGTTTACTACAATTTTTCTATCATTTTATTTATGGGTAAATCTAATAGCTATTTCAATAAACACAAATAATAATATGTGCATACTATTTTGATTATTTGTTGAGATCTAATCTGCATGGCATGTCTTTCTTTACATGTGAAGCAAATGAGAGCCAATCTGTTTCACATGCTAACATGCTATTGTAAAGTAGGTCTTGCTTCACCTCCTCAGTGTAAACCGTCATTCTCTAGACACTCCATTTCCTCTCTGTGGAAATGTGTCTGTCCCAGCTCAGAGTCATGCCTGAGGTTGAGATGAGGGCTTCCCCCAGTCACGCGCAGATCCAGAGCTGAGTGCTGTGCTATCCTTTAGTCTAGTTTTAGTGTAAAATATTAATTTAAACATTTATAAAGGGGAAATCTGGAGAGGAATGAATTTAAGTCTACTAGCAAAATGTTATTAACTGTGCTGATTTGTTATGCAAATGACAAGCCAAAAAAGTTGCTTTCTTTGTAAGTCAATCCAAAGTAAGATATTAACCAAATTAAGGCACTAGTAGTCCATGAATAAGTATCCTCTTCATTACCAGCCCAACAGGCAGCTAGGCCTCAAACAAAACTGTGAATCAAACACTGATTAGTCTCTCCAGTCAGTTTTTAAATGGTAGATTAGTCTATACAGTTGTGTGAAGAACTGGCAAAAGTTAAGGCTGAAATTTTGTACCAGTAAGACACATTTTTATCTACAAATCAAAGTAAAGATCATAAATGCCATAGCAGGAGAGGACATACAAGTTAACGCTGACTGTTCCAGATGAAACTTGAACTCTAAACATCTAACCACATTACATATTACCTTTGGGTTATTGTGACTAACCACAATCATGTATTTTTTTTTAGGATTATGATCTTCACAGTCCACATTTAACACACCCCATAAAGGCATGAAGCCACTTATCACACTTTGAAGTCAGTGGGTTTAAACTGAACTGCTAGTCAGCTATAACATCTGGATCAGCTGCAGATAGGGTAAACAGCTCATATAAATGTCACTGATTAAGCCAACAAAAAACACACACACACACACACACACTTCAGCATAGAGACATGGACCAGTATATGAAATTAATAAAGCCATTTTGATTTCTATTGATAATAACAAAAACATTGCTTCAGAAATAGTGATTGCACAATATGAGGATTTTGATCTGCCACACAGTCCAGACCTATAGCAATCTAATGTTACAATTTATTATTATTATTATTTATTATTATCTTTTTTTTTCCCAGAGGATTTTTTTTTTCTTGACAGTACTTTGAACTGAAACTCAATACTACTTCAATATGTAGCTATAGGCTTTTCATATTTACATTCATTGTAGAATATTAATCACAGCCTTGGGCATAATTATTACAATATTTTTTGTTACTTTACATTCATATGCCACTCATCCTCACATGGCAGCTGAATTTGCACTAATCTGCTGGCCAGATGTTGCTGGTTCATCCATTGGTGTTTGAATCAATTTTCCTGATTGCCCATACGTTAATACAAAGCATTAACGGGTTCAATATGGATAACATTCAACTGAGTAGTATAAAATATTTTTACAGTTAAAGGTGCTTGTGTAAGTTTTCAGGTGAAGGGTTTGTCACCCGCTTGTCTCCATTTATTTAATTTTTGTTTACCCAATTAGATTGATTGAAAACCAGTTCTCATTTATTACAATCTGGTCAAGGCAGCAGCACAAAAGTACACAGAGAGCAGAACAGTGAACACAATTAATAAATCTGGCCCATAGTCTGCAGATACATTGCCCATCATTAATGATGAATGATGACTTCTTCCCTCTTTTTTTTTTCAACCGGGTATGCGGCAATAAAAATTAGTTTTGTAAGTTTTGCTAAATGCACTTCAACCTATAATCTATAATCTCTATGGTTCAAGTCCAGCATGTCATACACACGGTTTAAACTCTTGCATGATTGTAGGTGACCGGAGCAGGCTGCACAAGTTAAGCCACATCAGTGATTTGTGTAATCCCTTGAACAAAATCTCAATAGCAGCTCAAAAGAGTGTTTGAAATAGTAAATAATCCATATAAAGAGTGAGGAGGTCACACTGTTTAAGTTGGATTAAAGAGGCCAGGGCATCTTGTGTAATAATGTTCTTTATGTTGCACTCACACACTTATGGTGAAGTCACTTTATTCTATTGTTCAGTCACATGAAGCCCAGTACTCCGTATACTCTACTGTCCTGACATTTAAGACAACACTGCATTTCACCTTGTCTTATTAGACTGCTTCCATTCTTACTGAATGTGATGTAATTATTGACCGGCACAGGCAAGCCTTTATATCATGAGTGTAATACTACATAATGCAGCATTTCAAATTGCTCTTATTTGGGTTTATTCTCTGTACAATCATCATGTCAAAGCCTTTACATTTTAAAGAATGGGATTAACTAAACATTGTAAAGATAATAACCCACAATAACCACAAACCATTAAATGAATGCTCTGTGTTTTCCTTTGGGGGATTGCTGACTGGATGTCACAGTGTTTTCTTTTCTCAGCTGAGTTTAAGCCTGACATGAGACTTTTTAAACACACACTTCCCACCGGACCAGTGCTGGCTGAAAAAGTGTAAATTGATTTCAGACTCTCAAGAGCCAAACCTGCTGCCTGGCTGACACCCACATAGACACATACACACCAACACACACAGATACACAGACACATTGACTTCACTCATTTCCTGGAGTCTGAGCCTAACCTCAAGTCATTACTTGCCTAATCTTGACCTAAATCAGGGATGTCTAAACTTTTTTCATGGAGGGGAGCATATTGAAACATATTTGAACTGGAAGGCCACTTATCAATTATCACTACAAGCCTTTCAGAATGGTGCATAGTACAAAAATTTAAGGACTGTTGTTATTGAGATCGTAGAGGTACAACTACTGTAAAAAGTGTATATTATCATTTGGGTAGGGTGGCCAGATTTTCAAAATCAAAAACTGGGATTGGTGGTTTGCAATAATAAAATTGTGAAACGAGTGCGTAATTAAGGAAAACTGTTCTGCACTCGCCCCATTCATGACTAACACGTGAGTCAGTCTAGTCACATTTTCTTTGTGTTTTGGTCATTTTTAATCATCTTTTCTGTATTTTACCCAAACAAATAACAATGTTGGCAGGAACACCAGGGACATTTCTTGTATAAAACTGGGAAAAATCACTGGTTTGGGGATAAATCTGCTGGGACAGAGGAAACAGGGCTCAAAACTGGGATTGTCCTGGGTAAATAGCCACATCTGGTCACCCTACATTTGGGCCAATTCAGCAGGAGGCCTAAGGGGCCAACAGAATTTGGTCTGAGGGTTGCATTTGGCCTCTGAGCCATAGTTTGGACACTCCTGACCTAAATCATACAACATTAACCTATTAACACTAACAATATTTTAAATCGCGTTACTGATCTAAAAATAAACAGTTTAAGTAACTGGGACCTGGTTTTTGTATTTTGTCCTCATACGGGATGCAAGTCTCCATGAAGTGAGTGCGTAATAATAATGTAGGTTGTGTCTGAGACAGACTCCCTTTCTCAAACCAGCAGTTTGGCTGGAGTGGTTAGCTATCGCACTTTACATAAATTACATTCAAATCAATAGTAAAAAACAACAGAACATAAAATGCTACAAGAAAAAAAAAAACATCCTACCATGCATCTTAATCTTCTTGTTCTCTTGCAGCCCACGATGCTATCAGGGTCACGTATCTAACTAGCCCACTGTACTTAGCTGCACATTAGCTTTAGCACTTCGCTGTGCTTCTTCATTGCTAAACTTCTTTTAACAATTTAGCTGCATAGCCAACTTCTTGCAGCCTACACGCGTTTGTGAGAATAGAGGTGATCATCTTCTAATCAAGGTCACTCTTATTTCTGCTTTTTTTTTTTTTTTTTTTTTTTTTTCACCTTTTCGGGCGGGTGCTCTACCTGTTTGTCTCCATGGTTCAAGCGACAGTAGGCAGTAAACTGCTTGCAGTACTTACAGTTTGCAGGCTCGCCTCTCCACAGATCTGACCTGCATCCACAGATCTGACCTGCAGCAGAGGTAGGTAGAGTAGCTAAAAATAGTACTCAAGTTAGAGTAACATTACTTGAAAATAATATTACTCAAGTAGAAGTACAAAATAAAAGTAGTACTCCAAGAAATTACTCAAGCAAGTAGAAAAGCTGGGATATTTTGGGAAAAGCAATAGACCTAAGTAAAAACGAAGGACAAAAGATTAAAATTAATGCACTGCAAGAAACACAAGTGTTCAAATAATTTCATATAGTCAACAATAAAGTTTTGTCACTTGTAGCCTTACACAGTGGAAAGAGTAACCAAATCTTATACTCAAGTAAGAATACTGTTATAAATAAAGCCTTTGGGCAAGAGCATAAAAAACAAAACAAAAACAAAAAAATTTAAAAGTGGCATTAAACATTAAATTAGGTTAAATTAATCAACAAACCTTTCAGATTAACACAATGTTAAGCCTGATTGTGTTGTAAATTTGAATTATTACAGGCACCAGTTTTGCGGTGGGGGTCCTAGGTTAGTTGCATGGTTATTTTGAGAGTCCCTTCCTGAAAAGTTTGGGAACCCCTAATATGATTGTGTCATATCTTATGATTGATGCTATGTGGAAAATAATGACTTTTTCTTTTACAGAAAGTTAATTTCAGTCTTCATTCATGACCTCCAGCAGCTGCCCACTAATCCTTTAAAGCTCATGCCCTATTAAGCTTTTAAAAGCCGGTATAAACTGTCCATTTTGTAATAGCCATGCCACATCAAAGAAGCAAATTGGTACTCAGTACTGCTTTCAACCAGTGCTCTTTTAACAAATGTTTTTAACTATGATAAATTACCAAAGGGTCTTCACATAATACCTCAGTAACAATCACAACAATAACATTTAATTTTTTACAGCCTAATGTCACAATAGCAGTCTCAGCAGAGAACTGTCACATCCATGTTTCTGATGGAGATGTATGTGATAATGCAGCAGGTACACAGTGAGGGAGAGGGGTTCAGGGATCAAAAGCCCATGGAGAAATAAAGTCTTTTATAGGTAATTTATAGTTTTAAAATTTGTATTATGGGGAGCTTGTATTGGGCTTAATTTTGTGATGTATTACAATTGGATAATATTTTACATATTTAATATATATATGGAATGCTCAGTTGGGAAAAGCTCTTGTTTTCATTTTTTCTTAAAATCAAACTATCAAGCTGCGCTGCATGCCTCTTTGGAGCAGAACACACAATTAGAGGAACAAAGGGTGTCATACGACAGAGTTTCTGAGATGGGGGTCAGTTAGGGTAATGTGCCTCGGTTTGATCAGAACTTTATTGAGTCTATTGAATTATAAATTTTAATAATTGGATTTTACCTTTAATATTTCACTGTGAAAGGTTTAATTAAACCTTTTTTAGTTGATTTTTAAAAAATCGTCTATCTAAGACTTGCTTTTGTCTCTTAGGGAGATTTTTATTGGTAATCAGTAATATGATTGGTATCAGTTAATCTTTAATCTATGATTTTTTCAGTTATTATAGCACATTGTGCATGATTTTGGGATTCAAAAGGATAAGAAGAAACTGGAGAGATCAAACTATGCATCAGTGCAATGTACTGTTAGATCTGCAGCATGATCTTCCTATTAAGTATACTGTATCAATCAAATCAAACATTTTACACCCAAATTGTCTGGTGTGAAATTGGAAGATGTAAGAGGAATATTTGATATAAGCGGTGTTTTCCTTTTTTTCTGCAGCAAGTAGCAATAATGTGTATGAGTTAAAAAAGACATGTTGCCATTGTTTTAATGCAATCTATAACTCCTAGAAATATACTTTACATTTTAGGTGATGGGATCCCGAAAGAAACCAGTCCGTTCATCAACAGTGACGGGGAGAAAAGCCAACACTATGATGGCAAGAACATGGCTTTGTTTGAGGTTTGTAGTAGTAACTAGTAACTACAAACTAAGTAAAGTTCTTTATTTCAATGTTTGTCTCGGTTGGTTAATGGCAGGAGGAAATGGATACCAGTCCGATGGTGTCCTCTCTGCTGTCTAGTCTTGCCAATTACTCAAACTTACCAACAGGCAGCAAGGAGCACGAGGAGGCTGAGAACAATGAGGAAGCTCCACGGGCCACCAAACAGCCTGTTAAGGTCAGTCATTAAAGGTCCTATATTACAGTACATTGACTCGTGATCTTTAAATCATATTATAATGCTGCTACCTCATTAAAACATACCTGGTATATTGAAATGCTCTGTTCCATTTTGTGATGTCATGAAGTGGTAGTTTTCAACTTAACAGCTACCTTTTACCTTAAGTTCAGTAGAGATTTATGGAGTAAGAAAGCCTAGTAAAGGTGTATGGAGAAAAACACAGAGGAGCACTTCCTGTATGACCACATAAAATCACAAGGTGGCACAGAGTGTTGTCAGTTTAATAGAAAAACTCTACACCTGAATATGTAGGATTTGTGTGTTAAACATGGGTAATAAAACAAAACACAATTCCTGTCCTGGTAGATTTTTGATGTGGAAACTACATAACAGATCAGAAAATATAAGCACTTTAATTATAGTAAGTTAGAGACATTATTGTATTGAATTGAATTGTATTGAAAGAGGACATGACATTGATGAGAGAAAAGAGAATGCGGATATCTTAAAATTATGTGCTATAATAATGCTGTGTTGTGTTCCTTCAGGCTCCACAGTTGGGCACTCTGATGGGCGTGTACTTGCCCTGTATCCAGAACATATTTGGGGTCATCCTGTTCTTAAGAATGACTTGGATGGTAGGAATCGGTGGAGTTTTGGGTTCTTTCATCATCGTCTTTATGCTGCTCAACGGTCAGTTTGTCATATTTGTGGTATTATGGCTTTGTTAAAATGCACAGTGAAAATGTTTATCAAATTTCTGGAGTTAATCAGATTAAGATCTGATGTTAGTAATCTGATTTCCTCCTGATTATTCACGCCTGTGTAGGTTTTGACAAAGAAAATTATGCAAACAAATTAATGTGATAAAGACAAAAATGAAAGAGATAATGTGAAAGTTAATTAACAGTTATTTTAAAGGTGCATTGTGCAACTTTTCCGCTCACAGCTAGAATGCCTGTTTTTATAGGTATTTCTGAGCAGTAAACCAAAGTGTAATTTAATTTAGAGCTATTTAATGTCATACTGTGGAACATTCCAGGCAGAGCAATGACTTATCCATAGAAACATAGCACAGCTTTAAAAGTTATTTGTACTTTGTCTTCCAAACACAACTATACAATGTGTTTGATTCTTTTAGTCACATAAACACACACCAAAAAGCAGATATAATTATTGACTTATCTGATTATTCAGATTTTCTCAGAATACAATGTACCCAGTGCTCTTTTTTATTTAGCAGATGCTTGATAACATCTGCCAAATAAAAAAAAGGCAGTGTATAACTAACAAAAATAAACATATTTCATTTCAATTAGCTACAGCCTGTTACAGTATAGAGTGTTGCCATTTAATTTGCTTTGCACAGATGCACAGAGGTGACATGGTAAATCCCAGATGAAGGCCTTTATCCCGAAAACACCTCTCTGACAATCTGGTCACACAGATTTTCACTGATTATGAATTTACAGCATTCACGCCAGTCCCTCATCAGCCATTTATCTATAATAAATAGATAGATACTACTGATACTATTAAATGTATTTTTATTCAAAATTCAATTTGAAAAAATGTTTAAAAGTAAGCAGGCACAGACCAGCCCTCCATTAGCCATAGTAGATCGAAAATGTGAATATTATACCAGAGATGAAGAAGTTTTCTTCCATGGCAGGCCAAAATCAATGTGCATTTGCAGGCCTACCCTTATTACAATTTGCAAATAAAATGTTCTACTGATAAGAAATGTTAGGAAATAGGCAGGATTGGCCTCCCATCTCCTGACTGTTTTTTCAATACAAAATTGAATCAAAATAGATTCTTCTTAAAATCTCAAAAACCCCTCACAGGCCAAATTGTCCATGGGCACCCCTGCATTATACTTTGTGATATTTACTGCTATTGTTGAAACATTTTCCAGTTACTTCAGTAGTTACATTACATATTTTTGTCTTTTTTTTTTCATAAAGTCAAAAAACAAACATAATAAAACCTTTTAACGTATGACCTCACAAAACTAACATAAAAAGGTTCCTCTCAAATACCAAACCTCCCTCTATCCAAACACTTTTGTTGTTTGTCAAGTCTAATCTAAACCATACCACTGGTCTACTGGGGGTTTTGTGTTCTCTAATTTTACTTGTTTAAGACCTCACTGTTTCCTATGTGACATTTCCACCTGCTGTCTCCAACCCTGCCCTGTTTGTTTAACCCCAGACCATGCTGACAGCCATTTCCATGAGTGCAATTGCCACTAATGGAGTTGTCCCAGGTGAGTGAGTCATTCAAAAGTATACTGTTGTAAGAAGACTTTTTTAAATTTTTTTTAAAATAAACTAATGTTTGTTTTTCAGCTGGAGGTTCTTACTACATGATATCACGTTCTCTTGGCCCGGAGTTTGGAGGAGCAGTTGGGATCTGCTTTTATCTGGGGACCACATTTGCAGGTGCCATGTACATACTGGGCTGTATAGAAATATTACTGGTAAGAAAATATGAAATATGGACTTTTAAATTAAAATGTATAATACAATTTGTGTGGGTCACAACCATAAACTGTATATAAATGGACATAGCTAACCCACTAGCTGCCAAATTCCAATTAGGAAATGAGCAAGGGTGACGCTTCTGGCTCCATCAAGTAATTTCCAGTTGACTTCACCTTGACTCTCTCTGTAACTGCAGCAGTGAGCCTTGTCATTTTATTTTACCATTTTGTAAATAAATTCCTATTCCTAATATGGAACTGGAATTTGTGAGGTTCATTTGACTGGAGCCATACGCTGGGTGACATCACTCTCCCTTATTTCACTTCTTTATACAGTATATAGGTTCAACTGTATTATAGAGATCAGAAATGTGTTGTCATATCTCAGAGAATTTTCAGTTAGCAAGATGCAAAACACTAAACTTAGTGTACATTCTGACATTATAAAGTTATACGTGCAGTTGCTTTTCAGTTTGCTTTTTGTATTGTTTTTGCTAAGGGATCTATGGACAGTGACGTAGTTGGTAATAACTGTTCTAGTACTGACAGCATTACTGACATGACTTAAGACTTCAGTGCATTTCCTCAGACATAGAATTTCATTGTCAGCTTGCATTTCAGTAACAGTAATTTCTGTAATTCTGTAAAAACACTTTTCTCCTGCAGATTTACATAGTTCCTCAAGCTGCTATCTTTAAGATGGAGGGCCTGGAGGGAGCAGAGGCAGAGATGGCACTCCTCAACAACATGAGGGTCTATGGCACCATCGTCCTGAGCTTCATGTCACTGGTGGTATTTGTGGGGGTCAAATACGTGAATAAACTGGCACTGGTTTTCCTCGCTTGTGTGATTCTGTCCATTTTGGCTGTCTATGCTGGAGTTATCAATACAATCATAGAACCTCCACTGTTCCCGTAAGTACCCAGATCTATAATATTTTGCCATACTATTTAAAAATGGAAAAAGAACTTGAACTATTTACTACATTTTATTCATTTTTTTCTGTTCTTGCAGTGTGTGTCTTCTGGGAAACCGCACGCTTCTCTCCAAAAGTTATGACGTTTGTGCAAAGGCAATTGAAATAGACAATGAGACAATCACCACCAAACTGTGGCTGTCCTTTTGCGATTCTGACGTTCTCAATGCCACATGTGATGAATATTTCAATAACAACAATGTCACAGAAATTCAAGGCATCCCGGGAGTGACTAGTGGCATCCTGTCAGGTACAAGCAAGCATTTAAATGGCCTATATTATGTCATTTTCTGATCTGTTATAAAGTTGTTTCCTTCTCACAATCACACATGGAGTTGTGTTTTGTTTCATTCACATGTTTAACTCGCAAACCCTGCATGTATAGGGTGAGTTCTTCTCTCAAACAGAAAACACTTTTTTCCACCTTGCCATGTCACGTGGTAATACAGGAAGTGCTCCACTGTGTTTTTAAACCCAAGTCACCTTCACTAGAAACATCTGGATCATTTCAGCCCTGAAATTTCCAGTCACTACTGAATACTCTACTCTAAAGTCTCTACTAAATGCTCTAAATCTATACTTCAAAACTACCTGTTCTTGACAAGGTGGAAAAGAGCATGGTTGAGCTTTATAAATGTAGATAGACTCATCATAAAGGATCACTTAAACATGTGTGAATGAAACAAAACACAAATCCTGGTGTGTTTTTGAGGAGATAACAACGGGGCTTAGAGCTCACAAGTGTCAATATTGTATAATATAGGACCTTTAAATCTGCCCCTTAAGAACCAATAAACTGTATCTATATCACTCATCTATTCTGTCTATTTCAGAAAATCTTTTTAGTAACTATCTTGAAAAGGGCATGATGTTGGAGAAGAAAAATGTTTTGTCAGAACAAGACCCAGACACTCCGACCACTAATTCAGGACGATATGTGCTCGCAGACATTACCAGCTTTTTTACACTTTTGGTGGGGATTTACTTTCCCTCTGTAACAGGTGAGAACAATAACCATGTCATACTAACCTTGCAGAATTTAGAATGAGACTGTATACTCTTTATCTTTGTTTTAGGCATAATGGCAGGATCAAATAGGTCAGGAGACTTGAAGGATGCTCAAAAATCAATCCCTATTGGTACAATTGCAGCCATCACCACAACATCTACAGTGTGTATCCTTGGCATCTCCACCCAAGAATGTGTACTACATTATATTTATATCATGAATCATGGGCACGGGTAATGTGTTAAAAGATTTAACATTTTTACCTCAGATATGTCTTGTGTGGTGCTGTTTGGAGCTTGTATAGAGGGAGTAGTCCTGAGAGACAAGTTGGTCATTTAAATATATGAAATAAAACACTTGGTGCATCTTGGCAGTTGACTAATCCTGGCGCTTGTCCATAGATTTGGTGAAGGAGTGAACGGTAACCTGGTCATTGGTACTCTGGCATGGCCGTCACCATGGGTGATTGTGTTTGGGTCATTTTTTTCCACTTGTGGAGCAGGTCTGCAGAGTTTGACTGGGGCTCCACGCCTCCTACAGGCCATTTCTCGAGACGGAATCATTCCTTTTCTCAGAGTGAGTTTGGCTATTCAAAAAATCTATTATTGTATTAATGTTTTTGCAATATCAAATGTCTAAAGTTTTATCTAGAAAATTATAGCTTGCATGAGGAATATTCTCAGAAGTAAATGTTTAGCATAATATTCAAGATCTGATCAGACTAAAAGTGCAGACAGTCTGAGGATTTTTTTTGGAAGCCTTTGTATCACGTGTATTAGAAATGCATGTTCCTGGTTTTGCACCAGGTGTTTGGACATGGCAAAGCAAACGGTGAGCCAACCTGGGCCCTCCTGCTCACTACCAGTATTTGTGAGATTGGCATCCTCATCGCCTCTCTGGATTCAGTCGCTCCCATTCTCTCTATGTGAGAACAATAAGCAATATTTGTGTGGATTTAATAGTTGTATGTCCATAACGTCTTCTCTGTTTGTAAGGTTTTTCTTGATGTGCTACATGTTTGTGAATCTGGCCTGTGCCCTACAAACCTTACTGAGAACTCCAAACTGGAGGCCCCGCTTCAAGTTTTATCACTGGTGAGATCATGCAAACCAAGCAAATGTTACATTTATAGTATGCGATGCGATAAAACCTTGGACTTGGAAACTTCATGGGAAAATGTGAATTTGATAAAATTTTTTAACTTTTAGCGTGAACTTTTATATCTTTTTTATCTACAGAAAAACTCATAGCGGAACGATAATTTTCACAAAAACTTTTTGAGGACTTAATACAAAATCTATTTTTAAACAAATAGGTGCATATAAAATTGACTTAAAACAAATGTACTTAATATACAACATTAGCGCTGCGTAACTGAGTATTAAAAGTAATAGTCTTGTAATTGTCTCCCAGGACTTTGTCTTTCTTGGGTATGAGCCTCTGTCTGTCTCTGATGTTCATGTGTTCCTGGTATTATGCCATAGTAGCCATGGGCATTGCCACCTGCATTTACAAATACATTGAGTTCTGTGGGTGAGTACAGTGTTGGTTATTATCATGTTTATTGTAGAAAGGTCATTTGTGGAACATTGTTTGTTTTTTCACAGAGCTGAGAAGGAGTGGGGTGATGGAATACGCGGCATATCTCTCAGTGCCGCTCGATTTGCTCTGATGAGACTTGAGGAAGGCCCACCACACACCAAGAACTGGAGGTCTGGGCACTTTATATCTACATCAAGCTCTGTGTGTTCTTTCTGTCACTATGAAATCAATCCTGAATAAGATGAAAGGGTCGGGTCTAAACTAGACAATAGGCACTTAACACAACTGTATGTAATAACACTTTGTAGGCTAACATGCTCTTTTTTTTGTCAGGCCTCAGCTTCTGGTCTTGGTGAGTTTGGACTCTGAGCAGAATGTGGAGCAGCCTCGTCTCCTCTCTCTGACCAATCAGCTCAAAGCAGGAAAAGGCCTCACCATCGTTGGCACCTCTGTTCAAGGCACATTCCTGGACAACCACATTGAGGCCCAGAGAGCAGAACAGGTCAGTCTGCTCTGTTTTACTCATATTTACTGACTCAGACAGACTTAGACTTGGACTTAGTTAAACTTTATTGAGTCACAAGGGAAATTATTTGGACACAGTAGCTCATACATCACAACAAATAATAACAAAGAGCAAAAGTATAAATGGTAATAATAAATTCAAAATAATGACCAGCTGTTAATATATGGCACAAATATTGATTATATGATTCTTTGAGAGTGATATTGTTATGTTGTACATTATTGTGTGTGTCCAGGCCTTAAGAAAGCTGATGGAGACAGAGAAGGTGAAGGGCTTCTCTCAGGTGGTGGTCTCTTCCAGTCTGAGAGATGGTACCTCCCACCTGATCCAGGTCGGGGGTCTTGGAGGCCTTAAACATAACACAGTGATGGTCAGCTGGCCTCATAACTGGAAACAGCCACAATACAACCAACAATTCAGAAACTTTATTGGTAAGTAATTTTTCATTTCACAAACTCCACATCCACGGATCCAGACACTCAGAATATTTAAAACAGACAAAATCTACAAAATAAAGGTGTAGGTGAGCAGTTATGTGTTAAAGGTGCACTGTGTAACATTTCTTGGGGTGGTCCACAACCTGTTTGTCTGCATGGCGATGTTAATGCTATGGTTTAAATTGTCCATAATTTGGTATTAAACTAATCAGTCTGTATTTATTTAACTGCAGGTGTTATTTATTGCTCAAAAATACAATATAGAAAAAAATGTATAGCTTATTATGGCCATACTGTGGAACATTCTAGATGCATCTCAAAGCAGGTGATGGACCCTCCAGCAGACAAGTTACTCAGTGCACCTTTTAAGGATTTCACTGGCTTAAAATAATTACAAATATTCTAACCTTGCTTTAAATTACTATGAGTCAAAAGATTCTTAGAGACACATATAGTTTGTATTAACCTTGGATTTATCCTCTGCAGAGGTGGTACGGGAAACAACAATTTCCAGCCTGGCTCTGTTGGTTCCTAAAAACATCTCAAGTTATCCCTCAAATGGAGAACGTTTTACTGAGGGCCACATCGATGTGTGGTGGATTGTTCACGATGGAGGGATGCTGATGCTCCTGCCCTTTCTATTAAGACAGCATAAGGTAGGAACCACCATTAAACTTTGTCTGTTAGGTCCAGTGGTGGAAAGTAACAAAGTAAAAGTAGTAAAATACTTAAACATTTTAGGTATCTGTACTTTACTTAAGTACTTTTTAAAGTATATAATGTTTACCTTTAATTCAATGTATTTGAGAACATGTATCAATACTTTCTACTCCGCTACATTTTTCATCAGGACTCAAAAGAAAAAGCATTTTTTGTTATTGTCTGAGACAAGCTGAAAAGGCTGAGGATTTATTTTTAATATGTTCAGAAATTTAGCAAACAAAAAATATAATAATAAAAATATACTTATTGATTAAGTTGTTTCTGTCAAACTAAATTCAGCTCAGATCTTTATCAAAATCACAAAATTTGAAGCTTTATTACTTCAAAATACTTTTGCTTTTTACTCTTTAAGTACATTTCTAAACAGGTACTTTAATATTTTTACTTCTTCATGTGTATCTATACTTTAACTTTACTTAAGTAACAACATCAATTACTTCTTCCACCTCTGATTAGGTCATATATAAGACAGTGTTGATTATTTTGGTATTTGGAGGGGGGGTATTGTATTTACATTTTTCATACTATTTCTTTTAATTATCTTAACTATGGATCATGTGTCTTCACTTTTGTCCTTAATAAAGATTAAATTAATAATAATGCAAAATAACAAAATATTTGGAATGAGTCAGATCCTTGTTTACCTTGTGTGCTTCTGATATGCTACAGGTGTGGAGGAAGTGTAAAATGCGCATTTTCACTGTTGCTCAGTTGGATGACAACAGCATCCAGATGAAGAAAGATCTCATCACATTCCTCTATCACCTCCGAATAGACGCCATGGTCGAAGTGGTGGAGATGGTGAAAGTTTAAACTACTTTAACATTTGAAGCTATTTTGAGCATGTGATGAAAAATAAGAAATTGTTTTTTTTTTTAGCTTGACAGTGACATCTCAGCCTACACTTATGAGAAGACTCTGATAATGGAGCAGCGTTCACAAATCCTGAAACAGATGCAACTGACAAAGACTGAGATGGAGAGAGAGGTAAACCACATACACATTTGTCCAGACATGCAGTAAAAGTTAAAACTAACTTAAAAACAATTTGGTTGATCGTATCCTGTAGCATTTTTTTTAAATTGCTTGATTGATTAATTCATTGTATTTATTGCGTTAAACGTGTTATGTGTATTATTGCTTTGTATTATCTGTTTTATTATGGGGTGTCTGTATATTTTGGCACTGTAAAGCAATTTGTAACTGTTTTGAAAAGTGCTTTACAGAATTTTTTATTTATCATTTTTATAAAAATGTGATTTTACAGTCTGTCTTTGAGGAAAATGAAACATGTTGCTCTTTTTATCATAATTTGCAATTCTTGCCCAGATCTTTATGATATAATAGGCCTATCATATTTTGTGTTTAGATCCAGAGCATCACAGACTCATCCCGTGGATCCATAAGGCGCAAAAGTGCATCAGCCTTTCGCTCCCAACGCAGCACAGACGAGTCATCTACAGTCACAGAGGAGGAGGTACAGTTAAGACTACTCTACATAAATGGTAAATGGTAAATGGTCATATTTTTATATAGCACTTTTCCACCTTTAAGGCACTCAAAGTGCTTTACATCAAGGAATTCACCCATTCACACACACATTCATACACCAGTGTATGCAGACACTAGGGGCGAGGTGCTTATCTTGGGAAGTGTCTTGCCCAAGAACACAACGACAGCATTTTTTTCTGTCAGTGCTGGAATTGCACCTGTGGGTCAGTGGATTTGACTGCTCTACCAATGATGTTTATGTCAAGAGTGGGATTTGAACCGCCAACCATTGGATCAGAGGACAAACACTCAATATAACCATAATTCATTACTATTACAAATGCCCTGTTCTTTTTCTTACCAGTCTGCAGCTGTCCCCAACCGTAAAAACAGCAAAAAAACATCTACACCCGCAAGCCCCACTTCCCTCAGTTCACCAGCAGGGGGCACTGGTACCTGGACTGATGGGAAAGCACAAGAGAGCAGTCCAAACATGGTCACAGAGGGAGGCAAAGACAACTTCAACATGAAACCGTGAGTGCACTGTCATTTGGATCTCAGTTGTAAATATTTGTGCTTGGATGATGTGATAAAACTTGTATTTGCATGTGACAAACAAAACTTTGGACTTAAACAGTGTGACTAGTTTCGTAAATCTGAAAATAGGAACAAATTTTAACTATACAAAGAAGATATTTTCATTAATTAGCTTCAGACAACCAACAGAGCGGCAAAAGAAATGGGAACAGCTGGGGGCACATAAAATTCAAAGCTGGATTTTTATTAGTGCAATAAAAACTAGACTTTGTGTTCTATAAAGGTCCTATATCATGCAAAGTGAGTTTTAAGCCTTGTTATAATGCTGTTACCTCCTCAAAAACATACCTGGAGTTGTGTTTTGTTTCATTCCCACATGTCTGAGTAAAATCTGAGAAAAGTCTACCTGGACAACTGAGGAATTTTACACACATGTCTGAGTAACCCTATTATTAGTCTGTCTATATCTCCAAAGCTCAAAATATTCTGTTCTGTTCATATAGTGGTGGTTTTGTTAAGTTAACAGCTACCTTTTACCTTTTGTTTACACATTGCAAGGTGGAAAAGAGTGTTTTCTGTTTGGGCCAAGAACTCAGCCTAAATATGCAGGGTTTGTGTGTTAAACAAAACACAAGTCCAGATATGTTTTTAATGAGGAAAAAAATGGCGTGATATCAACCCTTTAAGGTCTAAATAATAATAATTCACATTAAGCAAAGACTTTAATGTAACTAGTCCTCCCATTGATAATCAGCATATTTTTGTCTTGACCTTGCTGCAGAGAGTGGGAACACTTGTAAGTACACTTGTTACATATTGTGCAACATTTTGTGTCCCACATGTCTTTACAAATTAAACTATTTTCTCTCTCCTCTTAAAGGAACCAGACAGATGTGAGGCGCATGCACACGGCCCTGAGACTGAATGAAGTCATCAGTAAGAAGTCCAAGGAGGCCAAACTGGTCCTGCTCAACATGCCAGGGCCTCCCAGGAACCGCATCGGGGAAGAAAACTGTATCCTTTGTGAATTCAAGTAAAAAAAATTTTTTTAAAAGCAGTATTTTCACTTCAACCACGGTATCAAAATGTATTGAAATGTCTTGAGGTATAGGGTTTCTATGTTTATTTATCACTAAATCACCTCTTATCACTGAACAGAACATTCCAAATTAATTCAAGTTACATCTCAACCTTTCCTTCATTCTTGTTCTCAGATATGGAGTTTCTAGAAGTGCTCACTGAAGGTCTAAATCGAGTCCTACTAGTTCGAGGAGGAGGGAGAGAGGTCATAACAATCTACTCATAAACAGCAAAACAATAGAGCATTGAAGAGGCTACACTACATGCACTTTTGTGTGTCTTAATGAAAAGGCTAGTTATTGTCATTATTATTAAGCAGTTAGTCTGAATAATTAACTAGATAGTTGTAAATTTTTTCTTCTGATTTATTTAGATATAATATTTTACTCTCTTTGGTTACATTTAACATGTCTCTGAAGTGAAGTGGAGTGCATTAAAACTGCATAACTCACGGCTCTATGCTGTTTATCTCTTATACCACGGCTACAAAATGGCTCACTTGTGAATAAGAAAAGCTTGTTCACTGTCTGTAAATGTCTCAATTATTTCTATGTTTTAAATTAAGCTAGTCCCTACATGCTACTCACAGCAGTTAAGCATTTGATTACCCTTTTATATGGCGATGTCATGGCAATGGCTGCAGTTTTGTTTTTGTTTTTGTCAATAACATCACATAAAATATTACGATCAGCCAGAATAATGTCAGATATTACAGTAGATAAAATGTTCTCGTACAGTGAAACTTTGATAGAAACTGCAGCAGTAAAAATGAAAAATAAAAAAATAAAAATAGAAACACCTTATCACATCCATACTAATAAAAAACACATGAAATAAATTAACAAATAATTGCACTGATTAGCGGTACACTCATTACACAGCAGAACACAATACTGTCTTTGTCTGAAATCAGTAATAAAGCAACAAACATCTAGTATCTGTATTTGATAATAGCCTGTATCATAAACACATTTGAATTGTTTTATTTTGTTTGAGAAATGTCCATCTATTACAGCCATAAAGATCACCTGTATAAGCTTGAGTACAGACGCCATGGTTGAATATAATGAAATAACGAATATATGGAAAAACTGTACATAAACAGATTTGTGTTTGTACGGATAAAGATCACCATTGCATTAAATTACTTTCTGTATGTCTCCAATAGAATCAATGTAGCATCTTTTTTTTGTGTTTATATCATATCATTTTGCAAAAGGTTGTAGATAGCCCTGTTGTTGTTTTACACTTTTGTTTTGCTTAATTTAAACATATTTTAAATGCATACATACATATTTGTTATAGAATGATTTTATTTTTATTGTATTTACTGGCCTCAATTGACAGGAAGAGACAGGATTCAGTCAGAAATGGCTTGCTGTTTAAACAAAATGAAAACAAAATAACAAAATCAGTGGCTGTACATTTTACATAGACACCATTAAAATTGTCACATCTACACATTCCTATGCAGTGGTGGAGCATAACAAAATCAAAGGAGTAAAACACTATAATTAAGTAAAAATTTTAGGCATCTGTAATTTTTACTTTTAGTTTTTACTACATTTGAAAGAAGGTATTTATACTTTCTACTCCACTACATTTTTGAACTGGACTGAAAAGTATATTTATTATGGTATGAGACCTGCTGAAAAGCCTGAGTGGTTTGTTTTTAACACATTTGCAGCTTGAGCAAATAAAAATATACAAAGAGAAACAGATTAATTAAATTGCTCACTTCAGTCACTACATTTGAAGCCTTAGACCTCAAAATATGCACAAAACAATTTAACTTTTTAGTGTTTAAGTACATTTTTACTTTGATATCTGTACTTTTTCTTCTTCCATTTGTCTGATTGCAAGTTTTGTAGGACTTATATGTAATATAAGTAATATTTTGAAATGTGTTTGTTTGTAGATAATAATAATAGTATAAAATAAAAAATATTTGACAGCAAGACATACTGTATAATAGTGTTTGTCTTATTTTTACTAGAAGTCAGGGTACTGTGTGTTCTCACTTACAAAGTCACCATTATGAACCTTGGTAATAACTGTATAGCCATAAACATTCTAGGAAAGTAAAATGTGAACAAGGAGATAAGACAAAGCTGAAATGAACTTTATGTAACAACAAATGATAAGACCTTCATTATAACATCAAGCAAAGTTCAGCCACATATATTTGATAAATACATGCTTCTAGGAAGTGGGGAAGAGTTTGACCTTTCAGCTTTTTTATCTGGACCATTTCTGCAAGAAAAAGCTGACAGGATGAAGAAACGCTGGACCAATCTCCGTGTTAAATTGCCTATGTTTATATTTATCTCACAAGGCATTTTTCTTGGTCTTTTTGCGGCTTTTGTTACCTATGATGACCATACCAACGCTTTGTTTCAAACCAACAAAACTAACCCAATGGAGAATGCCGTGTACAAAGACTATCCATTCTTCACAGACATTCAGGTCATGATTTTCCTTGGTTTTGGTTGCCTTTTGTCATTCTATCGTACCTATGGCTTTGGAGGCATGGTTTTCAACTTCCTCACTGCTACTTTCACTATTCAATGGGCTATTTTGGTTCAAGGCTACTTTCACTTCAGTCATAATGGTCAGATTCACGTTGGTGTGATTAACCTTATCAATGCAGAGTTTGCATGTGCTGTTGTTTTGATTTCATTTGGGGCAGTCCTTGGGAAAACTAGCCCTTTACAACTGCTAATAATGTCATTATTAGAGATACTAATATTTGGAACAACTGAGTGGGTTGTACTCAAGTATCTGCGCATCAACGACGCTGGAGGATCAATTTTGATTCATGTTTTCGCATGCTACTTTGGGTTAGGAGTCACGTTTGTTCTGTACAGGCCTCAACTGAGCAATGGACACGCCAAAGAAAGCACAAGCTACCATTCTGACTTACTGTCCGTGATGGGGACTCTGTTGTTATGGGTGTTTTGGCCCTCTTTTAACTCTGCACTGACCCTTAAAGGCGATGACCAACATAGAGCCATTCTCCATACTTTCCTTGGATTAAGCGCCTCGACTCTCACAGCTTTTGCGTTATCATCTATGCTAAACAAAAACGGAAAACTCACAATGGCTGATGTGCAGAATGTTACGCTTGCTGGAGGGGTGACTGTGGGTGCGTCTGTGGATATGATGATCTCCCCCGCAGTCGCCTATGCGCTGGGAATGGCTGGTGCAACTGCCTGTATGCTGGGCTACAAGTATTTAAGTCCCTTTCTTGCGCGACATTGCCGGATCCAGGATCAGTGTGGCATTCACAACTTGCACGGTCTTACAGGGCTCATTTCGAGCGCAGCGGGAATTTGTGCCATTCTTTGGGCCAGTGAGGAGGTCTACGGGCCAAGTCTGTACGAGACCTTTACGCACACAGCTCCAGCGGAAAAGGACCCAAAACTGGCGGAACTCAAGCAGTTGGTACCAGGGTTAGTGCCTGGTTTAGGGAGGACTGCCCCAAAACAAGCCCTTTTCCAGGCTGCAGCAGTAGGACTGACAATTGGAGTGTCCGTGATTGGAGGGGTCTTCACTGGATTCGTCCTGAAACTCCCAGGCCTTGCAGCTCCTTCGGATGAACTGTGTTTTGATGACGAACTGTTTTTTGATGTTCCATATGACTATGAAGCGCTACTCAATAGGACCACAACAAGTGAGGACAAAGTTGCATAATGGACCCTAAGTGCATGCCAATCAAGAAAATAAATAAATAATAATAATTTTTAATAAGTTTACCAGGGATTATAATAAAAACAAGTTTAAAACATAGGCGAGCCTATTTATAGCATGTATCAGGTCTCTCATAAGTTATTATTATTATTATTATTATTAATAATAATAATAATTATTATTATTATTTTATTTTTTTAACTAGACCTATGATTAATGCATCAAGTCACAGTCAAAGTGACTGAAACACACATCAACAGGTAAATTGGCGAACCAGTTTAAGCATTAAGCTAAATGTATTTGTATATATATATTATTTAATTAAATAGACCTTACAGGATAATTGAATGATTTATTGATTAATTGATTGATTAATATGTTATATGTAATATTGTGTTATGAATGTTCCGTATACAATTTGATATATTTGTATAAATGGCATTTAAATTATTACGGATAGCCTATAGCGTGTAACCTTCTGGAGGTGGAACATCACCTACATGATTATATAGAAATGGAAAGTTAAAACCATAAATCAGAACACTCTCTATGAAAATAGATAGATATTATGCCATATTGTAGAGGAGAATTATTGATACTTTGCAGTGACATCACAGTGGGGGTTTCTGGCTGTATGTTTATGACAGAATGTTCAGATGTTGGTGGTGACACAATGCAAACAATCAAACACTGCCTGGAAAACTTTAAACATAAACTGTATAAATTTTGTGGTTTTAAGAAACTCAAGAAAACAACACATGAAACAAGAAAATGAAAAATTGAAAAAACAAACAAACTGGGACTTCTTTAACATCACAAATTGTAGACCTATTGTAGTTTCAACTAAATCAGTTCTTTTTGGTAACTGATTGTGTTAAAATAGCTCAGACTAAAGTCTGACTGAGTAAGAGCTTCAAACAGAACAAAGTCTACATTTAGCATCACCCCCAGGAGATGTTGATGATATCAGCTGCAATAATAACCAAAGAAACAACATTAATGGAGACAAGCAGTAGGTCATCCCTCCTCCAGGCTGAAGTTATGTTTGTGTTGATGCAAGCTTGTTCACATTAAGAACACATGTTTTTCTAAGTTGATCAGTTCAATAAACATAACCAACATAAAAAACATGTGTTTATTTTAGTTCATTTTTTTTAGTTTGCCGTCTAACAAACATTGTTGAATTAATAAACTAAACATTTGTGTGTAGAAGGTAATTACTTGCTGATGCAGCTGGTGGCGCTAGTGCACTGTCAAACGTCTGTGCTACCTCCAGTTTGGAGAAGATGACGCCGAAGAAGAAGGGCGTTCTCAGAGGACGTGCGTCTTGTGCGTCTCGACCGTCACGACGCTGCCACACTCTCAAACACAAAGGATTACATAATACTGACATTTTATACTTAATTATAGCTTTTTCTACTTTGCCAGGAAGGCGGCGGCCCGTTGCTTTCGAATCTAACTCGTACAACTGTCGCCATATCTGAAGGTAAGACCACTGTTTGCTTGTCGCTAAAGCTCGCTCTTGCGGAAGCGTTGCTAGTAGTAGGCCATATTGGCAGTTCAAGCTTTGTTACCAAATTTATAGCAATTTACGGCTTGAGAAGTAATATTTGTGTCTTTTACGTACCGTTTTATTGCAATATTTCAGTTTGTGCGACGTTTGTTTGTTAATATCGTGTATGAGAGCTCGGAAGCGTATATCGAGCAGCAGCACACGAAGACATCATGGCCAACTTCGCCCAATTGTTGCTAACTTTTGCCACGCAACTGGGACGCATTTGCCTTCCCTTTTCAAGTGGTGCGTTTTGCTTTATCCTTTCAGTTACAGTACAGCGGATGGTTGGATAGTGGTTGGATAGAAGAGATATTTCGATGAAGTAAAACGATAATCTCGCTTGATGATTGGCATTTTATTCACTATGCATTAACACATGATCACATGACCCGGCCTTAGGTTTCGCCTCGCCACACCACGGAGGGGGGTGGTGGGTCGGGTCACCAGAGCAACGAAAAACAAAACAAAAACACTGAAATGGTCGTTAAAAACACTACTTTAAACCTTTATCTTACAACGGTGGTTCCAAGACTGTACACATATTTTGCAAACCGCCTTTAATGAGCATAGTTGGGCTTTTGTTCTCATAAATCATGTGTTATCTTCCCTGCAGGATCAACATGGCTGATGATTTTGATGTGGAGGCCATGCTGGAGGCTCCTTACAGAAAGGTGGGTTACTGTGTATTGCCAGGGTCTGTTTGAGAGTTTAGATATTCTCCTTTATTTAAATATGTAAATAATGTTGTGACAATGTTAACTTGTTTATGTGGTATGATTTGAGATTTGTTCAATGGTAATACAGAATTATAAATAAATCAACATCTATCTCTCTTTGTAGACTTCCTAATGATATCTCACCTCTACTCCCATGAATTCATCTTTGATACCACTGTGAACTGTGAAAAAAAGGAAGGTAGTTATTGTGCATATACTGATGTACTGTGGTTCACCTTAGGACAAAACAAATCTAGAAAATGCAGGCCCTGAACGGTTGTGACCAGGTGAATACCAATGGCTTATTGGCCCATATCCAGCAAAGGAAGCAGTATTCAATTTTACAATGAGTTGTTACATTTATTGAATAAAATAGAGTTGTTATTCTAGAAACCCAAATGCACATTTTTATATACATCAACTATTTTCAAGTAACACATAAATGTCTCAAAAATGTATTTGCTCTCTCTGTAGGTCAAACTTTGCATTGGTATGATCTCCTTTATGTAAACATGAATACTGCTTCTTTGCCCAAAAAGATGTACTGTAAAACAGCATCTTTTATTATTTTTTTTACTTATATAACTTTTTATTTTGCATGCTATAATTATAATAGAATAAACAATACACAATCAAGTATAACTATTAAAGATACTTTTTGTAGGAAAGAGTCATTAGTAACTCATGGATAAATTATTGGATTTATTCTTTTTTTTTTTTTTTTTTTTTACTTTATATTTTTCCATGGGCATCACTATTACTAAGAAGTGTGAATCCCTGTTTGCTTCAGGGCAAGATGTGTGACAGAGGTGGCATCGAGCTCATACAGTCCAAGAACCACAGGGGGTGAAGATCTCTGGACTGACTCCAACCACACAGGATCTCTTTTAGAGGCTGTGGCTGTGTGGCCTCGTGATTAGGCACTGTTAGATGCTTTGGTACGACCCAATAGTGAGAGTGAAGAAGATGACCAATAATCATTACTGTCTGCACTCAGCTAATGTTGGAGATTACCTTTCCCTTTGAGAATAAACTACTGAAATCTTGTAAAAGAAACTCAGGATTGGGAATTGGGTGCTATGGGGTTGTGGATGGACAGTGTCCAGGCATGGCACTAATTGTTTAGTATTATTATTAATTGAATATATTTTGCATTTTCTCTTGTCCCACCCCACCCCCTTTACCATCACGTCATGCAATGTTTCACCTACGTCACCTGATGTTCTTCTATCGACCTTAGGATGAGTACAAGTCCTCTCATACTAATGGACATGAAGACCATAGCAAGAAGTAAGTTCTGTTAAATTGCCCATTTTTGTGAACCTGCTACAGATACAAAATTAAATTGAAATGAGATTATTTAGTATATTTTAATATGTTATCTGAATGTTTCAGGAAAAAACGGAGTCGTAGCCGCAGTCCGGCCTCTCGTAAGAGACGCAGCCGGAGCAGGGATCGGAAGAAGGGGAAGAAGAGGAGCCGGAGCCGTGAGCGCAAACGCAGCCGCAGTAAAGAGCGCCACCGCAGCCGCTCCAAGAGCAAGGAGCGGTCTGGGAGATACAAGGGACGCAAGAGCCCCATGTGAGTAACTCAGAAACTGAAACCTGTGTACAGTTTGTGCTGTCAAAGTAAATGTGTGGTTTTGAATAATATTTATATATTTGTTTAATTTTAGACGCAAGCACTCAAGAAGCCGAAGTCCCATCATCAAAAAAGAAAAGAGTCCCATAAGGTAATTGCAATAAATATTTCAAACTTTTCATTATTTATTTTTACTTAAAACTAAGAATAACATTATTCTTGACCCGTTAAAGGCAACCTATTGATAATCTAACCCCAGAGGAGAGAGATGCGCGCACAGTCTTCTGCATGCAACTGGCAGCACGAATCCGTGCTCGTGATCTAGAAGACTTCTTTTCAGCCGTTGGAAAAGTGAGTTTCAGACACAAGATTCATGAACATTTGCATAAAACATGTTTAAATTATTATTCATTTGCAGGTCAGGGATGTAAGGATAATCTCTGACAGAAATTCAAGGAGGTCAAAGGGCATTGCCTACATAGAGTTTGTAGAAACATCGTCTGTACCGCTTGCCATTGGACTAACTGGCCAAAGACTATTGGGAGTCCCTATTATTGTACAGGCCTCACAGGTAAGTGTGTGAGGTCAAGAGCTTTTTAACAAGTGATTTATGCCGTTATATTCATTTATATTGTATTTTGCTTTGACAGGCAGAGAAGAACAGAGCTGCTGCAGCTGCTAATGCACTTCAGAGGGGCAGTATGGGTCCGATGCGGCTGTATGTGGGGTCATTACACTTCAACATCACCGAGGAAATGCTTCGGGGGATCTTTGAGCCTTTTGGAAGAGTCAGTCCCAGTATTATTATACAGTCAAAATTTTGCATGTTGAATTTTTTTAAATCTTATTTTAATTTATCTCCTACAGATTGAGTCAATACAACTTATGATGGACAGTGAGACCGGAAGATCTAAAGGATATGGATTCATTTCCGTAAGTAGAAGAATTACTGATGGCTCCTTCTGTTTTTATTTAAATGTTTGCTTACTGTGTTTTGGCTGTGAATAGTTTGCAGATGCAGAGTGTGCCAAAAAAGCCCTGGAGCAGTTGAATGGTTTTGAGTTGGCAGGACGTCCAATGAAGGTGGGACATGTTACAGAGCGCTCAGACTATTCAATGGCCAGCTCCTTCCTGGACAACGATGAACTTGAAAGAACTGGCATTGACCTGGGTACCACAGGACGGCTACAGCTCATGGCTCGGCTAGCTGAAGGTTTGCGCTTAATTATATTGAGTAAAAATCTTGTCAGTTGTAAGTTTATAGACTGTTTTCATTCCCCACTGATTCTCTCAACAGGAACTGGCCTGAAGATCCCACCGGCCGCTCAGCAAGCTCTACAGATGACTGGGTCTGTACAGTTTGGGAACGCACCAGTTACTGGTATGAACTAAATAAACTGAACTTACTAAATGGGTATTATGATTGATAATTGATGTATGTATGCTATTTTTAGGGGTTCCACCTCCTGCTCAACCCTTGAACCTCCCAGCACAGCCAATAGCCACGCATTGTCTTCAGCTGTCCAACCTTTTCAACCCACAAGCGTAAGATTAACTACTAAATATTTGTTTACTTAATCTTTGGACTAAAATCAATGTCTCAATTCTTGTAGTGAAAATGATCCAAACTGGGCCACAGAGATTCAAGATGACGTCATTGATGAGTGCAACAAACATGGTGGTGTTGTTCACATTTATGTCGACAGAAACTCCCCTCAAGTGAGTCAAAGTTGTGGTCCAACTCACTGTCCTTTTTAGAAGAATTATAATTGTCAATGAAAAATGTTTAATCATTCATGTCTATATGCCTGGTAGTTTAAATAAACCTATTTAAATTGCACCCAACAG
The DNA here is from genome assembly GCF_026225935.1 of Boleophthalmus pectinirostris. Classification (NCBI taxonomy): domain Eukaryota; kingdom Metazoa; phylum Chordata; class Actinopteri; order Gobiiformes; family Gobiidae; genus Boleophthalmus; species Boleophthalmus pectinirostris. The sequence goes on from NW_026571515.1 coordinate 22,243,037, forward strand.
TAACACGTCAATCACAAAACACAATACTATCTACACACATGTTGGGTAGAAATATTTGAAATGCAAATTCCACAAAACCAAAGCAACCCAAGGAGGAGCTGCTGAGCCTTTTGTGAGAGGAGGCTATACTCTGCAAATAAGATTGCATGATACTCTTGCATTAGAAAGTTGATACGCCTGTAACCAGAACAAAAACCACGCACCCGACAGCAGGTTAAGGCCCGTCTCTTGCTTTTAGTCACAGCTCAAGTCAGATCATGTTAACAGGTTGGCATGTCTAACAAGCACAAGTCATCTTCAGTTGTATCAATTCTGATACAATAATGTCTCTCTTCAGGGTAACGTGTATGTCAAATGCCCATCAATCCCTGCAGCTATGGCTACTGTAAATGCGCTTCACGGACGTTGGTTTGCAGGTTTGTTCAAACTTGAATCATCTTGCCTGATTAACAAAGTTCAAATGAAATAATTCTTTCCTTTTTAGGGAAAATGATCACTGCTGCATATGTACCTCTGCCAACCTACCACAGCCTGTTTCCTGATTCAGTGACGGCAACAATGCTCCTGATGCCCTCCCGGCGATAGTTGGACTATCCAACAATGAGAATGTGTATATACCTCGTTTTCAGTGAGACGGCAGCAGTTTAAAGGTTGCCTGTGTGTAATGAGTATGCCTCAAGTTTATGTACTCAGCTGTGCATTGATTTGTCTAAAACCTGAAATTAGTCTGAGTTATAAATTGTTTAAAGTACTTGCTGTTCAGATTGTTAGGTTAGGCCTTAAATGCCAAAATAAATTTGCTTTGTAAATTAATCAGACATTGTACTTTGAGACCTGCAAAAGTATAAACAGCTACTGCACACCATCTAAGAATTCAGCTCAACTAATCTTTCAGTACATGAAGGTATCAGGAGGCCTCATCTTAGTTTCCAAAAAGGTTTACTCAATACTGGTGGAAGGAAGCCTGGACCAAATGACAAGTTTTATTTGCTTTTTGAACAACTTTATTCTAACAAAAGTTTGGAACAACAAAACTATCACTTCAATATTTTACCAACTTTAACTTTTTTTTGTTTTTTACAATATTTAGTATTGTTCCAGTAACAGTTAACTTTCTGCAAAGCATGAAAGATCCAAAGTTAGAAATGGGGCACTTGCTCATAAGTCTAGATCTACATTTTCAAAAGGGCAAACTTGCCAACAATAGCCTCTACTTTGGAGATAGGTCTTTGGCTTGGTGGGCTTTAAGAACAGCAATTGCCTCATCCACCTAAATAAATAGGGTTGTAAAGTTATTAAAATGTGAAGGACATAACTCTCCCACCAAACATTACCTTGGCATGAAGGGACTCCGGGGACTCGAGCATGTGCAGCAGCTCTGTGTTGTCCATTTCCAGTAACATCCCTGTAATTTTTCCTGCCAGGTTTGGATGATAAGCCTGGATCAGGGGGTAGAGTCGCTCACCTGGGCATTACACACATCAGAATACACTCAAGCAGACAACATAACATGTACACAATGTATACCTACCCAGAAGCTGTTTTTGATCCATTAGAGGAGCTGATGCCAACATGGTGGCATCCAGAGGCTCTTGACCTGACATGTGACCCACAGGCTCCATCATAGACTTACCCTAAAACAGGATCAATGTGATTTAATTACACATAAAAGGTTCATGGACTTTGCTTGTGTAAAGTGCCTTGCTCATAGCTGAAGCATCATGGAGACGAGACACTGGCCCTAAAGTCATAGGATTCACTTGTGACAACTACTTCCCCATTCCCCTTCATTAACCCACTCCCACATTTTTAATAATGTTCTCCAAATAATCTGTTTATACCTCATCTACAGTTTGTTTCATGCATTACCTGCATTCTTTTTAAAGGAGTTTGTGCCACTTGGGGGTTTCTCACTCCAGTAGAATACTTGTACTGGTTACTCCTGCCCACACCCATGTCACCTCTCCCTCCTATAGTCTGGGTCCCAATGTTGTCTGAAAATAAAATAAAATAAAAGGAGGATTTGTCTCACTGATGTGATTGCAGAAACATACTTGTTTTGTGAGTTCCAGAGATGACATGTGGCACTTGGGTGGAAGCTTGTTTAACAGTAGCAATAGATCCACGGCGCGGACCAGTGTTATACTGGGATGAATATGGTCCTAAAAGAAAAAAATAATAATTTAGACTCTTAATTATAAGAGATATATATTTAAAGACAATTCACCCTGTGGTTTGGGCAGTTGTCCAGCCCAGCGAGGAACTGGTCTCATGTTACTCATAGCACCATGGTTATAGTAGGATCGAGAATGGGGCTAAAAGATGGGGAAAAAGCATAAGATTTATGGGTATGGGTACACTTTTGTGCAACTTTTTATAATAAAAGTGCTGCATGACTGGTGAGAGAATTATCATTCTGAAACACCCTTGAAGATGACCAGTGACACTGTTGACTGCCCACCTGCGGTACAGTCATATAGTATCCTGCCTGCTGATAGGAGTCGATTAGGGGGCTGGGCATGGACCTCATGGATGCGATCCTCTGCATGTATTTATTGGTCAGGATGGCCTTCCGCTCCTCTCTACGTTGAGCAAGAGCCACATACAAAGGTTTGGTGGCAATGATTCTCCCGTTCATCTCAGTTACAGCTTTTGTTGCTTCCTCTGGTGATGAGAAACACACAAATCCAAACCCTTTGCTCTGGGAGCCATCTGTCATTACCTAAACAGAAGATATACACAGTTACAATTGGCGCCTCAGTAGAGAAGATGGAACATAGGTTGCAAAATTTTGTGTCAAAATCTAGATGTGATTTTCTGACAATTATTGTGAATTTAATTTAATTTCAAATCAGGATTTCTGCATAGTGCACATTTTAAACAAATCCAGAAGAATGCATGAATCTGAGAGAACACTGAAATATGATCTGATAAATTCATACAAGAACCACATTAGCAGAGGTCAAATCTTTTTTGCAGAGGGCATTTTACCCAGGCTTGGCCATTTAATAACTGCAACCATTACCATTTTAATTTGACTGCAACCAAATGTGAGAGACACAGAATTGATTGGAACTGAAATGTCTGAGTATGGGACCATGACAAGTTTGAAAAACCCTGAAGAATATATGGTTTCTGAGTGTCTTCTCAGTTTACACACTTTTGCACTGGTGATGGTACCATAAGGAGCAAACTCCTTCCTGAGTCTTTCATCATCTATGGTGTCATCAAGATTTTTCACATAAAGATTCACACCCTAAAGGAGAAATGTTCAATAATCAATACAAAACTCAAAGTCACTACAGCATACAGGGTGAAGTTGTGGTACCTGGTAGCGCTGGATTCGGTCTTGTTTGATCTGGTCAAATTTGCGCTTAAGTTCTCCCTGGCGCTCCAGTCTCTTCTGAGCACGACCCACATAAATTATTCTGCCATTGAGTTCTTTTCCATTCATTTCATCGACAGCCTACGAGTCGCAGAACCTTCAAAATAGGCACTGAAACATGGGTGTGGGACAGTGTAGGAGATTGGACTAACCTTTTGAGCATCATCGTGATAGGCGTAATTCACAAATCCAAATCCACGTGACACACCCTTCTCATCCTTCATCACACGCACACTCAGTGTCTTTCCTATGAGCATGACAACATGTAGAGGTATGCACTAAGGAGCAGCAAAATACCAAATAAATAGTAAGGAAACTCACCAAATGCAGAAAAAGCCTCTTTGAGTTTCTCATCAGTGAAGTTGTCACCAAAGTTTTTAACATACACATTGGTGAATTTGATAGATTTTGTGCCATACTCCAGCTCTCTTTCTTTGCGGGATTTAAAATGACCCACAAAACTACAGATCAAAACAAGCATTAAAGTCATACATTTCTAATTTAATCAAAATATAAAGACAATGCAAATGTGACCATGCAGAAAAAGGCAAGCACATGCATCACACTGCAGCTTGGCAACATATGAGGCTCTCTCACTGTTTTCTACATGATCTTTGCTTTCTTGTCTGACCAATCACAGCCCTGGGATACTAGAGTCAGAATGGCTAGTGGTGTCCATATTAAATCTATCATTTGCTACTGCACTTGAGTTTGTTTAGAAATACTTTAAAAACTGTCTACACGCTTAGTGAAGAAAATTAACAGGTCTTATTTGTTTTAACCTGTGCCTGTTTGTCGTGCCTAGAAATAATCAAACCAAGCCTAGACAAGACTACAGTTTCTGTAGAAATTAATGAAAAAGTTGTAGCTAGTCCTTCTAAAACACTGCCATGCATGACAAAAACAAGCACATGAACTGTATCTGCTAGTAAGTGTCTCCATGCAGCAGACACATCAGATTGTTCACACTAGAACAGAAACACAAACCTAGCCGTGGCTCCTGTATTTTCTGACCTAAGCTTGGGAACCTGACCAGAGTCTGTCAGAAATGGAGTGTTTGAGATGACCATGCCAGATCCTCGACTGAATGTACCTTTACTAGGCATAAAACATGAAATTTCATCTACAACAATCACCAAAGAAACAGTACAGAGTAGTGATGGCTGTACTTCAACTCAGAGAATCACTTACACCTTTCTATCATTCAGCAGCATCCCATTCATGGTCTCTATGGCTCGATTTGCAGCTTCCTGAGTTTCAAAATGGACAAACCCGTAGCCTTTGGATCCTTTCTCATCACAAACAACCTGCAATAGCACAAAGTCCAAAAAGAAATCAGCTTAAAAACAAATTGTAATAATAATTGTAGTAGGAGTGGGGCAAGACATCCTGAGAAACATGCACTATTTTCAATAAGAGCATTTTTTTAATGGCTAATCATTCTGTTTATTGCATTCTACAGCAATCTAGCAGTTGCGGTTTTAAAAGATGCAGTTAATGCATGGATTAATGCAAAGTAAACTGTCAGGACTAGACTGCGTGTGGTGTTCCAAGTCTGCTGAAGTCTATATCACAGCAATGTTACTCAAACAACTGTACTATATTGTATGTGAAATGTGTTTTCACAGTGTGGATCATATCACTTTTTTTTTGGAGTCATGTCATATAGTGTTAAGGATGCTGGATTTAGACCAATAATGAATGGTTGGCTGATTCATATAAAATATTTTTTTTTTTTTTTGGTACAATGCAGTTTACTTGCCTTACAGGATAAAATATTCCCAAATGCAGAGAAGGTGTCATAGAGTGCCTTGTTGTCAATGGATTCATCCATGTTTTTGATGAAAATGTTTCCAACTCCAGACTTCCTCAGTCCTGGGTCACGCTGGGACCACATTATTCGGATGGGTCGACCCTTAAGGACGTCATAGTTCATTGTGTCCAGAGCACATTCAGCTAGAACAACAATATGCATGTTTAAAGTCAGAGTACTCATTTCAAGAAGTATAGAACAATGCTAAATTTTTAAAAATGCAACAAGTTTTGTAATGCATTTTTAAAAATGCATAATTCTGAATGATTGGATTTTGAAATCTGTTTGTCAGTGGCCTTGTTTTTATTAATTTTGTATTATTATATAATAGGCCCAATTCTGCAACATCGAATTTGATTTCAGTATGTTTAGTTTTTAGGTAGTTAAGTAATGATCGTATTGGTAACCTGCTGAGTCGTCTGAATTTATAGTTATTCATGCATCTTATGCACACAGCCATATCTGTTGAATTTTCTTACCATCCGCTGGTTGCTGGAAGTTGATATAGGCGTATCCCAGAGATCGGCGAGTGATAATGTCCCTACAGACCCTGATGGACGTGATGGGTCCCGCCGGAGAGAACTTCTGATACAGCATGGCCTCAGTCACATCGGGGTGCAGGTCCCCCACATAAAGAGAAGCCAGTGGGTAAGCCGGTCCACTGCTGTTCATGCTGGGGCTTGATAAATCATTACATGCACAGTGGAAAGATTATCAACAACAATTATTGAGGGTCTCTTTCAGAAGAAAAATAATAAAACGTTAGAGCTTTCTTTTTGGCACCCTGATGAAAATAAGTAACTTAAGGATAATTTAACAACACTGTAGCATTGACTAATCCTAAAACAGTTGCCTAGATGGATCTTTTAGATGCATGGATACATTTTTTTTTTTATAAAACATGTGTTCAGAATCTTTTGACTTTGGGATTGAAGTTGTAATAAAATAAATTAAATCATGATTTTACAATAAATAATGAATACTGTAGTACCGTTATGTAGGCTAAAATCCAACGTCAAACACAACTGTTCCTAAATATTAATGAAATGTTTTCCCGCAACAACTTGATGATTCAATCGCATAATTGCAATCCAGAAGTGTATTTAGTGTATAATCATAAATTACAACAAACAGTTTTGGATGACATCCTAACCTAAGCGAAAGTTTTAGCCAGGGAGAAAGGGTGTGGCTAATGTTAGCATTGACAGTGCTATAAGCTGCAGCCGCAACCTGCAGCATGTTACCAAGCTCGCGTGAAGTCGTTCTTTAAAGTTTAGGAGATAAAATAAAGTTACAGCTTATGTTAAAGTTACTTACACCGCTGAGGGATCAATTTAAATGTTTCCGAGTAAAGTTAGTATTGGTTGAAAAGATCATTCACGCTCTCCACAAGTGGCGGAAGAATGTTTTCATTCAATCAGGGCCGTGGAACACCTGCCTTCTTCTGCAGTGACTCCATAATGATCCATGTATAAAGAGCGAGGGGTGAAGGTCAAAGGTGTACCACTCCGCATCAAAATATAGGTCAGGAATGGACCACTCGCTATCGGCTGCATGAAACTAATACTCTATTTATATTAAATACTGTATTTTCCCTTTGCAATTATTTGTCACAGGAACAGCTCCATGTTTTCCCAGTTAAACATTTTAATATTATCAAATTGTAATAACAATTGCAATGTCAAATTTACATCCAGCAAAACATTTCCAAATGTACACAGCTTAGTCAAAGTTAGTTAGTTCCATTAGTAAGACTCATAGCATCGACTGTATATGGTTTAGTTAAACACGATTATAATTATATTTGCTGGAGTACAATTATTAAGTATAGCCATTTGTCTTCAATTAACAATTATAAATTTTCTTACTTTCGCTTTTAATAAGATGTAGTGTGCCCTGTTATTACATCTTATGGGAAAAAAAAGATTTATTTTGTCCATTATCTTAAACGAAACTTTATTTCACTGAATGGTCTTTGACACTTTCCTATTTCTTACATGTATAGTGAAACTAGAATGGATTTAAGATACATAAACACAAAGCTAGAATTACACCAACCATTGTTTTAACTCCATTTCGTCACCGCTTTTAGAGCTATTCTAAAGTTTCACAAACCACTTTTGTGCACTGGGTAATAATAGACTGTTACAGAAGCAAATTATTATTTTTTTTTTAAGCCGTAAGACTTGTCAGTAAAAACAAAGCAAGTAGATACCTGATATACAGACAGGCTTTGTCCCACATTCACTAACTGCATTTTCATCAAGCATAATAACAAACTTACATGGATTCATTTTTTCCCAAAACATTATGATTATTCAATTCGTTGGAACATTGTCATAATAAACAGACTGTCAGCTAAAATGTGGAATGGTGTCTTCAACTACAATATGTGGAATGTAGTGGTGATGTTATGGTATTGTGACACTGAGCCTTTTCCCAAATATCCAAATTGTCTGCATTCAAATAACCCTGATATTTTATGTGCCTATTCACACTATATGTCAAAGTGAAACTGAAGATTTGCTGGCACTCTCTTGAAAACATGAAAAAGCCAGCCCAGGCAAATTCATAATTAGATAAACTAACCGCTTTGAAGAGGAATATTTTGCAAGCAGTGTTGGTACAGTGTGTGTTAAGACAATTTCAAATAACATCAATATCATAAGATTACTTTAGTTGTACATACAGATGATAGTCAAACTTGCAAAATACTGAGAACCACATTTATGCACATACATTTTTTTGTACTTGAGTTCAAGCAGCACCTGAACAGCGAGTAAAACTACGAGACAAACCATACTTAATAATAAAATAATAAAAATGAGCTTTGCCTATTCCTAAGAAGGTGGAATGTAATATTATGTCTAAAACAAATCTAAAATCACAATTTATGGGGTCCCTTAAAACTTTTAAACAGTGAAAGTTGTGTGAACATGATCAAGGAGGATTACACCAAGATGTCAGTGTCACAATATAGCCTGCCTCCTTTCTGTATGAGCTCACAGCAGAATTGCAGTTAGCTGAATACAGGATTTTACAGTTTTTCAATTAGATTTTTTTGAGAAATTGAACAATTACCCTCACAGTGTTGTCCTGAAAATCAACTGCCAGCTTGATTACCGTACACAATAAACATTTGAAGTAGCATGAGGAATCACAAATAAAAGTAGCAAAAAAGGAATTATAAATGCACAGGAAATTATAGCAGGGATAAAAGGAACAATTGAAAGGAACAATTAAAATTCACAACAACCCCAACCTGTTATTCTAGGACTCACACTCACATGCTCTCTTGCTGCACAAACCAGCATACATACAGTACATACAAAGCCAAAATAAAAACATATTCAGCAACATGGACTCACTACTCAATACAACATATTTCCACAAAGTGACTGAGTCTGCTAAGAACTGAAAAAATTACCCTGTCACCTCACAATAAAGTTGAGAGGGGTAAAACTAGTTGATCAGGAGCAATTCAGGCTGCTTGTCATACAGAAGTGGGAGGGGCTGATGGAGTGGAGGGGATGTATATAAGCTGTCTGTGTTTAAGATAAGAGTGTAGGTGGATTAACAGTGCAATTTCCTTTAGTTGTCCGCCTCTCCTGTCTCCGCCTCATCTCCCTGGTTTTCTGATGTCCACAGCTGCAGAAAAGGAAAGCATTAAATATCTTAATCATTTTCATTTCAAAATATATTTCGTGAACAATAAGTACAGGACTGGTAACTCACAGTAAGGTTATCCCTTAGTAGTTGCATGATCAGGGTGCTGTCTTTGTAGGAATCCTCATTCAAAGTATCAAGTTCAGCAATGGCTTCATCAAATGCCTGAACAGCAGCACATTTATTTTTTTAATAGTTTAATTTGACCATATTATGTCACAGTAACAAGAGTATTGTTCAAATCAGGATTTAATACCGTTTTAGCCAGGCTGCAGGCCTTGTCTGGGCTGCTGAGGATTTCATAATAGAAGACAGAGAAATTGAGGGCCAGACCAAGCCTGATGGGGTGTGTTGGCTGCATCTCTCCCTTGCTGATGTCAAAAGCTTGCTGGTATGCCTCTTGAGAATTCCCAACAGTGTCTACAAGAAGATACAATGAAATAAAATTACATGAAGTACAACCAAAATGACAAACAAATTATTATAGCTTACCCTTCTTAGTCTCTCCACATGCAACCTCAGACAGGTATCTATAATAGTCTCCTTTCATTTTCAGGTAGAAGACCTTGCTCTCAGCGGCACTTGCATGTTTAATAAGGAAATTATCCAGCAGGCCCTGAAAATGAGCAAATGTTATGTTCCTGGATTAACAATGTGGTCTTAGTGACAGACAAAAACAATTTAATGTAAGTTTTCATAACGTACAAGCACATCATTGCAGATATCCTTCAGCTCCATTTCGATCTTCTCCCGGTATTCTTTGGCCATCTGCTGCTTTTTATCGTTACCCTCCGTCTTCTGCTCGATGCTGGAGATGACACGCCAGGAGGAGCGGCGCGCTCCGACCACATTCTTGTAGGCGACGGAAAGCAGGTTGCGCTCCTCATTGGAGAGCTCCGAGGGCGCACTCTGCTCGGTCACCGACTTCATGGCCGCAGCCATGTCATCGTAGCGCTCAGCCTGCTCAGCGAGCTTAGCCTTCTGTACCAGGTCGTTCTTGTCCATCTTCTAGACTAATCAACAAGCATAAAAAGTGTTACAATTAATCACACGCGCACGCGCACAGATACAGGTATACATTGGTTCTGGTGATAATGACTTATTTAACATTAACTATGCGAACATTTAACAAGTATCATAATAGTATATAAAATTAGAAGCATAACACTAGACTGTACAAGACACGGCGATTTTAACTGATAGCTGGGCCCCAGGCAAGTGGGTCATCCATACATATACCGAGCTAATGTTAGCCGCTACCGAGATGCATTTAACCTATTTCCACCCAAGAAAATGCCCACACGATCAGCGTTTTTTTTTAAAGGAAATTAACACATTAACACTTTTACGTAACCTGTTTATTCTATATGTCTTTACAAGATTTTAGTTGTTATTTATTAGCGTTAAATACTCACAAAACGAGCGGATGTGTTCAGCGTTAAGCTAGCTCGGCTTTAATGCCCACCCTTCAATAGCTCGCAGCCCTGTCGCAGATAATGCCGCTGGCAAGAACCATCGGACACCCTTGAGTTTTAGGATTAACGTAGCCACGTTATACTATAATATTTGGACAGCATAACTGAAATATTTCTTATGAATGTATCGTTTGTGTGACATGAAGACGGACAACGGGAATTAGCCGCTGCCGTCCATCTCTCTAGATAACGGTAACGCTGGTTAGCAGGGCCAAGAACAGATAATGGCCGACATCTATGAAAACATGACTGTGGTATAATGAGCATAAAAGGTTTATTCGGTGCGACGAACACTTGTTCATGATTTGGGATAAGAAGCCGTGAACATTTTGTGCGTTTTGTGTACCTCATACACGGCCCGCCAGGGCTACAGCGCCTGACAGAACAAAGTGTCAAGGAATCTAAGCGCTGCTAGCAGCACGGCGAGCCCTGCTAGCCCCGAACAGCGGCCCTATGTGCGCTCTGCTCGCTCATAGGTATGCTCAGCATCGAGCTTTACATTATACACAGCTATTTTTATCACATCACTGGATCAATACTACCCGCAATACAAAGCCGTATACAATATTCAAATAGCACCACTTACGGTATGGATGATTTTTATTCTGTTTTTATCTCTCCGGGCGATTCAGTCTTCCGTCTCGATCAGCCTATCGTTCAGGGCAGTACCACTTCCGCTACTCCAGCGCTTCGATTTCCCTGTTATAAACCACGCATCTGCCTTACGTAATGCAGCACTGCTCATTTATTCACGCTGTTACTCTAAGAGCCAGAGGAAGACACACTTTAAAGAAGCCTGTGCGACACACCTGCTCTTATTAGCTATAATAATACGTCATTTGGTTTATTGTTATAATAGGTCATTTGGATTGTTATTCTTAATTCTTTAGTCGACAGATTCTATTTGGCCTATAGCCTATTATAGGCAATACGGTCATAGGGTCTGTGTAATATCAAGTGGTTATATTAGCCTTTTACTGCATCTAAATATTGTACAAGTATTGTTATAAATCCTACTAGAGGTGTTTGTAATATAAAGGTGTACTACATGATATAAAAACAACTTGGCCTAATACAAGCAAAACCAAAAGGTAAAACATGTTTCTAAAGTACGTATAATGTATGCAAGTACAAGTACTTATAAAGTATAAGTAAGTATCTATCTATCTAGCTATAGCTATATCTATATAATATATCTATCTATCTATCTATCTAATATATATAATCAGGCAAACATTTCAAAACATAAAACACATTTTATGGTGATTTATTTACATATTTAATACATTCATTCTTTTGATACAGACAACCAATATTACCACAAATACAAAAATAATGTCCTTTTTCATTTCTTCAGACCTCTGAAAACGTTCAGAGGTAATACACTGATAATGACACCTTTGCCTCCAAGTGGAACCCTTTTCAGTTTATTTGACAACAGGTTCTCTTGTTAAATCTTCTGTAATCCTCTTCTGGTATGCTCGCTCTGACTGTTTTCTTCTGTAAACATCATCTGGAATAAAAGAATAATGAATTGGCAGTTGTAAATATGGAGATGAGATGAAACAAAATATCAGGTAATACTTTAAATGCTGCAGTATTACAATTATACATGATGCACTGTGTATATATATGTATATACATAACAATATCTAACATAAGAGTTGTTGTTGTTTTTTTTTTTTACCTGGCCAGCCAAGAATACACACTTCTCCAATAATTTACATATATTTTAATTTGTTTAATTTAATGCTTTTTATTCTGTCACTTTATCGTTTTTTAGGTATTACCAAATTAACAATTTCAAGACTGTAATTTGAATTATCAGAATTAATTCTGATATGAGTAATCTGATATCTTCTTTAGAAGGAACAATATGTAAAAAACTAATGTAGCAAAGACAAAAATGAAAGAGAAAATCTTTCCAAATGTACTGTCTACCAAATTTACAATTACGCTAAAACTTCAATAATTAAGACAAATGTCACCAGGTGATTTTGATTATGATGATCCGATTTGATTTCTTACGGTGATGTAAACACACGGCAATATTTGATAATCCAAGTAGTGATTTTCTATTGCCCATTAATGTACCCAGGGCTGAGACCAGTGAAGACGGTGTACTAGGAACTACAAAATAAATTGAAACTCTGGGGAGAATGTTTAGAGTAACACACAGGTTCAATAACAGCCGTAGATTATATTAATGGTAAAACCCGAAGTGCTTGTATCAGTTAAATTTGACATTTTAATCTGGGAATGATAAAGTGCCAAATGGTTGGAGTCTAACTAGCTAAACACTTACAGAAAGTCTCTTTTCCGATTCTCACGTTGATCATGATCCACTCCATGACACCACCAATACAGAAAAATATAGGGAGAAACCGGTATGTGCCTAAACGACGTTTACCAGGAACGAGACTAAGGATAAATTTAATGTTTTCACTTCTCTGCAGCATCTTCTGTGTCTGTAATCAAGTGACGAGAAGCTTGACCGAAGACTGATCCATGTACCCTTCAGAGGTAAGGCGTAATGGCAGCAGCGGTGGTAGATGGTTTTGTTTCCGGGCTTAGGCCAAATGGGCGGTGTCACTAAAAACAGTGAACGCGAAAGTGGCGGGCCTCTCTGATGATGGGTAGAACCAAACATACTTTAAATGTTGTAACTTCCGTTTGAATGTTGCTGTTATTTTTATATGATAGTAAAATGAATAGTATAAAATACTTGCTTAAATATTACACGGGTATGACAAACCTTTTTCCAGTATATCAGTGTAAGTGTAAAAAAATAAATGCATGTTAAAAAATAAGACAGCAAGTATACAAATCCGTTTATTTAACACTGAGGACTCAACACATCATTGATGGGAATTAATATGTAACAGTCTGACTTAATATTGTAGCACAAGTACATACGTATACAAGACATGCAGACACATGCAACATAGATATACAAAAATGTACCAAAAAAAAGTGTTTTGTAGACTCAACAAGATGAAGTTACAAATACTTTAACAATACACAATGTTGATCAAATCTAAAACTATTAGACCTACTACTTTATTATGGTCAAAGATTTTTCAAGCAATTAGAAAAAACTTTACAGGAATGGTTTAAGTGGCTTTTTGCACACAGTGGTTCACTCAATCATTTTAAATTGTAACTTAACTGCTATGAGATTTTTAATTCATAGGTCTACACCCAATCAGTCAGTAAAAACTTTTTTAGGTTTGAGGAATGCATTTGAGGAATGTCACTGTTTCTTGTGGTACACGGCACGTAATTGTTGATGTTCATGAAATTACAGGTAAAAGTCACATTTATTATACTTACATTGTGGTATATTGTTTGAACAATCTTTATAATAAACCTACACATTCATTTTTAAACACAAATAGCCATGGCCCTTTATCATAATAAGTTTTTTTTCTGCTCCGTGGTAGGCTGTGATTTATACTTAGTTTAACATAATTTGTAGTTCTCTTTTTTGAGTCTAACAATATATTATATATGCTGGCCTCGGAGAGTAATTCTGTAATAGTTTAAGAATTTTAAAAAGTGCTGGTCCTCAATCTTCCACTTTGTGAGCTGGTCGACAAAAAGTCCAATGGTGCTCCACAGTGTTCTCATTGGCACGTTCACTCATATGATGTACACGCGTGTTTCGAATAGTAAAGCCTTGTTTCATAATGTAGTCCATGAGGTGAACCCTGAGGGAGACCTCTTGATGATAATCACATGGTCCAAATGTGAAAGATACCTGACAATCCCTTGTATCCATCATATGTTTGTTCCATTTGGTGAAATTGTTAGCAATACCTTCAAGCAGGGCATGAACCTTTGTGGTTATAGTAAGTTGGGTAATTATAACAGCAACTGGATTTGAATATTTTGACAGTTTTCTTGTGCTTGACAGCTCCACTACCTGTTCAAAGATATCAGGAGGATACAGCGGTTTGGGGTCGTTAAGGCACTGGATTAAAGGTTCAATTTGATAAAAGTCAGCCTCTTTCCTCAAAAGGTCTGTTTCCGTGAAGTCAAGAGGAAGAGTAAGTTCAGATGTCCGCAAGAAGTTTAGGATGTAACGGAAGAGTGTTCCATCTCGGTCTATGAAGTAGTTTCCATGTGAGTCCCGGGTTGTGGGAAAGTCTCCTCGAAACATGGCTCCAAGCATAGAATCTGGGTAGCGTTGCAGAGTGGATAAACTGGTGGTGTAAAGGTGGCCCCCTACATTTAAAGTAACAGGACTAGTCACCTGGAAGAAATCAAACCAGAAAAGTCAAAAACACAACCTTTAGAAGGTTACCCCTTCAAAATAGTGGAAATTTGTGTTAATAAATGTTACAGCAAATTAGTTGTCCCACAGTGATTCATTTCTTAAGGCTATCCTTACCTTACGACCCCAATCTCCATTCTCCATTTGTAGAGTTGCTTGGGCAGAAAAAAAATTTAAATCTGAAAAGGTGTCTGCAGTGTTGTTTTGCTTCACCTAGGGCCTGTATTAAAAATACATACAGACACACATGATAAATTACACGTTATATACATGTCAAGCGACAGTGCATGTAGGAAGAGCTTGCATTATCTTTGCAATATCTTAGAGTTAGTTTTACCACTACTGTATTGACATTGTCTTAACATGCATACTGTGCAAATACTTTAATAACTAGAATAACACTGGGAAAACGTGCACTATATACTAATGTAGAGAAACAGTAACACAATCTGCATGTGTAAACAGTGTGCAGCTTCAGGTCCACAGCTAACGCTACAGCCACCTAACCTACAAATCAAGAAGTAGTCCAAGCCCAAGTCAGGCTCTTCTAATGGGTGGCCTTAAGCCATCGTCAACTTTAAATCGTAAGTAAATTATATTTATGTACGAGCATACACGTTTTATGTGGTAAAAACAAAACAGGGCAGCCTAGCCTGTAGCTAGCTAAATGCTAACTAGCGCACTGCTAGCTAGTGTACATTGCCAATGCAGTCGAGTCAAACTTGGTCAAAACATTGGGATCCCGATATATCACCACTGAAGTAGGTTGGGCTTAAGATGTTTCTTACCAGTCTCGTATTTTCCTACAAGTACGAAGTAATAGATTAAATTTCATTGAGCAGTAAAATGCTGCAGCAGATTTTGTCCACTGTGGCAGCTGTGTGTGAGTGCACCGCTTCAGGCTGCAGCAAACTACTGCGCACATCTGACCCAGATGGGGGAGGAACACAGAGGAACCTCTCAGTGATGTTAGTACATAATCAGAAATCACAAACTGCAAAATTTTACCCAGATTTTCTATTACAAAAACAAACCTTATATACCACCGTTTTCATAGTATTTTTTATTTTGGATTTGTTCCACATTTCCACTCAAGAGCTGGCAAATTAGTGGTGTTTTTCACCGTTTTTAAAAAAATTATTATTATTATTATTTTTTTTTTAACACTTTCAAGTGAGTCATTCAGATAGGTGCATTTAACACAGGTAAGAAGATAGAGCCCCATTTTTTTACAAGCCTTGAACAACTCTGAACAAATTTTGTTATTGAGGTTATGATCTTTGGGTACTTATACTTATTTTAACAGATCCATTACTTATATTTGTTTTTCAAGTTTGTGTGTTCTATTTCTTTTAGGACGACTTCTTAGTGCCCCCTCTGGCGTCTTGTTGTTGGATGATAAACTCCAGAATGAGCTTGGCTGTCCTAGAAGGTCTCTCCATCACCACTGAGTGTCCACAGTTGTCCAGTAAGTCTATTCTGCATCCAGGCAATATTTCTTTTATCACTGTGGCTCCAGACACGTCCACCACCTGGGAAAATAAAAAAGGAAATAGTGTCCTTTTTCTGTCTTTAGCTTTCATTAAAGGTGCTTTTCTGGTCCGTCAAATGCTTTTCTTCATGGAGATGTTATTTCTTTGTCAGGAATGTTTCACAGTATGGTATTCAATCTTTCTATCTTCATAGAGACCTATCCAGACCAAGTTACAGGTCAGATCTGTGGAGAGGCAACCCTGGTCACACTCAGAATGCCTGTTTTTCTTGGTATTTCTGAGCAGTAAAAAACACCTGTAATTGAATAAATGGTAATCGAATAAGTAGAGCTGTTTAATACAATATTGTGAAACGGTCCAGGCAGAGCAGTGACATGTCCATAGAAGCAAGCAGGTGATGAACCCCCAGCCAAAAAGTTACACAATGCACCTTTAAAAAAAGTCTTTGTCAAGATTATGCACATTACCTGGTCTTGTTTTCCCCATATAACTTGCAAGGGTGCTGTGATCAGATGCAAGTTTTCTTGTAAGGCATATCTTGATTTTTCACCAACTATCTCCATAAAAACTAAGGAATATGTGATTTTAGATGTATTGAACACATACATTTACATAAAAGAGACATTATCCAACCTTCTTGGTAAAATTCATTATGGGGCTCTTGGACATCTACTAATCCTTGCAGAATCTAAGAAAGCACAGTGGAGCATAGGTAGCAACAAAAATAATAGAAATAATAGTAGTTCTGAAATGTCAAGCTGACCTGTTGTGGTATTTTAAAACGAACATGGGAACAAAGTTTGAACATGTCTTCCATCTCTTCTGGTGTAGTTGGGATGAGTGGGATGTTTAGTGTGAAATTACTGTGCTCCAGGTCCTGCAGATGATTGTCAAATTTGGTTTCACAAAGGTGTCTTATTCCTGCAAAGGGCGGGGGGTATTTATCTGTATTTATTTGAATACAGTCTGACCAGAAAAAACTAATTTGGTTGAAACTACAACAGGAGAGATGATTTGTGCGCTTAAACAAGATTTTTGTTAAAAATCAAACTCCTGCCTAAACAGGACCATGAACACTTGTATTGATCGCATGCTCCTGAAAATGTGTTGCTTGAATACATATGCAGTATGCTGATCAAAACTGTCCACTTTCATGTTAGTTTCCACCAAATGAGCTACAGTAAATTTACTAATAGTAATAAAGGAATAAAAAACATACTAACCATCTGGGCATATTAGGGTCATGCTGCATATTTCTGTAGGATAAAATGCTGCAAAAACTCCTGCAATATTTCCCCCCATTGAGGTTCCAACAATGTGAAAAGGTTTCCTGTTCAAACGAATGGCTTCCACAAACTAGGGCAAATATTCAAGACATATTTCAGTACCTAGTAGTAACCTTGGTCCTTTGAATTTGATTTTAATGAGGTATCACAGTAACTTACCTGATGAATTCTTCTGGCCTGCCCCTCAATTGAGTAGTCATCTGCGTTGGTTCGAGTTGTGCCTTCGTGGCCTGGCATATCTACACACACTATGTGCAGATGCTTTGGAAGATACTGAAAAATGACCTTAAGTCATTTTTTCAAATATTTCTCATTTGAATGATGCTGACATAAGACTGAGTAACATGACAATATACTTATCACAGCTTCTGACCAAACCTTGACAACAGTAAGCCACGAGTCCTTATGCGCAGACAGACCATGCAACATTAAAATACTTGGTCTCATTCCAGGCTTTCCTCTATATGAGTAACAGAAGCGATATCCACCACAGTCTGCAAACCGCACCTGCAAACCCAGAGTTCTCCTCCAGTACCTGTAAACAAGGAGGGGAATGAAAAAAATACAGGATAAAATTTGTTTCTATTGCTGTTTAAACTGCACTACACTGCACTACATGCTATGTATCTTCATGTTCATTCCATTTTAGAGGCTGTTACTTACCAATAATAAACTTTAATGAGCGTTGAAGGCCAAAAAAGGAAAGAAGCAGCAAAAGCCATGATGGGGATGGCTAGTGTGGCTCCAGCAATGATAAACAAATTGATGACATCTAGATCTGCTGCCATTACAGCCGCTATGAGAATACATAATAATGATACTTGCTCAATAAAGACCTTTGTAAAAAAAAAAAAAAAAGTTTTCCTCTGAGAAAGTTTGTTTACATCTACATACAAAAAACAGTGTATTCTTCTCTAAAGACACAATATATTAAGCAAGACTTTACCTTGACGACAAATCCTTTTTGGCTCCTGATAATCTGTATTTCAGATGAGTGTATCCAGATGTCTGAAATAAAAAACAGTACATTTGTAACGCTAAAAGTCTGGCGGTCTGTGGATGATTTGTCCGATTATGCTTGCTCTGGATAATCCCATTGATTACCTTTGAATGAGGACAAACTGGGACATTGCATTAGCCAGTCAATGTTTTAAAGAGAACACTGGCCACACACTAGAGTAGCAGTTAGGTTAGACATAATCTAAACACAATCAACTACAGACTGCAAAATCATAGTAATGGTTACAACAGATTAACACTTTTGTATATTGACCTTTCTTTCTTCAATAACACCCACTCACTTTTATCCAGGCTGGGCATCAGCATGAAGCTTTGTGGTCTCCTTTATGCACAGATAGAGCATGGCAAATACAAACAGACATTTCCTCTAAATATAATAAAATTTCCTTTACAGATTGACCCCTTTACTTTACATTATTGTTTACATACTTTACATACTTGGTGTAAACAAAAGTGCCTAGTTTGTGTGGAGCTGGAATGTGGACTTACTACACAGGAGAAAATGAGCAACATTTGTATCTAAACCTGCCACTGGGGGTCATTCTAGAGACAGTAGATAGTTGTCTACCTGCTACTAAAAGATCTGACCATGTGTAATTACAAACTGAATCATGATGGTCACACACTCAAGGGCGTTGTCCGAGAGACTGTTCCTGCTGTCCAGATTATACATATAATACTCATACTACATTAACAACAGAAAATACATTTTAAATGATAATTCATAATAAAAAAAAATCTCCTTTGCTTATGTGATGTTTTGTCACTAATCATATGACACATTATACCATCATGTGCAAAAAGTTTGTGTAAATTATGTAAATTGGTTGCCCCATTCCGTCCCGTCTGCAGTAAACTACACATGACCTACATACAAACTAGAGCAGAACAATTGAACCTGGCAACTCAGTAGTGAGCCTTCTTTTTGAAAATTACTTACATATTTAGTTTCCATTTAAAATTATGAATGTTCTATCACCGACTACTTTTATGATACTTTGCACAAACGACAAATACTATAAGTAAAAAAAAAAGAAAGCAAAGAGAGTTTGAAAGAGATAAGGCATTTGGAGGGACGCAAGGGTATTTGTCTCAATATTACAGTAGTATCATGCTTGCATTAGAGTATTCATCCAGCTTAAAGGGGTTATGGTGTATTTAGCCCCATAATCTCCTCGCCAAGGATAAGGGCACTGTGGAAGTCAGATGATGTAAAGCATTCTTTATAATCTGTATGCCTCTTAAAGCCAAAAAAATGTGGAAAAAGTACTGCAATGCAAAAATGATCAATTCACACTGGGTATGATATAGTGTGTTTGGAATTCATTTTCCACTTATTTCTGTTATGGGTCACTTAGGGATAGAGGACACGTTTGTGACTCTAGGTCATGGTGGTCAGAGGAGCCACTGGAGCAGCCTTATTTCTGTCAGTCTGACCCAGAGCAGCTATGGCTACAGAAGTATCTTACCAAGTTTGGATTTTTTTTACTTATTTATTATTACTTTTGTGTAATATTTTTTCATAGGTACTCACAATTTTTACTTAAGTACTAAAAATTTGTACTCATCCACTACTGGTCATTTCACACACAGAAAGAAGATGATTTACCAAAAAAGGCTGACTCAGCATCACAAGGATATAATCTTGTTGAGTGGGATAGTGTTGGTGTTAAGGCACAACACACAAGTAAACTCATAATTTGATTTCTGAAACTATGCAAAAGGTGAAAATACTACAATATACAACAAAAAATGTACATTATAAATACACACATAAATAATTTATAGTCAGTAATAATGGGATACTGTTTAATAACATTTAAAGGGAACACTCCACACATTTCTTGTTCATAAATTAAAGAATATGCCAATACTATATTTGCATCCACCTCGGTTCAACATCCATTAACCATCAAATTGTAATCTTGTCATACAGCTGGTTTATACTAGCATATAGTGTTAGTGTTTGAGTTGCAACATCTTAAGAGGTGTGGAACACACAGGACACCATCTTCACCATTGCGAGAAGGATCAGTGCCTTGGAATAGTTCTATGTAAATGCACCAATTCTGTAAAAGCCATCTTGGGAGCTTTACACAGCACAGTATAGATATCTTGCCCAGAGATCACCCATCTTTTCCATCTACGTCCATGGTACATTCATAAAGCAAGCGCATATCAACCACAGTAAACAATGTTGACATGTCTAATTCTCTATCCAGTACCACAGTGTAGCTACCGTCAGTGCATTAATAACAATAATACTGTTGCCATTTAAAACATAGCAAATCTAACAGTGTTACGAAGGAGCCCTCCTAAGTAGTGCAGATATGGTAAAGAGGACATTATGTTAGTGAAGAGGAGAAGAGGTGCTTTGTGGGACACTGAGTTCATGTCCGGAGAAGCACAGCAGCAGTCACCGCGGTAACAGCCACAGCAGCCACTGGTCCCCAGATCATCCATGGCATCTGAAAAAGGAATATATTAACTTAAAAAAAACAAAAAAACACTTGACTTTGACCAAGGTTTTGTAAGAAAATGCATTTGAGATCGATGATGACTGCATAGATTACAAGTGCAACTCAATGAATTTTTATAATATTGTGGAAAATTATGTAAAAAGGTTCATAGCATGAATGGACACAACCCTTTATAAATCCAGGCTAATCTGACTTGTAACCCCTTGTGACTGGACTTTATTCAATCAATATTATTTTCCACAAAACGAATTCATGAGATACACATGTGCAAGTTAGAGCAACATTTAATAAGCACATTTACAGAAGAGTCATTATTAAGCAAGAGCCGTCAGAAAAGACACACACCAGATGGAAAAACTGCATAATAAGAAATGTTAGATACTCAGGGCATTTATTCACATTAGTTTATCCAGGGAGGCAACAAAGGTTTTTAGGAGTTTAGGTAAGGCTGATTTTGTCATGCAATGATTAAGACAACACTTGAGAATGTATTAAGGCCGACTTCACAAGGGGTCACATGTACCTTTCTACCACAGTGCGCCAATGCACCAGTGCAGCAAAGCCAGAACAAGGCCGATGGCTATGGCTTGAATGGGCAGCAATAGAGAAGTCTACAGAAGGGAAGGGACATTATACAAATCAAATGTAACAACACGAAACTGGACATCTCGGCGGTCTGTTTGTACCACGGTCACATAACATTTATGACCACAAACCTATCATCAGGAAAATTCTGTATAAACACCTTCATTTTCCAACACCACCAACATTTTCATTGTCACGTCACAACTCTTTCTCCCTTACACCACTTTAGACAGTTTCAGGCCAATAAACATTTCAATACTTTTAGTGAAGGAGTGTTGGCTTTTACCTGCTTTACTGGTTTACAGGAAGTAGTCTAAACTAGTAATTTAGCAAAGTAGTTAAACACAAGCTGTCTGTCTAAATGTGAGTGGTCATGCCTGCTCAGTGGGATTGATGTATACATAAACACACACACATATCGTCAATGTTTTAAGATATTTTTAAGTCCGACTGAAAACACACAAGGTAGTTTGATTAAAAACAAATAGTCACATAACTGACTCATGCTCTTAAATTAAAAAGCTAGCAATAGCAATAGCAATACTAATTTTAAAATGCATTTCTTTGATGTCTGTTGAGTATGTGAGTACTAACCTTTGTCCCCTTATCCTGTATGTCCTTGATACTCTCCTTGCACTGATTTAGTTCTTCAGTCAGCATCTGATTTTGGTGCTCTGTCTTTTCATATTTCTCTTTAATGTTGGAAAACTCTGCCAGGGCATTATCATACTGTAAATACAAAACAAGTTATTTGGTCATAATAACATTAATTTTTATTATTCAAAGAGAAAGGTGGATCTTATCTTTTCATTATTATTATTAATAGCAATTCCTATCCATTTATAATCACAAACATCAAATAATCAAAACAATAAACAACTGATTCAAATACAGACATCTGCACTGTGCACAGTGTTATACAGTAATTCTCTCATATCTTTCTGGACGTAGCATGTTACCTGCTTGAGTCATGGAAATTGAAAGTTAAGCCATACTTCAGAACATTCTCCATAACCTGGTTCACACTAGATTGATAAGTGTAGCATTTTGAATTGAGTTCTACACATCAATCCGGGATGGCTCTTGCTGAAAGCAATCGGGAAATGCAGCATATCATGTCGATTATTTGAATCTGATTGGTAGTCAACAGAGGAACAGCCCGAAAAATCTAAGTTTGTGATTTTTTCTCCTCTGGATTGAACCAGACATATCTTTTTTGTCCACAAATGCACAAAACACTTAACTTTTGCATATTTTTCAGAACAAAACAACCTTACAGTGGAAGTCTCTCAACATGGATTATCATGACATATGCGAGTTCACAACAAACCCATGAGAATCCATCTTGCTGTGCAAGGTTACATTCTCCATGGAGTTAGAAACATTTTATGCTATACTGTGGAAGCTTATAGACAAAGGAACAACATTTCCATGGAAACAAGCAGAGGGAGTCACAAATTTTTTCAAAAAACATATTTTTGGCTAAAAAGTTTTAACTTCCCATCAACATATAAAGAATAATAGAATTAGTTTCTATTGAAAATAATAAATAATTATGAATTATCTGAATCTGTTGTGTGTGCATCTGTCCTTCATGTAACATTAAGTCTAGAAGAGAAATAGCTGTACCTCCTTCTGCAGAGAGTCATTTCTGCTATTTGCTTCGTCCAGCTGTGTTTGGAGCTTGGCACTCTCCTCTTGATGGTGGAGCTCTAAAGATGCCAGCTTCTCTTCCAGGTCTTGCTGAGATTTTTCAAGGTTTTTCAGGCTGTTGGTCAGCTCTGTATTCTTGGCACGTGAACTACAACAAAAAGAAGTGTTTTTTCATTTATGGATGGTGGCTCATTGGAGCTGGTGCCTTTACATCACCATCTTGCACCACTGGTGTGAAGTTGTCAGAATAAGACTTAATATAATGGCAGTAAGGCACACATGAAATTTAAACAAAACACAAGGGATACAAAAACTATTGAGTCTGATGTCAGTGTTATCCCAGTCTGAATTCCTGGTAATGTTGACTTAGCACACTCAAAAAAAAACAAAAAAAAGCACACTGTACTAACCTGGACAGGTCCTTCTCCAGTTGTTGCTGTTTGTGTATTGCAGCCTCTCTCTCAGATCTCAGGTTTGAACAGTCACTCTGCAGGCTGCTCTTCTCTTTCTGGTGATTCTTGGTCAGTTCATCCTTCTCGATCTTCAGTCCAGCACATTCACTCTGTAACATGGACTTCTCCTTCTGATGCTTCGTCATAGACTCCTGTTTCTCAGAGCGCAGAGAGGCACACTCCTTCTGCAGCCCATTACACTCCAGCTGCACAGACTGGAGCTCATTGGCTGGGAACAGACAAATAGGTTTTATTGTTATACAAGTCATATTCA
This sequence comes from Boleophthalmus pectinirostris, assembly GCF_026225935.1. Classification (NCBI taxonomy): domain Eukaryota; kingdom Metazoa; phylum Chordata; class Actinopteri; order Gobiiformes; family Gobiidae; genus Boleophthalmus; species Boleophthalmus pectinirostris. The sequence goes on from NW_026571515.1 coordinate 22,266,895, forward strand.
CTAGCAAGGACCATGACACAACAGTGGTATACGATAAAGATATTTATTGACAATGGTTAATCGTGATGGCTAGGAGGAGACTCAGGGGGGCTCCATCTCAGGTGGTCAGCCCAGCTGATTCAGGGTCCCCTTCCCCTTTTTTTAGATGATGTTTTCAGGCTGAAGGATGAACGAGAGACATGGGGTGGGAGGGAGAGGGGTCAGATGGTGACAGACGTTGTACTTGGGATAGGCCTGTATAAATAGGGGTTCTGGGTAATTAAAGGTGTGGATGAGCTGAGCTGTGGTTTGCTGAAGAAGAGCACTATGCATAAGGCATACTTGCTCCTTTACATACTTCTTCCTAACTTTACTGATCAATTCGGTTGGTCCTTGTCATGGCGGATGATAACGCATGTCCGGGTCAATGATGAGGAAAGGAACTTCCTAAATGCATTTAACCATTCGGACGGACTGTCTGTTCCACCTTGTGATGTCATGTGGTATTGCAAGAAGTGCGTCACTGTGTTTTTAAACTCCATACACCTTCACTACAAATCATTTGGATAATTTCAGCCCTGGAATTGCTAAACTCTACTAAATAAAAAGGTAAAAAGATAGCTATTAACTTGAAAACTACCACTTCATGACATCACAAGGTGCAACAGAGCATTTTGAGCTTAGGAGTTGTATACACATTAACAATAAAGAGTTACTGAAACGTGTGAAGAAAAAAAAAAAAAAAAACTCCATGTATGTTTTTGAAGTGGTAATAACCTTCTAACATGACTTAAAGCTCAGAAGAATCAATTTTGTATCATATGGGACTCTTAATCAAGCTTGTTTTAGTTGTTCATGACACTAAAATAATGTATGTGTACTGGCATATCTATCTTACCTTGTATTTCTGCAGTCTTTTGCCACTGCTTACTCTGCTGCTGAAGATCATGTTGTAAGTTTTCCATCTCTCTCTCATATTTGGTCGCTGTCTGATGCCACTTGTCCCTCTCTGCTTTAGCCTCGTCCAGGGCTTGTTTCAGGGACTTCACCTCCTCTTTGGCCTTTTGGAGCTCATCCTGAGAGCTGGAAGAACCTTTCAACTGCTCTCGGAGACTGCCCAGCTCCACATGAAGTTGCTGCAGCTGGCCTATTCAAATCAAAGCCATATCATAGTTATTTACTTACTTATAGTAATGCATTATCAAGGCTATCATATTTTAGAACACTACAGAACACTACCTTGGAGGGCTTCAATTTGTTTTGCAGACTCATCAGATTGTTGTTTCTTCTCCTTCCTTTCTTTTTCAAGGGAAGCTAGAAATGCACATTAACGTAACTGCTCTTGGTATGTCAATTCATTCACTATATAAAATCAACAATACAATGGCTCATTTACAGGCCTGTCAACAGAAACTTGGGGGCCAAGGGCAAGAAGACTCAAGACCCTCTCTAATATTAATTCCAGGACAGAGATTTAAATTTTGGGTCCCTGGACAACTTTACCCCTCCCTTCTTTTTTTTTCTCTCTCTCTTCACAGGATTTGTGCCCAACTTAAACATGGCTTCGTGAAGCTTCTGTAGCTGAATTACTCTTCCCATCTAAATAAGCAGTTCTATCATGTTACATGCATGTATGTTTTGATGTTTGCATTTATTTACCTTGTAGCTCCATGTGTTTGTGTTTTTCTGTATTTGCTATGTCCTGAGCTTCTCGCAGTTCATCATTTAAACGCTGAATCATTTGGTCAGAGTCACTTGAGGATACCAAGTTTGTCCTGGTTTGGCCATCTGGAAACATAAAAAGGTCACTCCACATAAATATTTCACTATTTTAAAATACTATAATTTAATAGTATAATAACAAACAAAAAAAAACATTTCAAGAAGTGAAATGGCTTTGATCTAAAACCATTTTACTTTAGCTCCAAATAATGCAACCTGATTTCAAAAGATTGACATTGTCCTATTACAGAGACTAATTGCTTTCCATAATTAGATATGGGGATTGTCGTGTATCTTATTATAGATCACACTGGTTTTCAGACCTTTACCGAAAAGCATTGCTCAGGAAGTTTGAAATACAATGTTTGATACAAGTCTAACATTTCAAAGCAGTCTGTCAATATGGTGAGTGAACTTTTCCTCAGCCTTAGATCTAATTATTTTTAGAAAAAAAAATCTATGTGAATAATTCCTAACAGATATTAAAAGTGGAATAATATAATAAAAGAATCATAGAAGGATCTTTGATACCTGCACCACAATTAAAGAACCACTGTAAGAGAACTGGAGTATTCCCAACATCTAACTTTAAACAACTATAAACAATGCATAAACACATTTGGTTGTCAAGAGTTTGTTGTGTTTTGTGGACACAGAAACAAGGCCCGAGAATACCGCACAGTCTCCACTGAATAGACCTCCTAATCTCCAACAGCTATGAAAAGACATGACCTCATAATAGAGCAACATTTGGTCTCAGTAGAAACACACATATCAGAAGTGTTCACAAACCTTGTACAAAAGGTTTATAGTTTTGAAGGATACATAACATATTTTTTGTAATGTAGAAAATGTACATATGACATACATTTAAATGACAATGCAATAGATGTAATCCAGTATTGTGTAGATGTAGAGCCTATCTGTCATTGTCATTGACGTCAAAGTAATATTAAATTGAAGCTTCAATGTTTTATACTTCAGAAAGTGAAAATATTAATATTAACAAATTTAGCACAATGAATTGCTGGTCTGCCTCCTCTTATACTAAGAGATTTTTTTAACATATGATTTGCTTCCACACTCAAGATTTTGGGTCTCAGGCAAAGAAGACTGGATTATCGAGGTTGGTGGCAAGGTTATGCCCCAAGCAGTCTGAAGGTCCAGTACCTGAAGGTATGGAGCTGTGGTATTGGTAGAAAATTAAGCAAGAATTGAAAGACAAATTCCTTAATTTACTAGTGACTCTACATTTCACCTATGAGCATGAGTGAACGAGAATTATATCAACAACTGTGCAGAGTCTTAGTTTAAAAAACAGTAACATAGAGCTAATACAAACTACTAGATGCAGTCTCTGCCTGGCTCACATGACCAGTCAAACAAAGGAGAGAGGATTGTTAGCCTTTCTGTGCATATTTATGAGGTAGGGTCAGAATGTAAGTGGGCCTTCTCTCAGAACTGATGATACATTGTGCAAATAGGGAAATGGGGATAGTCAGGCATTTCAGTCCTTAACATCTGTGTATGTCTTCATGTCAGAGATAAGTGAATTTCCGCCAGATTTGTAGCCGATTTGTGCATGACGTGGCCTCGAGCAGAACGTAATGTAGGAGAATGATCTTATTTTAGAAATGTGCTGGGGGCTTCTGTCAGTGTGGGCTCTCCTCTTCACAGAATGTGTCTTTATCATTAAACACTAATAAAATATGGTCTTTAGGGTTTATTTGAGAAAAGTTGAAAGAGCCATTTGAGGAGTGACACAGTCCTGCTTTGTGCTGCTTACATCATGTGCAGTGAAGCATTAGAAAATCAATCTATCATACAACATTGAGCCAAATACCAATGTTTTATTCCAGTCTGATCTACTTGTGTGCCAAGTCTGTGGACAGGTTAAATCACCCATTATTTCAGCTCTCATTAAGTGGGGGCATATCCTAGTGTAGTGTCTTAGACTTAGATAAACTTTATTGACCCATAAAGGAAATTATTTGGACACAGTAGCTCACATATCACAATATAATATAATAACAAAGAGAAAAAAGCTCTAAATAAGTAGCAAAAAGATGGCAAGACACAGGTGTCAAATAAAAATTATAAAAATGTATATAAAGAAATCAAAATAAAATAGAAAAATAAGTAATACAATATGAAATCACAGCTTTATACAAGAGGTCATACGAGTGTTAGTTTCATGACAGAGACAAGCAGAGACAAGGTGGTGAGAGGAAGTCAGAAAGAGCCAAGAAGGTCATAAGAAGACTGTACCCACAAACTTAAAACAGTCTGAGAGACTAGAACACTGATAATCCATGCACATGAATGAATAATAACATGCTGGCTTAGTTACAAACCTGGATAAGAAAGCAATCTCTAATATAAACAATAACATGCAAATTACTGATAGGCCAACACTTCCCATGTGAGTAATGCTCATAATAATGGCCAATATAGAATAATGTCACTACAAAGGCATCTGAAGTAAGCAGCTGAACCTGTATTTTTAGGCCTTCAAACAAGTTGAAACAATTACATCATGATTTTTTTTTGTTTTCCTTCTTATCACCTCTGTAACCAAATGTGCTTTGTCAGGTGAGAAGGATCAAAAACAGAATGCACCACTGTCCATCTTCTCTACCACTGCATGCCACTGAATATGTCCACACCAAACAGATACAAATATAGACTGTTACCTTTGATCAACGCCATATTATTCAAGGGGTCATTAAGGTCCTTGCCATCCATGTTGTGCACTGCAAAGGATAGAAGAAATATATACATCTAATCCACTGCGTATGTTAGTATAGATGCTGTTAGATGCTTTAGTTCAGTATTGTAAACAAAGACCTAAATGTGTCATCATTATATTTTACCAGAAGCTCTGATGTGTTAATTTCAAATAAAGTGGCATAACAGCTGATCAAATCTATAAAGGGATTTTTACCTTAAATGATGATGACGCTTGAGTACTCTGTGTTCCCTGTGTACAGCAGCCTCTGACATGAAGAACTCTCCTCCAACTCTCAGATTTTTTCAAACGTGATACGGGTCACGCCAAGTGCCAAGGGGAGTCACACTGCCAATCAGAAACAAAAATGCACGAGTATGCATGCATTTAGAAGATCAAAATAGACAGCACACAAAAAATGGTTGAAATCAAATGTCAAAATTATAAAAGTGGTCAAAACAATAAGATGACATATTTAGTACTGAGTTTAAGTATAATGAGCAGCCCCATTGAGTGGTACAGTCGGCCAAGCCCACCACAGTAGGTCACGGAGCATCTCGGAAGCTGCAGCTGCACACAGACACAGGGGGGTTTTGTGCATTGTCGCAAGGGCTGATGATGTAAATACAAGCAACAAACAATGACCAGGAAGGCAAACTAGAATGATCATAAAGAAATAGGTTAAACATTTTGAAATATTTGGCTTCAGGGTCAAAAGTACTTATGTTTTTGTAGAAGCAGATGGAATAATGTTTGTACACACCTTCACTTTTCATTAACTGTCACAGGAAGGTGTGTCTGAACCTATGCCTGCTGCTGTGGTGCACTGGTACAGCGTGGGGTTTGCATATTGTGTCTTAATGCAAAAATTGTTAATCCTAAAATATGCAAAAGTCCACAGCAATAGCCCATCTCTGATCTGAACATGTAATGCCCATCGTGTGGAGAGAGGCCATGTGAAGTATCTTGCCCAAGGACACAACAACAGAACAACAATATGCACTGAGAATTAAACTGGTACCTGCCCTGTATGGTCCAATACTGTCTGTCACTTCAAATACTTAGTTTACATGGAGAGTGCAACTGGGCTAAAGATGACTGGTCTGGAAAAAGAGGTTTTAATTGACACTCGTCTAATTGAGGCACAGCGTGGCGCAGCTCAGCTGGTGTTGGGTTAGCTGATGAGCTGTGATCTGGAGCAAACTCTCCACTGATCGTTTGTGTAGACTTCAGTTTTAAGTGACCATCAAATTTGCTCAAAATGAATACAAGAACAAGCTATTCAATTAAAAATTAAATACATTTCTCAGTAATTGGCACGAAGATCATAGTATAAAGTCTAGAGAAGAGCCACGTGCAAATACTCACGAGAGCGCGTGTGCACGTTTCATTTCTAGCCTCTATCTCTTTTTTCCCTTGACAAAACGTGGTTCGTAGAATCTATAAATAGCTTCCCCCGCTGAACTGAACTCTGCTCAGTGCTGACGGGGAAGTGTCGCCCGAAGTTGTGGGTGTGCCCTGTGGCCTGTATTTACCCTGGAGTTTAGCCACAAGTGATGCTTAGAGGAGGGCTGAGAGCATGAGCAGCTCTTTCAGCGGCTCATGTTTACTGCAGAAGTTCAGTAGAGCTGCTCGCGTTCATCTCAACTGACACTTTTGTTTTTATGTTAAACTTTGCGATGGCTTCTTTCGTGTCCACGTGGATTTGGAATGAGCGGTTCTGGTTTCCTGAAAACGTAACGTGGGCGGACCTGGAGCATCCAGCACCTGGAGTAGACTATCCTCAGGCGGGACACTTGGTCTGCGCATTACCGCTGGCTGTGGCGGTATTCATACTTAGGCTCTTGTTTGAAAGGTAATATTATGTTGTTTGAACTGGAATTAAAGCTGTACTATGTGGACTAACTAGGTCCACTGCTTTTGTGGAGTGGTCTGCCACCTGCTTGTCTCCATGGACACACCAGGCCTTACCGTAAGAAAACCTGTTCAGTGTATTTCTGAGCAATACAAACATCTGTAATTGAATAATTGCACGAAAGATAAGTTTAATGCCACGCAGTGGAACGCTATAAGCAAAGCAACATCTCTTTAGAGACAGTCAAGTGTGGACCCCTCCCCACAAGAAACATTTCATAGTGATGGTATAGATTTGTAATCTAATTCCAAATGAAGTTCACATGCTTTCAGCTATTAACGTGAATAGGATAAATTCACTCATAAAATAGCATTGGTATTATGCAGAGATGGTAGTCCGTGTATTTGCTCAAAGCACATTTAGGTTGATTAAAAGAGTCACTTTTAAATCCAAATGTCTGAGTAGTTTTCAGACACTATACTTGTATTCTTATTTGAGATTCTGTCTTATTCTGTCTGCTTAATTGAGTAAAGTTACTTTTCCCACAAAATATTTTGTGCATTATATAATGTTTTGTTCTTTTTTTGTCCAGATATATTCACTTCAAATTATAAACTGACAGTTATATCTTTGCTTACTCTTACTTGAGTAAGAGTTTAAAAAACTAAAAATAATTGGAATTTCTTGGACACCTATAAGTAGATTAATGTAAAAATACAAACAACAAACAAAACAAACACATCAGTTGGTAGAGAAATTTTGTAAAACTAGGCATACAAGAATTATTATTCTAAAATGTTGTAGACTATTAAGTAATGTATGGCAAAAATAGGCCTTTATTGTATTTCAGAGATTTTTTCATCATGACTAAACTTTATCAACTCTTAGCTTGTTAGGCCTTCAATACCAGGACCTAGTGCTGTTTCTGTCAAACCCGTTTCCAATCCTGCATTTTCTGCAGGGCACATGATGAGTGTGGCTTACTTGAGTAAATAGTTGTAGATTTACATTGTTTGTTTATGATCAAAGTCATTGAGATTGTGTCAAATGAATTTGAAAAAGCATCGATCATTTTAAAGAAAAGCCTGATGACCCTGATTCTCACTTGGTCAGTAGAGCCTCCCATCTCCTCTCCCATGTCACTACACTGCGTTTAGGTGCTACATTCCCTAAGATCCCTGCACTTTAACACTTCTGACTGAAACCGTAGTCTATACATACTTGGATGACTGACAATTGTAACATGGCGCAAATTGTTTTGAGTGAAACATTTTCACATACAAACTGAAGTTACTAACTTTCATTCTTTTCAATTCATTTGTTATTCACTTTCATTCTTTTAAGATTGTAGCACAAAGGGTTTTAAAATAGAAAAAGGTGATTGAGGAACTCAGATTTTGCATTTTCTTTTTATTGTGATTATTCATCAACAATCTTATTTATTTTCATGATCTCAAGCCCAACGATATCACAGCCAGATGAATACCAGTATAAGCAATAGAAAGCCTACAGAATTTTTTAGTTCAGATACGGCACTTTATATTTACCAGTCCACCAGTCCATCAGATTTTTTGACTATTGAATTCTGGGGCTGTGGTTTGGTATTTAGTCCATTTGAGAACCTGGTTTACTGCTGATTTTAGTTCCCCTTATTTGAGTCTTAGATTTTTAGACCTTATTTGGGGTCATGTACGTTCATTGAAGATAGTGCTTGGAAAACCCATAATTTCTTAACTGGTTGTTTGTGTGTAGAAAAAAAATCTTCAGACTTGATACAAAGATCTTTCCATTTCTGAACACATGAATAAAATGCCTGTTTTCACCATAGATATTCTGTCTAAAGGTTTCTGTACATGTTCCTAATATAACACCCCTCTGTCCACCCCCTGCCCCGCCCTCTCTCCCTCTCTTCTGTTTTGTGTATTCAGGCTAGTGGCCAAACCCTGTGCCAACATACTTCATATACAGACAGGGGTGCGTCGGCAGGTCCAGCCCAATGCCCTCCTAGAGAAAGCCTACCACTCCAAAGCGGTAAACATGTGCAACTGTGACCAACAGTGTAATGTTGGGCATAATGATCAATCACTATTTTTTTTTATTATATATTATTATTTAATGTTAAATTAAAAGGCTTTCAGTAATAACCATGAACATCAACAACTATTTGAAATATTTGTATTGAGTAAAAGTAAGAAGATGTTATGATGTGAAAGCATTATTTCAGTAGGTTTTGCTGTCACTTTCCACTGTTTATAGAAACACATAGGTTTATTTTTGTTGATCTGACTCCTGTTAATGCTTCTTTTGTCCTCATTTTACAGAGCCCAGACCACAGACATCTGGAGCAACTGTCCAAACAGTTGGACTGGGACCTCCGCAGAGTGCAGAGATGGTTTCGAGTTCGGAGAGACCAAGACCGGCCAACGACTGAAACTAAGTTTTGTGAGAGCATGTAGGTAGAAGGGAAGTAAATTAAATAAATGAAAATCTACTAATCTATTTAAATCTACTACTTCTGTGGAGTAGATTTAGGACATCACGATACAATCCTTTGGAGATGTTCTAAGTAGCAATAGTTATATGTAGCATGCACTTCTACAACAATGGCAACTTGAGCTTCCCTTCTGTGATATTAGTTTTTTATTGATGACAGGTAAATAAATAAATAAAGGTCAGATTGATCACATAAAAATACAATATGGTTTTATCTGTGAAAATTCGCTACCCAAAACAAGAAGTCTATTTAACTTTGTGATTGAAATTCCATCGTCAATTGCTACAGTTCGCATTTTGGAGGATTTTTATTCTGCTCCTGAGCTTTAAACATTGCTGGTTAAAACCATAACTGAAAAAGAATAAAAATAAATGTTTTCAGTGGATATCCTCTTTTAATGCTTTTTATACATAATTTAGAATTTTTATTTTACATATTTTTCCTTAAAACATATATCATATTTTTACTGGCCAAGTCATACAATTGTATATTTTTTCTGTTCTTATTCCAGGTGGCGATTCACGTTTTATTCAGGAATATTTATTTATGCCATCTACTACATGTGGGATGTAAGGCAATCATTTTCAATATGCATTTTATCATGTGAATAACAATTTAACAAAAAATATCTCCTCTCCTAGTCCCCTTGGATTTGGAACACAAGACATTGTTGGAATAATTACCCATTCCAGGTAAAAACAAATGATATTAAATGCTAAACTTAGAACTTTGGTTAATCCTTGATTGTTTACTGGGTTAAGAATGAAGTTCAGGTTACATTCTTGTCCCTTTCTCAACAGCCAATGATTCAGAGCCAGTACATCCACTATGTAGCAGAATTTGCCTTCTATTGGTCTCTGATGTTTTCTCAGTTCATTGACATTAAACGAAAGGTAAGTCAACCACATTTTGTACTTTATTCTTTATGTGCATTAAATCATTTTTATTTACCATCCATACCCCATCTATAATTTCATGTCTAACAGGATTTCCTAATCATGTTCATCCACCATCTTGCCACCATTCTTCTCATCACATTTTCTTATGCCAACAACATGCTCAGAGCTGGAGCACTAGTTATGTGTGTTCATGATGCATCTGACATTTTCCTAGAGGTAAAAACCAGCTGACAACTAACTGATAAAATAACATAAAAATGCATATGTTAGCTAGTATATTTTGAAATGTTGTTGTGTGAAATGTATGTTTTAAAAGCCTTGAGGGTTTAACTTTTATCTTTTCCTCAAGGCAGCTAAACTGGCCAACTATGCCAAATACCAGAGGCTGTGTGATGCCCTATTTGTGCTGTTCACCCTTGTGTTTTTCATAACACGGCTAGTCATCTTTCCTTTCTGGTGAGATATTATACTGCACTATTCACACCAAACACACTTTTGATTGATATTGATTACAGCACAATACAAGTCTAGGGATGCACCAATCTAGTTTTTTCAGTTCCGATACGGATTTTCTAATTCCAACAGCTTTAAGTTCTGCCAGTTCCCAGTATCAACTGATACCAGTACAAAGGTACAGCATTTATTTCCTTTAACAAAAAACAAATCTGTTATGTAGATGTTTTCTCTCAAGTAACTACAGAACAACTATGTAAAAATAAAAGTTAAAAGATTACAAGATTTTCTGGGCCAATAATTACTAGTAAAATGGTCTTATTACATCGGTTGCATCTCAGTTCTCTTTCCTCACTTCCTTCTTGATCTTCCATTTTTAAGGTGTCAATCAAATCTTTCATATTAAGTGGTGCTCCAAATAAAACTACGCCAGGAAAGAGTAAACATGAGGGAGGCTTCAGGAGGCAGACATCAGATAAAAGAATCAAACTTTATTAGTCTCAGTGAGGAGTTTATATCCTCTCCTCATTGTGTCTCCTCTGTGGGCAGGACTTCCTCACCCATTTCCTGCAGAATCGAGGAAAGGAACCAAGGAGAAGGAAACAAGGGAAGAGAAATGAGATGCAGCCATCATTTTATATGCCCAAACTAAGATATCGACTGAACCGATTTTTGGAAGCCAATATCTGATCCAGCTAATTTTTCAGTATCGGCACTGATATCAGATACTGGTCTTGGATTGGTGCAACCTTACATGAGCTTTCATCTATGATTTTAAAATGTCTCGAGTGCACAATAAAAGCTACAAAGAAATGTTATATCTGCTATTCTTGTAACTGCATTTGCAGGATCATCCGCAGTGTGCTGTTTGAGAGTTGGGAGATCCTTGGTCCATACCAAGCTTGGTGGCTTCTTAATTCTCTGCTATTAGTCCTACAAGTCCTTCATATATTCTGGTTTTATCTCATCATTCGTATTGCGGTCAAATCTATATTCGAAGGAAAGGTTTGTAAATGGAAGGATTTTTATTTTCCTTTTGTTAATCATATATATAAAATATATATAAAATATATATATATAAAAAACTAAATTTTATGTGTGTTAGGTGTCCAAAGACAACAGAAGTGATGTTGAGAGCAGCTCAGAGGAAGAAATCAACTCCAACTGCAGCAAAAAATCAATATGAATACAAATGGGAGATGTAATTACTTGACTTAAGTTATGGGACCTGAAGTTGGTCACTGTGTGTAATACATTTGGTTTATAGATTTAAATTAAATATGAATTAAGTATGAACAGATGTGTTATTTTTATGAGAAGTTTAAAGGGCTATCAATGAATGATGCATTGTAATTAAATATCAGTGTACTGTTGGCCATATTTTTTATTACCATAAAACCTGAAATATTATGTATAATATGTGTTTTTATATTGTATCCATACTGGCTGAGCAAATGAATGTGAGCCTGATCAAATTTGAGCACCTGTCTGAGCCCCATAGTTGCATAGATGGAGTACAGGAAAAATGAAGTAAGAACTATTATTTAATTGTAATAATTGCATATGTTTTACAATATAATGTATGCCCATTTGTAACTCAGTTTAGCAGTACATACAAAGATTTTGTATTCATTTTAATGTATAGAGATACATGTAAATATTTAACTCCTATACAAAAAGGCTGTCATGAACTACATTTTAATACCTTATTTTGGTAACTGTTTCAAAAATTTCAAACATTTCCTCACCAAAATCATTGTACTTTACACTGAAAGAAAGAGAACATTTATTAATTAATCTTACAACGCTGTTTGAATGACTGAAAAGTGATTGAAATTATACTTACTTCAGTTCTTCCATGTTGGGACTGTCTTGCATTACTCTGACTAGAGCAGGTACAGAGATATCAGTGAGAGAGTTATTTTGTACTTCAAGTTTCTTCAGTGTCTTTGAGGCTTTTATAGCGGCACACATGTCTTCAACACAAGAGTCTGTCAAACCAGTCATTTCCACACTAGTAGAAAGAGACGGTAGTTAGTTTGCTAAAGAATTACACAGTATTAACTTTAAATGTTTCTGGGGGAGAAGCAATCCTGTAAGAGCTTTTGTTGGCAGTGAATACTGTGACTTTTTTTTTTAAACCATCCATGCAGATATATATATATATATATATATATATATATTCCCAAAGTGTAGTGCCCCCTTGGGTGATCTCAGAGGCACGACGGGGGGCCCAGTGTTTGTCCACACAGTAATACATACACAATAAATAACAGAAAATTTAAATAAGTTTTACAATTTTAAATATATACTTGGGTGGGTGTTAGGCCAACATGCATTTAAGTATGTAAATTGTATATTATTTCAAATAGTCTGTAATATTAGTGAAAGGCCCTGTGGGAATGGCATTATACTCACTCCAGCTCCTCCAGCACACAGGAGGGATGCCTTAAAGCCTCCCAGAGATGATAGACTCCTTGATCTCCAACTTTATTCAGACCCACAGACAAGCACTTAAGAGGAGGAGACCCCCTCTTTAAGAAAGCAGCCAGTGCAACAAAAACCACTTCTGTTAACTCACATCTCACCAGGCTGAATGATGTAAAAGGAAATAAGATATAGTATCTCAACCAAATATTTATAAAAGGTGACACTTTGATTTGAGCAAAGCAAATAAAGACTTTCATACTCAAGTTTTTCTATGGGGCAGCCTGGTCTTTTGAGGGCATTACACAACAGCAGTGCCCCCTCCTGGCCAAATGTATTCACTGACAAATCCAGTTGAAGCAAAGGACAGTGTTTAAACATCAAAGCCTCCATCAGATTAGGGCAGCATGCTTCAGTCAGCTCACAATCTGAAAGGCTACATAAGAATTCACCCCTGAAATATTATATCATTTACAACCCTGAAAAACTGTAGTAGATACATACAACGCCTACCTGAGACTCTCCAGTTTACACAAAGGATGCTGTAGGGCTTTAGACAGGGCTTGAACTCCTGTATCTCCTACTGTATTTCTTGACAGGTTGATCTTCAGAAGTTGTGAGTAACCAGAACTCAAAGCTGTCGAGAGGTGCTCCATCGAAGCTGCAGTTACATGGCAGTACTGCAATCTTTAGTCAAGAGGTTTAAAAAACAGCAGTTAAAAGGTGCACTGTGTAGTTTTTTGGTTGTGGATCGGTCACCTGCTTGAATAGGTCATTGCTCTGCCTGGAATGTTCCACAGTTTGATATTAAACAGCTTTACCTTACATTTATTCAATTATAGGTGGTTTTATAGCTCAAAAAATATCTTCAAAAACAGGCATTCTGACTGTGAGTGGGGTTGCCTCTTCACAGATATGACAGGTAACTTTGTCTGGTTTAATCTCCACAAAGATAAAAAGGTTTAATACTGTACTGTGAAACATTCCAGACAAAGCAATAACATCTCCACGGAGAGAAGCATTTGACGGACCCTCTACCAGAACTGTTCCACAATGCACTTGTAATGTAATACAGTCTACATACATCCTGTTTTTTTGTTTAAAAAAAATATATATTTTATGGTGATTTTGGCTACTGGTAAAATTAAATCATTACAGTTAAGTTAATGTATTTTATCTAGTCATTCTTCAGACCTGCACTACTAGTCAAAAGGTTAGATTCACCCTCTCATTCAATATTTTTTTCTATGTTTACTACTTTCTACTTTTGATACACATACAGAATCAAATATACATATACATCAAATATATGAAGTAAGATGTATGGGATTATGTACAATGAATGAAACTTTTGATTGATAGTGTAGTTTAATCTAGAATCTCATTTATAATTTATCCTACTATGGTCTCATTTTTTTTTGCTGGCCGGCACCATATACCAAGCAAAAAGTTTAAGAAGTGTTAAAAATGGAAAGCACCTGGCCATAGAACTATAAACCCCAAATCTCCTATTGAAGTTGTATTTTTGAATCACTTACTGTAGTTCCTGTACTTTGTTGTGTGGACTTTGCAGTGCCCCACAAAGCCTTTTCAAGCCTTGGTCACTGATTTGATTACCAAAAAGTTGTAGCACACGCAACCGGGAGGATGTGGAGGATAAAGCAGGCGTCAGATCTTCACATGATGTCTCTGTCAGCTTACAACTGGAAAGACTTAAGAGAAATTACAACACTACTATGACTTTTTTGCTCTTGGTAATTTTTTTTTCATTCCATTAGTTATTACTGTATCAACATATTTGACAAATATTTGCAATATTTTCTATTACATGTATTTACACTGTAAATGTGTCTGTATGTACAGTGAAGGTTCTGCAGCCTTGAATATATCTATTTTTATGGTCAATATTATAATTCAACAACACCATCTTAACTTGGTAAATGGTGACAAATAGGGATGCACCGATCTAGGATGTTTGAACTTTAATTAATATAAAGCTGTTCAGTAGTTACTAGCAGGATACATAACAGTTACATAACACAGTGAAACTTTGTAGTAAGTTAAATGTATTCGGAGAGAAAAAAAAAGTCACTTTCAATCCCAAGTACTGGTTATCAGATATCAGCAGATATTCAAAGACACAATATCGATATCGGCATTGAAACAAAAAATCTGGGTACAAAAGAGAGTATTTCTAGAACTTTTTAAATACTGTGTTATTTCCTTACTTAAGTGATTGCAGGTTGCAGTTGCTTAGTCCAGTGCACAAACTTTTAAACTGTATCTCATTCAGGCAACTGTAGGACAGATCCAAGTTCTTAGTGATTCCTTTGCGAAGAGCAGAGGCCAAATGAGAGACTGCACCATTCTCAAACAAACACTGACTTAATCTAGAAAGAAAAACACAAAGCATAATACATATTCAGAAATATATTGCAATCCCAATGAAACAGCGTAAAAGTGAGTGGCAGAGAGGAATAGACAGGGGGCAGCAGAACTCAAGTGAATGGATGATTAGATCGCATTTCAAGTTTAATTCCTATGGTGTAAAATTGAACACGTTGACTGTTGCGTGTTAAAAGAAATAAGAGACATTTTAGACTTTGAAAATGTAAGACATGTAAGACATAAGATTAATATGAGTCTGAGTGTCCATGCAGTAGATGCTTTGGAGAAAGATAATTTTTTAACATGTAAGGAGAGATTGCTAGGATTTTGTGGTCAGAGGTGGAGATGTAGCAGACAGTACCATCAGACTTAAGATGATAAATGGTCTATGGCAATATGTGAAATGAAGATGAATATGTAGCCTGCATTTTATACAACTTACATTATGTTATGTGACAATGCCATTGCTGGAGCCAGGATTTCTGCCATCTCCTCTGTAAAACATGAGGTCCCATATAGATTCAACTGCTCCATCTCTCCAAGCCCCATCACCACATAGTTTAGTACCACATAGTCCATCAGGCTGAGATCTCCATAACTGAGTCCAAGTCTCGCTGAAGGAGTTATGACATCTTTCACCACATCTTTATTTTGTATTTGGTAAAGAAGGTGAAAGCAGTGGCAGTGGTCCTCTTTGTCAAATCCAGGAAGAGCTTCCTCACATAGTTTTTTGAGACAGTTTTTAAAATCCAAAATCTGCTCTGGGTTAAATGGTCCAAGTAGATCTTCCAGTGGTTTCTGGTTAACTTGCTCACAAAGACCAGACATAAAAACATCTAGAAATTTTGTATGGTTTTTATGATTTTCCAAAAACATCTCCACACTTTCCAAAGTTGGACCAATAAAGACAGAAACAGCTAAAATAAATTCTTGGATTAGCTGTGAATGCCAAGAATAGACAACTTTACCTGCCCCCCCATATCCATGTAAAAAATCATTAGGGGAGAACTCTGAAGGAAACCCAAACTCAACAAGTTTGTCTTCTTGGAAGTCCACATGTGAACCTAATGCACAATAGGATGCTAGTTTTCCAAAAGCCATCACTATACTTTGCTTTGTGTCTTTTTGCGGTATCTTCTCAATCAGGTGAGCCAAAATATGTACAAAAAGTTGAGTGAGGGTATCAGGAAGCTTAGTACCAGAATTGATGAGAAAGCTGTAGGTAGAACAAACTGTCCAGCAAAACTGGGGGAGCCTTGAGAAGTCATAATACCCTAAAGTTGTTTCAAAATGTTGCAGGGCATCCTTGGCAACTTCTGGGTCTGTAAAAAACTTATTGAAATAAGCATCTCTCTGTGCCTTCTGAAATCCCAAGATCTCAAGGTAGACTCCACTCACAAGGTCCAGATCTGGTGTGGTCTTGGTTGTTATTAAAAAACTTGCACCTGGCATTAAAGATCCATAAAGGAGACTGGCAATTAAACAAGACACAGTGGTGATCTGGTTTTGGTCAGAGCAAAGATCTGTGTCTGGTAGATTTAAATTGTGAATATATTTGTCTAAATCATCAAAAATAAACAAAACATTTTCAGAATTTGTAACTGGGCTTGATTGGGGAATATGGCTCCATTGTAAAAACGCATCTAATGAAATGGGACCTTCAAGAGAATTAATGTCACAACCTCGAAAGTAGAAAACGTGGTTGAATTTCTCAATTTGCTGGCCTTGTGTTTCATTTATAAAAAGTTTCTCTAACGTAGAAGTTTTTCCAGAACCTCCAGGACCGACGACAAAGAGAGCCTTGTCTTCACATAGCGCAGTTTGGATGGCCTCCTCCAATGAAATTTCTCCGTTACTACAACAAGTTAAGACTGGTATGTATGTTTTATTGATCAAGTTGACAGGCAGCTCGCCACCAAGAAGTGTTGACATTTTGATAGTTTGTTTACTAATTCATTAACTTCAACGATATTACCTGCAGACAAACACACACAGATAAACATTACAACACAATAAGGTAGACTAAATATGGATTAGGCCCTGGCTCCATTGCACGTGTCAGCGTTTACGCGCGTAACCTCGCGAAACCACAGACGCGCGTCAACGCGGGGGCGGCTCCACCGGCAGCTCCAGCAGGACGTAGACGCGTGGCACGGCTGTTTCTCAATAGGAAAGCCGATCAAACTTGACTGAGAGCGTTGAGCCACTTGTATCAGGTCCACAGTGAAACTAACAGCTGAACAGGTTTGTATTTACCTTCTGTACAGGCTGACCAGAGCAAACGCCAAGATTTCAAAAGTAAATTTCAAATCACTAATTAACATCTTTCTCGACTGGCTTCTTTCAAACTATACAGAACTGCTCCAGGAGCACGTTGTGGTGATGATAAACGCACAAATACAATAGATGAATGCTCTTTATGTATTTGTAATTTTCTGACGTGCTGCTCGACACACGGGTCTAGCGCGTGCAGTGGAGCCACCCTCAATCACTTTTAACGCATTATACATATTAAGCGCCCAAAATTTGCAGTTTTTACGCTTGCGTAGGGCGAAATCCGCGTGCAATAGAGCCTAGGCCTTACACACGAGTACAACACTTGAAAAGTATGCTAGCGATGCACTGTTGTGAGCAACACGTGGCTACAACTTTCAGTCACCACTTTAAATATCATTGTTGGCATGATACTTACTTCAAAACAAGAGTAAAGACATTATTAAGAAACACTGCAGACATATTTCAAGACGCGTTCTTAGAGGTTGCAAACTACGCCCAATGGAGGACGGCTGTAATCAAGAAAACAGGAAATAAAAAAATAAAAGCTATGCTTTGTTCCTGAGCTCTGTCGTACAGGCAAAAGTTTTTAACTTTTATCATAACAGACTAAACAGAGTACATAGAATCATACAGTTTGCTTTGCATAGATTATGTATTTGTTTTATATGAGTAGTAAAATGTTTTAACACATGTGCCTATGTTATATAGACTACTTTTGCATAAATTAATACACAAGTATCCTATTTCCCATTCAGTCTTTTTTTTGTTCCCTGCTCAGTACAGGGCAGATCAGCGTGAGCAGCACAGCAACATCCAGGAGTAGGAGAGTAGCCTGTTCTTCTGTACTTATATCTATCTACCCCTAAATGATTACTGAAAATACTTCTACAGTTTTCACAAATGTTCAGCTCTGACCCTTGTAGCGTATGCAAAACTTAAAAAAAATTCATATTTAGTCTACATAATACAACAATAACCAGTACTACCCATAGACCGTATGGTACTTTTTGGTTTCTTTTTTCTTTCTTTAAAAATCATCAATAAAGGACATATAATATGCAAAACAGACTTTATGAGCTTAACCATACTATTTATTATTTACCAAGTGCTCTGTTTAGGTTCATGCACATTTGAGTAATCCTGTATGTCTTGCATTAAGGCTTAAGTTTAAGAAAATTAAATTAAGACAATTTCTGTTGTCATCTACCCCCTATACCCACACCCAATTTCAACTTGCACAGCATGCATTTATTTTACAAATTACTCTTATATGTGCAGGTCAAATGTAAAATTCTTGCCTAAATGACAATCCACAGTTCGCAAAGGAAAAATGCAACAACAAAGAGCTTATACATTGTGATTGGTGACAGGAAGTCAATGGTCCCATTCCACTATTTAGACCAAGCCTATTTTGCGGATTACAATGAAAAATACTTAAAAGAATGATATATGTTATACTTTATTACTAAGTACTCATAGTATGTCTTCTTTATCCACCCAAAATAATTAATCTTACTGGCCATGTCCAAATCTAATCCAATAAATGGTAAACAAATGCTATTGATAAGTATATAAATGACCATACCAAACACAATCTTAAACTGTGGATTGATCCAGAGCACCTGTTTATTTCAGTAAGACCAGTAAAAGGGAGAGAAACATAGCTATGGCTCATGCTGCAGTAACTTCATAGAGTAGCAAAGATATGCTGATGTAAATTGCAAAGATAAAAGATTCATGTTTTCATTTGCTGTTGTTGTATGTCACATCATTGGTTTCCATGGTCTTGATGACAATCGGGCCTGATGTCTTTTTTTCAAGTTTTTTCTTGGAGTAGCCTTAAAAACAAAGAATAAGACTTTACAACGTTATATAGACCAACTTACACAGAGGCTCTAGACAGGAATAATGAGACTGTGCAAATACTGTGTCACAAGTATCTATGACTTACTACTCCTGGTAGGCACTGTCTGGATGTTTACGATTGTTCCATTGCCAAGCCTGCAAAAGAAAAAACATACTTGTAAAGCCACAACTCAAAAATACTAATAGTGAGGGATCATATTGTCCCATCAATTTAAAAATAGACTGCCAAAAAAGTTCAGAACATTTCTTCTTATCCTTTATAATTGTTATTCAGTCCGTGTCCTCTGCCTAAGGCCTATAGTTGTAGGCATTTAATCAGAGGCACTATCTGATTGTTCTGCCTGAACTGGTTCTACCCACCTCAGCTCCTCTCCCTCCAGCAGCTTTTTGTATGTGGAGATCTCAATGTCCAATGCTATTTTGACATTCATGACTTCCTGGTACTCCCTGAGCTGCCGGGTCATGTCCTGTTTGGCCTTCTGCATCGCCACCTCCAGGTCATGGATGCGACAATTAGCGTCTTTGATGGCCAGATCCCCACATGCTTCTGCATCAGTGATCTGAGTCTCAAGTGAGGCACGCTGAAGAGAAAATAAAGGTAGGATTGTACAGTGTAGTAATGTACAAATATGTTTTTACTTCACTGATACTGTTTAAAGGTGTATTATGTAACTTCTCGTGGAGGGCCTGTCAAATACTTTTCTCTGAGGAGATGTTATTGCTTTGTCTGGAATGTTTCAAAGTGAGGTATTCAAACTTTCTCTATTCTCGAAGACCAAAGTAGGCCTGCTTTTTTTTTTTTTTGAGCTGTAAAACCACCTGTAATTGGATCAGTTTGATGTAGAAATGTTTAATGTCATACTGTGGAAGTCAAATTCGAAGTAGAGCAGTGACATATCCATAGAAACACGCAGGTGACGGACCCCCAACCAAAAAGTTACACATTGCACCTTTCAGACAAAAAAGTATAATTTATCATAAATGTTTTAGTTTAAAGTTTTGAATGAAACTTGATGGTCCATAAACTTTTATTTTATACCACTAAATAACTAATGCATCCATATATCTATAGTATTTGTGAATGTGTTGTTATTTGTTGCAGACTGTTATCATATTTGTGGTATTCTCTCTGGCTTCATCTTACAACAGCAATGTTTTGCATATAAAGCCATAACCAGTTCTTCCAGGTGTCGGTGTTGAGTGAGATTGCCTCAAACATTCTTGACCTTCTCACCTGGGTCTTTACAGTCTCAATCTCATTCTTCAGGCGACTGATCATTCTTGTGAGCTCTGCTATTTCTGACTTGCTGTTCTTCAGCTCATTTCCATACTGATCAGCCTCAGCAGACATCTTGTCAAACTGGTCACAAAGATCAGAGAAACAAAATCAAGTAGTTAAGTGTCTAGACAGTTAAATTTATTATGTAATTGAATTTATTTATTTTTGATCATCTCTGAATGTTAATTCTTATAGTCAAGCCATGCACCAATTATTCTGAGATATGTCTGGTTGGTTTCACTGTCATCCTCTTTTGATCATTACAGTCTTGCTGGCCAAAACTTTTTCTCCCTTTTATCACTGTCCAATTTCTACTCATTTAACACATTTAAAGATCTGTACAATAAGCCTGTTAGTCTAAATGTCATGCAAACCAGTATAATAGAGATGAATTGTTTTTTCTTTACCTTGTTCTTGTACCAGTTCTCAGCTTCCACTCGACTGCGCTTAGCGATTTCCTCGTATTGTCTCTTTACTTCAGCGACGATCTCCTCCATGTTGAGGTCGCGGGAGTTGTCCATCTGCACCACCACAGATGTCTCCTTCATGTTCTGTTGCAGTTCACGGATTTCCTGTACATGCCAAAGAAAACCATAAGCAATAATAGTGAAAAACACAAAAGCACTGCATAGTTTTATAATAATCATGAAGCTGCATACTTTATTAAAAAACAGGTGTAAAGAAGGTTGGTGTACTTCTATACATTTAACAAATCAGCATTTATTGACATCAGCCTTTCTAAAAAAAAAAATAAAATAAAATCTTACCGCATCGAAGAGAGCCATTAAAAAGTTCCTCTCGTCAACCATTGAAATCACCTTGTCATCCAGATCCACTTTGGACAAATAACCTGCATCAACGTCCTGCAAAAATGTAAACAGAACTATTAAAACCTCTATTATTCAGTGCTACAGGTCTTAATAGTGCATAATATTTACCTTTTTGAGCAAAACAAAGTCATTCTCAACATCATTTCTCTTGTTGATTTCATCTTCATACCTACAGCAGTCCACAAATATAATTATTACACTCTAAAACTTTGCAGTATACCTAAGCATGACTCACAAACTCCCATACTATTTATTTTACTTTAGCCATGCAAAGATCTGCACAGATTATGCAATGGTATAGACAATAGCCTAAACCATTGCATAATATACTGTGACATCTTAGGGCAGGGTCATAATCTATTAGATCATAATGAACAGTACTTGCTTTGTCTTGTAGAGGTCAACATTTTCATGCATGATGTTATTATCCTTTTCCAGATTACTTTTGTCTTGGTTCAGACACTCAAGCTGTTTTTGCAAAGATGCGATGTAGGCCTTTAGCATGGGCTCAACGTTAGAGGAGGCCTGGGTCTGACTTTCCAACATCTTCCACTTGGTCTCCAGCCTCTTGTTCTCTTGCTCTAAGTGTCTCACCTGGGACAAGATTAATCAAAGTGGGATATGAGCTATTATTAACAATAGTGTAGACTGGGCTCCTACTGTGTTGTCTTTCAAAAGAACCTAAGAAGTTTATAGTGTGTACATAATGCACATAGCTGGCCCTGTTTTGCACTGATAATGTTTAAAGATGCCTCTATTACAAAGACACCAATGGATTCATTATAGTGAGTGAAAATGCTTAGTGTTGGCCAGATGTCTTAAATGTATATATTTTGCTACTAAATTCTTATAAATGGATTGAATTAACACAAAAATGCAAGATTTATCCTGGACCTTTCCTAAAATAAGCTGCACTTTGAAATCCCTGTTATAAAGTCAGAACAGTAACAATCCTCTTTATTCCTA
Organism: Boleophthalmus pectinirostris; assembly: GCF_026225935.1. Classification (NCBI taxonomy): domain Eukaryota; kingdom Metazoa; phylum Chordata; class Actinopteri; order Gobiiformes; family Gobiidae; genus Boleophthalmus; species Boleophthalmus pectinirostris. Next base: position 22,289,058 of record NW_026571515.1, read on the forward strand.
TGCTCACACCAGTAATCTCTATTAACACTGATTACACACTGATTACCCAGAACTATGTTATGCCACCACCAGTTACTTTTCTGTTTTTGATATTTTATTATGTCAAAGTAAAAAAAATATAACAGATATAGTGTTTAAGTGTATAAAAAATAAATTACTGACCTTATCAATGAAGGAGGCAAAGCGGTTGTTGAGGCTCTTGATCTGCTCTTTTTCCTGGGTGCGGACTACCTGCACATTGGGGTCAATGGAGATGTCGACTGGAGTGAGGAGGGTCTTGTTTATGGTGACTGCTCTGATGGAGGGTGCATGGTTCATATCGGTGCTGATCCGTGGGATATTGTAGGAGCTCATGGACATGCTGCTGAAGCCTGAGGAGGTGTAGAGCCCCGGGCGAGAGTTTGTGCGTTTGGTCCTTAGACTCATGGTTGTGGTGGAGGGCTGAGGAGAGAGGGTTATGGGGTCAGATCAGCTTTTTGAAGAAGCAGTTATGGTAATACAGTAGGAGTGAGAATCAGTCATAGTAAAAGTAATACTAATAGTACTAGTTTAAGGTGTAGTATGATATTAACAGTGTAGCAGTATTGCAATAGTCAGTACTTGTTGCAGACAATTTCTGCTATAAGATATAGATTAAGAAAAAACTACTTTTACAGAATAGATGCATGCAAACTATTTTGTACTTCAAAGGGTACTTCCTTCTGTAGTTAAAAATGTGAGTACAAATGTAAAATGACTTACCACTGTGATGTGGGATGTTGGGTGTAGTAAGTCTGCACTGAGCATGTCTTATCACTGAGACCAGGTTTATAGGTCCAGAAGCTGGGTGTGTCTATGGAGAGATGTGGGTGAACCAGTCCAACACATGCCATCTCCTTTCCCACCTACCCACAAGTCTAAAGACTACATTGTTTCCTCTAAGGAATTTCAACCTCGCTAGGTACGTGCAATTAATTGTGTCTCCTATTATCTCTTTCTCTCTTCTATAACACATTGCAATACAAGATATATTTGTTTAAATGTTTGTTGTAAGAATAGAAAAAAAATAAAAATACTAGTTACCATCACAATTTGATTACTAGTTACCATCCCAATTTGTTTTCCTGTTTCTAAAATTCTGACAAGGACTGCTACTACAATAGTTCTAAAGAAAGCATTGCTTTATCTAAGGAATTTAAACCTCGTAAGACAGGTGTAGTTGCTTGCTACTGTGCCAAAGATGCCTTGACTTGATCTGTAAAACTGTGACAGTGTTTCCTCTATTACATCAAGATAGGAGAAAAAGATAGGAGAAACAAGAGCTTTCATTGTTAAAGTGCTAATTTTGACAGCCTGACTATAAACTATTAAAAAAATCAGTTTAAGAAAAAAAAACACTGTGCAACCATGTCAGTACAATATCAAAGATTTATCAGTGAAACTGCTCAACTCCGATAGCATTTATACTTCCAGCTGATCCATCCAGCTGTCTAGACAAGGACTCCTAGACCTCCCTCACCCCAGACACCTCCTCCATCTCCTCCAGTGGGACCTCAAAGCATTCTCAGGCCAGTTGAGAGACACAGTCTTTCCTCCCTGGGGAGGCATCCAGAAGGCACCAGGAGCAGATGTCTGAGTCACCTCATCTGGTTCCTTGCGTAGAGGAACTACTCCTGTGTGACAGAGCTCTTCGCTCTTTCACAGATATAAGCAGTGGAATGAGTTTATGCCACAGGGTGGCAAGATGTTTAAGATGGTGGACAAGATGGTCTTCATTCAAAGATCATCTTGTTCTTTCAGTCATTACCCAAAGCTCATGACCATAGGTGAGGGTAAGAAAGGAGAGTGACTGGTAAATCTTTTTTTTTTTTGACTCCGCTCCTTCTTCACCACAATGGTCATATAGTGACAGCATCACTGCAGACGCTGCACCGTTTTGCCTGTCAATCTCATGCTCCATCGTTTCCTCACTCATGAACAAGACCCTGAGGTACTTGATCTCCTCCACTTGAGACAGACTTGGAGGAGCTGATCTTCATCCCTGCAGATCCTGGTTTGATAAAGCCATGTGGACAATATGAGATGAGATCCTGTGGTCCCCAAACCCGACCCCCTCTGACCCCTGAAAACACAAAATTCTTTATGTTCTTAATATTTTGGGGGGGGGGGGGGGATATTACCAATAAAACAAAACAAAATTACAAAAACATGTTTGCTAAAATTACAATTGCAATTATTATTACTGGAGCTGTGCAAACATCAAAAAGATAAACTACTAACTTGCATCAGCAGTTCCTAGACTATGTTAAATTGCAAATGGTAGACCACGCAGTAAACGATGTTAAAATGTTTTACACTCAGACTAAAATGCTACAAATTAAAATGAAAAAAATTATAATGAAAACATGAAAATGAACAATAAAAACAACTCAAAAACAAACAAATCCATTTCATTACCACTGCAGTGCTACTTCCATCAATCACTTTCCCACTGTAATTTTAAAAAATTTCAGTTTTTTTTTTATTCAAACACTTTAGTTAGTTAGTTATCCAGACCTTTTTATCTGCATTGACTGCAGTTACCACTTTACTTTTTATGAAACTGAAGCAGTAGTATTAACCTGCTTAAACCCCCTGGTCTCTCTCTCTTTTTTTTTTTTTTTTTGGTCCGGGGGATCCCACCTATCTTTGCAGGCACAGTTTCATCACCAGCCGAAACAACAGAGCAGAGTAGGAATGAAGCCTTTCCTGTTGTGGCTGGCTTCCTGTGGATGCTGCTGTGATGCTGCAGGACACAGAGGCGGGACTTTTGGCTCTTCCTCTCTTTAAACTACCCTGACACAGGATCTGCTGACCTTACATGACCAGTCCTCCTGTTCAACCTCACTGAGACCTTTGAATGTCAATAAAGTATCTCTCTTTCTCTCTCTCTCAACATAAATAATTAGGACGTCATGTGCAATGTTTTAGTAATGCAATTAGGCTATAGATCACTATTGTTATCAGTAAAAGCATTTTGATTTATACATGTTTACTTTGTATCTGGGGAACACTAGTCAAGTTTATGAAGTTTAAATCAAAATCTTTAAAAATCATAATAATGTAGTAACTTCAGTGTTAATAGGAAAAGGTCCATGGAAGAAATTTTTACCCAGAACAATTGCCTACAGGCCTAACTGTACAATAGTCTTATCAGTAACTCCAAATATTCGTATAAAATGTTAGCACTAAAAAACATTCATAGGAGAAGACCAGTGACTCCAGGTAGAGGACTTCAGGAAACCCACACACACTGACCAAGACCTGGTTTTGGTTCACACCATCCACTGCAACACAAACTTTATTTGTACTTTACAATGCAGGGCCCAATTGGTTTCTACAAGCCCTCTCTGTTTGTGGATATCTAAAATGGGCTTTCAATAAAACAATGAGACAGAGAATCAGAATCCAGGAGAAAGGGTGTAATTATTCACTACATGGCTGGTGTTTCTGGAAAAACTACAGAGGACAACATGAAATCCCAGTCTATTTCAAACCTACAAACACTTTAAGACAGAAACTGGTCCACCCAAAGGACAAAACACCGAGCCACAAACAAAACAATGTGGTCAGTGTAGTATTAGTCAGTTCAGTGTAGTGAAGGTTAAAGTGAGCGTTATATTGAAAAAACTAAACAGCCACTTCACAAGAGGATGTACCAACACAAACGAGGGAGCAATAGTGGACCTCAGTCTGCCGTACCTCCATCTAAAAGCCACGGGCCACTCCTTTGAGGACAGTGAGGTACAGATCTTAGCCAGAGAAAATAATTGGTTTGAGAGGGAAGTTAAACAGGCTAATTTTGTTAAGAAAGGCACAGTTCCACTTAGTGCAGTTCAATAGATCTATTTAACAAACAGGTAGGGATATTAGTTTCAGAGTAGTTTCAGAGTAGTTAGCTCCTCCTTTCAGGCAAATATAAGGAAGTGTCCACCAGAATTTTGACCAAAACTGAAGAAGCAACTTGGATGAGCTGCAAATTGAATTTGATAAAAAATAATAATAAATAATAAAAATAGGTCTGGAGGTTCAGGAGCATAGAAATGCTTTGTTTTGAATCTCAAACACCCTACCATTTTCACAGCCCGTGGAGGCACCACCAGTCATGTGATCTCACCCAGCCCCTTCCACCAAAACTTCTCACTCTTCCTGTCCTTACTGACAACAACTCGTCAGCTTTCCAAGAACAAGAAAAAGGTGTGACAGATTGTCTTTTCCACTGCCTTTAGAGAAGACACAATGCATTATTCATTCTTTCCACAATTGTAGCCACAGCTGCATTGTATTTTGTAATGTAATCTCAAGCTCTACCTACAGCTTATGTCAGCTAGGACAAAGCCAGAAACTGGTTCCAGTCACATTGTGTCTTAACAACCACTTTTTACTCTGCTGCAGATCTGACTGTTAAAGCTAAAAACAACACGCATTGACACAGCACTACTATAGGCTATTTATTTATTTTTCTTACACAAGCAGGCGTGGACATTATCAAGTCACTCATTTACTCAACTCTAATACATCATTGAAGGCATGTTAAGCCAACAGGTTAGAGTCAGAGGCTGAAAGATAAATTATATACTTTAAAAGCTAGACAGCAGGCATGAAGATCGCTTCATTCAATGTTCAGAGATTTGGGATATCTAAAGTTTCTAAACCAGATGTCCTCTCAACACTAGTAAAGGTAAGGAAAGAATGGTGATGTGAATTATGTTATAGTTTTGCTTGAATAGCGTATGTTGTCCCAGCACATAAAATCCAATTCGGGCAACTTTTTATATAGAAATATAATATGTTGTATAGGAATTAAGTAAAGTAAACATGTACAAGTAGGCTATGAAATGTTATTCAAACTGGATTGGAGTAGCCTATATTTTATGTATGTCCCTATACTTTACTATGCTTGTATGCAATTCTATTCCCAATTAACTAAGTGCTTGTAACCTACAATAGTTATAAATTGCTTGCAAATGTACACATTCATTTTATTGAGTTGATGATTCATTGATTAATTTATTATTTGGTAGATAGTGTCTCAATATGACATTATACTGATTCTGGAGGTGGTGGATGTGAGTGGTGCTTCTGTCAAACTGTTTTTGAAGGAATTGAACAGGTAAGAGCCTGTATATTTTTTGTTGAAATTTGGTTTTAAACCAACTTTAATAAAAAAAAAAGTTATGCCTGTATTTATTGTACAGATGTACATTTACATAGTTTCCACTTCCATTGTTATTAACTACAGTTAGTGCTACTACTTCTAGTACTACTGCAAACTCTACTCCATTATTATCTGCTGTTTCAGAGTCTGTACAACCCACCACTATACACTCCAACTGAGTGCCCGTCTGGGGAGGTCAGGCTACAAAGAGCAGTTCCTCTTTCTATACAGGTTAAGACATGCTTTTTCACTAATGTGTTTCACGCATTATCAAATATGAAACTTGTTCTGCCTCCATTGGACATTTGTGTATTTTCTCTTTTCGTTTAAAGGGATGACGTAGTGACTTTGATTGACAGTTACCAGTATGAGGACAATCAAGCCAACGATGTGGATGCTTTTGCCCGAGAGCCGTACATCCTTCACTTCAGACCCCACAACACTGGTCTGTTTAAACTCATTTTACAATGGCTGCAAGTGAAAAGCCTTGTTGAGAATTTAGTCAAGTAGTTGTAATAGCAGTACATAAGTTATCATTTTGTGGAGTAATTTTACTTGGAAATGAAGCTGAGTACATCTTAAGTCAGTGTGTCCATGCGAGACAACGAATCCAGTTGTCCTCTTCCACTTAAGCTGTAAAGTGACCTAAGTAGTGGGGCGGAGTACTCAAGGGTGGAGAAAGAAGGACATACATTTACATCTCTTCTAATTGCATGGTTTCTTGGTATGTGTGACTCATGTCTACACTTCTACCATGTTGTTTGAAAACAACTGAGCCTAATATAGACTGACACATTCCATTTCAGTTCAGTGTGTAGTGTTTGTTTTCAAATACATAGGTTTTGACATGATCAGACTTGCTCATTTGTGTTCTTATTTCTGTGCAGTACTGAAGGACATAGTGCTGATACCAGTGCATACTACTCCATCAGACTCTAAGAAAGAGCTTGATGAATTGTACGATGTCTTCCTGGTGGTCAAAGACAAGTGGGAAACTGATGTAGGTGGCTTCATTTGACACATTTACTAAACAACTAAAAAGTGCACATTAGAAACCCATGTTTGGAATTATCTCTCACTTAAGCACGTTAGGAAATGGACTGTGTGACACAAGTACAAATTAAAATGTCCAAATTACAAGTTGTTTATTAAACAACATTAGGAGTACATGTTGCAGTGGTAGCAGTGGTAACAGTAACAGAAGTAGTCGGATCTGAACAGTGCTGTTTGGGCAATCCCATTTTCCCATTGCACCTTTAACTCTGCCATGATTACTGACTTTGTGATGTTTAACCAGACAATGTCTGGCTGGAGGGAGGTAGGATGTGTAAATTTGTAATTTTAATTTAAATTTTATAAAATTTTATATTTTCCAGAACATAATGATCCTGGGGGATTTCAACGCAGATGGAATTTACCTTTCAAAGAAAAAGATGAGAGACACTCGGATCCGCAGTGACAGAGACTTTCACTGGCTGATCGGAGATGAAGTAGACACCACTGCTAAGGTTTCCAATAACCACACCTATGACCGGTAAAGAGACTTTTTTTAAAATAAGAATATATGGGTGCTACTCTTGCCAGATCTGATTGCTCTGTTGTTTTAGTGTGTGAAGTAATATGATCAGAAAATATCATTTTTATTTCTTTTCACTGCCTATCTCCACCCACTTCTCTGTTCTTACCTGTGATTAGCCAAAGTTTTGAGAAGAGCACATGAAGTAAGTAAGTACATAAGCAGAGTATATAAAATATGTATATAAAATAGTATAATATTAACATTTATCAAGAAGATAAAATTAAACTCATAAATCCGACTCCAAAAACATTAATAAATTCTGGGGAAAAAAAAACAAAAAAAAAAAACAACAAACAATAAATGTGTGTCTCTGTACATATAGGGACATATAGGGACATATAGGGCCCTTCCTGCCACCTGTTTTTGCATAACTGCAGGTTTTAACAAGGGGGGCATGTCCAGATCAGGCTGTAATTGGCTGCTGGGGGCTGGAGTGTGACGGTACATGTATATATATGGTGATGGCATCTGAACCAAAATGTAATTAGTTATATTGAAATTTGCTGTAGGAAATATGAAAATAAAATCCACTACAAAATAAATAAGATAGTGCTTGTGTTTTAATAGGATTGTGGTTTATGGTGATGACATGTTGGAGGCCATAGTCCCAAACTCAGCCAAGTCTTTTAACTTCCACAAAGAGTTTGGGATGACTGAAAAAATGGTAAGAATCTTTTTGATTTTAAAATTACACACGCACACACACACAGAGTTTAATTTTTGAATGTATTTTGGCTGTTGCAGGCTTTAGAAGTCAGTGATCATTATCCTGTCGAAGTTGAATTACGAACTTCAACTCGGTCTCAAGAAATTCAACAAAAACAAACAGGTAAAGACAAAAGTTATGAAAACATTTACAGATAGTGCTTGTGTTTTACAGCTACTCCACTGTACAGTAGTGTATTACAGGGTGGGTCCAAAAGTGACAAAATGTGAAGTATTTATGTTTACTTCTTTTAAATGTGTGATTACAATCTACATACCTAAGTCTGTGCACAAAGCTGCTACTGTACAAATGCTGCTACTGTACAAATGCAGCACACAAGTAACTTGCGTCGTGAGAACAGTTTCCATTGCACCTCTAGATATAACCATAGTCTAAAATTAAACTGGAAGGCATATGAACATTTTCACTTTGTTTATGGTTAATATATTTTTATTTCAGGAAATAAGATTAATACAGCAATTTTGTGTAGCAGCCAATCTCAAACAAAACATTTGAACAACATTAAACATTCGAGAGTCATAAACTTGTATGTTTCTTTAAAAAACAGAACTCTACTGTGGTGTAGATGACTCCATTTAATGATTATAAAAATCCTTTAGTGAATCTCTGTATTCGTCTCCTTAGAAGCATTACAGATGGAGGTGTTATAGCTACAAAAGGAAAACCTGTTACTGGAGAGAGAGAAACTCCAACTCCAGATCAGTTTACTCAAACAACGACTTGCCAAAACACACCTCAGGAATCATGAAGATTCAGTTATAAAGATAATAATCATTTACAGATTCCCATCTCATTCTATGGAGCTACTGTCACATCAGATATAGTGATTTTCATGATGAATAGATTTTTAAAGAATTTTACGTAGCCTGTGCTCCTACTGTTTTAGGTGTAATTATGACTGAATCTAGGTTCCTTAACCTGCTTATAGTAGACAGGCCAAGGTTCATGCGAAAACTCTAAATCTCTATAATTTACTCACTGAGAGGCTCCACTGTAGCACTGATGGCTGCAGGTGCTGGGGTAGTGAGGCTTTTTAGGTTTAAACTGACTGGATTTCCGCATTGAAACTGGCAACCTAAATGAGAGACTCATATGATGCTCCCTTTGCTTCCTGATTGGATAATCGTCTTGAGAACAAAAACACCATATAACATAAATACATAAGATGTCATGTCCAATGTATTTGTAATTAAGTATAGGTCACTATTGTTATGAGTAAAAGTATTTGATTTGTACATGTTACCTTGTATCTGGGGGAAACTAGTAAAGTTTATGAAACTTGACTCATCATCTTCTTGGTCTTTCTGTTAACAGAAAACAGAGCCATCAAGGACACAAACAAGCTGGAAAAAAACGACAAAGACCGATATGACTATGTCCCATCAAAAGGAGCTAAGAAGAGCAAGAAAAAAGAAGGACCCCAATGCCCCCAAGAGGCCACTTTCTGCATTCTTTGTGTTTTGCTCAGACCAACGTCCCAAAATCAAGGAGGAAAACCCTAACATCTCCATTTGTGACATTGCCAAAAAGCTGGGGGAGATGTGGGCCACACAGAGTGCCAAAGACAAGGCTTCATACGAGTCCAAGGCTGCAAAACTCAAGGAAAAATATGTGAAGGATATGATTGCCTACAAAGCAAAGGCTGGTGCTGGACAGAGCAACACTGGTAAGAAAGGTGGTCCTGGGCGGTCCACCCCCCAAAAAGGCTCAGCCAGAAGAAGATGAAGAAGTTTCTGTTTGAATATTTTTGACACTCTTCATTTCACTTTCACTTTTTTTGTGGATGATTCCAAAAAATTCCAAATATTTATGCAGAGTTAAAATGTTTTAATTTACAATATTAATCTTAAATTTTTAGCAGTTTTTTTTTTTTTTTTAACCATTTTGCTGTTTTTCAAGCTTAATTTTTTTATTAGATTATCTTCTGGTAGGGTTAGAACTGCACTTTTGCTAGACACTAATTCTACCCTAGCTTCCTAGCTTATCTATTTTTTCTTTGAAGTTAAAAATCTAAAAAAAAAGTGACTCAAATTTTCTGAATTCAAATAATGTAAACTTGAGATGCCACTTTGTGGTGCATTATAGCCTGCTGTTTCTGTTGTCTGCCTCTGTAGGAATCAGACTTGTATTCATTAATTTATTTATTAATACAGTGCCTTTCAAGACACCCAAAGCACTTTATAGTGCAGTGTTCATTTAGTCCACACTCAGTGGTGGTAAGATACTACTGTAGCCACAGCTGCCCTGGGGTAGAATGATGGAAGTAATGCTGCAAATCTGCACTATTATCTCTTCCAACCATCACCAACACTCATTAACACACAAGTTTCAAACTATGCAACGTGCGTAAACAGATGATTTTTTTTGCCACTGGCGCCCCACTGTGGCGAGATCAGGCTTTCAGGCTTTGACAAGTAGTATGCACTGCATTTCTTTTTAATTCATGAGTTTTATTGTTAAAAAATGTCAATGTAACATTTGGTGGGTATTATATAATCATTCTGATATTACCATGAGGATTCGCTGGAATCCTGCACTTTCTCATCACTCTGTCTGACACTTGACAGGATACCTGTGCTATGGAGCCCTCCTGCATTGTGCCAGTGCTCAAGAATCCTATTTTGTCTGGACTTAATCATGATAATGACCAACCAGTTGCTTAGACGTCTCATATCATGAAAGTGTTTGAGAGACCTATTCTGGCTTGGATCAGACCCATGGTGGCTCTCTCCCTAGACCCGCTACAATTTGCCCCATGCCCCATGTTAGTGTGAACAATGCTCTCATCTGTCTTCTTCACCGAGCCGAGTCACACCTGATAGTGTTAAGGGCTCTGTGAGGATATCGTTTTACTATTCACCCCTTATGTTACAGATGACAACCCTCTGTCATGTCAATTGCCATTTTATTTTTGCACTGTTTTTGTCTTATATGCTCTAATGTATAGCTGAGAGATATTTGTATTACTATATTACTTTTTTTTTATATTTACTGCATATACATTTATATAATTGTGGCTTATTTGACACCAGTTTTTGTTATTTTTGCTTATTTTGAATTTATTACCATTTATATTTTTGATATCATAATATAGTGTGATGTGTGCCATACACTTAACAATGTTAAAAGCCAAATGTTTTACTCTAAGTAAAATGCTACAAATGATGTCTGCACAGCAAATTCAAGAGTGTTAATTCAACTCGTATATTGTTAATTTTAACACTTTTACTATGTCATATGGGGTCCACAATAAAATGAGTTAAAACTACACTTTCCAAAGTGTAGAAGGCTCAACACTGGTAAAGTGATGTAACCACACTCCTCATAGTTGAATTTGACACTGATTAAGATTAGATTTTTTTACACTAGTGTATAGTGAAAAAGCAATCACTATATTGCAATGTTTTACCAATTTATGAAGTAGAAATAGTGTAGACAGTGTTCTTCATGTTACACTATTCAACAGTAACCATTTCTTCACTAAATACAGTGCAAATGCTGTCGCCATTCTAGTTCATAATCCCTTTTACAAATGTAAAATAATGAAAATCACCACAAAATTCCATCTCAACTTAACTTGTATTAAAACAATGCACATCATACAATCAACACAATTTAAACAAGTCATATGACAAAATACTGTTTTTGCAAAATCCAACTGACAGCAGGAATTCTCTGTTCCCTCAACAGTTTGTCAAAATGATTGTCTTTTTTTTTTAAGTTGATTTTTAGGTACAAGCAGTCGATGGATGAAACAAGATCTTGTTTTGAATGGAATTCAGGCATGCTCATCTCCAAAAATGAGGAGCATGTCTGATTGTTTGAAACAAGATCTTCTCTCCATTATAGAAACATAACAATGTTCACAATAGAGGCAGTCCTGTTAATTATGAAACATTAACATTGCAGAAACTTTTTACCTCAAGAGTCAGTCTTTCACTCTTGGGGTTTCTTTTGATACTTCCAAGTTCTTTAGACAATTCTTCGAATACAGGTGTCAAGTTTGTGAGTTTGAGTCTGAGGACCAAGTGCCTTGAAATGTTCACCAAATTCAGCCAGGTCAACAATGACATAAAAAACCTTTGTCTTTCCCACTTCAGTCACAGGTAGAAAGGCCATCCAGGCTACTACTTAGCACATATATAAAATTCAATTAGTTAATTACAAAATTATTGGTGAGGTGACATTTAAGTTCTACATTTAACCATTTCATGACATACATGCAAATCTCTGACGAGATGGTTAATGTAGGGTGACCATATTTCCATTTGTGAAAAAAGGGGGGGGCGTGTCAGGACTAAACCAGGTCTAAACCAAGACTACTCTTGGACTTAAAAGAGAAAACGCCGTGCAGTTTGTCCGCAAAGCGCGATCGGGCAATTGCCGCGCTTACCTGGGTGAGGTGCAGAGCTCTCCATCTGTCCTTTCTCGTGCGGTCAACTCCGAGTCCGTCCCGACAGTGAGTCCTGTGTCAGTTCTGGTTTAGTCCTAGTTCAGTCCTGGTTTATTCCTCCTCTTCAGTCCTGGAATCCTAGGTTAGGCCTGGGTTAGTCCTGGTTTAGTCTTAGTTCAGTCCGTGGAGTAGGCAGCGCAAAAGTTTGATATAATCTCGGGTTAAAGGTTGTATAGAGGATTTTCCAAGGAACGAGAAATCCAGCGACTGTTTGTCCTTTTTCAAATGTTGCTGTAAACAACTAACTACAGTGTTGGTTAGGCAAGGCGGAGAAGTGGGGAGCGGGGGGAGCGGGGGAGCGGGTGCGCGGACATTTCGTTCGCGGACGAGAAGTGAGGAGCAGGGAGAAGAGCGGAGCGGGGAGCAGGGAGAGGAGAGAGGAGCGGTGCGCGGAGATTCCGTGCCCGGAGAAGTGAGGAGCAGGGGGAAGAGCGGAACGGGCAGCGGGGACAGGAGCAGGAAAGGGGTGCAGAGAAGGTTGCGCGGAGATTCCGTGCGAATGAACTAGCTACAACATGCAGCAGCAAGCGGACTCTTTCTTTGCCTTGAAAATTACGTTTTCAGACATAGGATATCGCTTTCGTGTCCTGAAAAACGTTTGTCTCGCTCTTGGAAATAAAGTACGTTTTCATAATAAGCAGAAGTGACCTGTCCAGGAGTAATTTGGCGACCAATGCGTCAGTCTTTAGACTCTGCGTCTGCTTCAGTCGCGCCATCGCTGGAATGAATCTATAAGAATCACCTTAGTTTGGCTTCGCTGCTTTTCCCCTTGTCTTCTTCTTTCAGCGACCTCAAAAACGGACTTTCTTTTGCGGCTAACTGCTCCTGGATTCTTGTCTGCCATTGCAACAAACTTTTTGCTAACTGCGAGGAAGATATAGGTCAAAAAAAGCCGCTAAGAACTGTTGCGTTGGTGGAGTAAACAGCGTCTGTGCGGCTTGCGTCTGTGGACTGCGTGACAGGCGTACGTAAACCACGTACCGGCGGCGCGCAGGCAAGTCAGTTACGCTAGAAACGTAGGGAGTTTGATTGACAGCCTGTCAGCTAACAGATAAGAGGCAGTGTCGTTATCTATTGGCAAATGTTTAGCTGGCCCCACCACGTCCAGAGTTGATGAATTTTTATTCTCTTTGGTCATCATAATTACAAGGCTACTGCACCTCTATAATGCTATCATTGACAACTTGAAACAAAAACAAAAAAAATCCTCCATACAACCTTTAACGGGCAGGTGCAGTGTTGTACTGCGCTGCGGTGCAGCGTAATGAAGTTGGCTCAACGTTTGACGTTCGCTTGAGCAGTGTTGTACTGCGGGTCTCAAAAACGGACCCGTGCAGGACTCTGCGCTGTTGGGCTCCATTACGGAATAAAAGAATCTTTGGTTAATTAAGAAGGAGGAAAATAACATAAAGACGACAGCAGCAATAAGTTTTAAGAAGGATGCAAAGAGGGTTGCACCTCTCCTGTCTGAAAAAAGTGCATAAAGTGTGTGGTGAGGGGTTTTACAGACTTAAAACAGATAGAATAATTGTAAAATATAAAATTGACTATGCGGATTTCACCTATCGTGGGTTATTTTTAGAACGTAACCCCGCAATAAACTTGGGACCACTGTACTTTCACCTCGCAACCTGTGCACATGGCCTCTCACTTGTCCCGACCGGGCCGGAAAACGGAGAACAAGTCATTGTTAAATGTGCATTTCGTTTCGGCGTGTTGCAGACTGACCTACTGTTTGTGTCTCGCTCCTTCTGAGTCACAGACGCTACGAGAAACACTCAGTTTAATGCCCCCAATGAACAGTACTGAAAACCCGGACATTTGCGTCACTTAAAAAAAAAAAACCCGGACGACCCGGACAGGACGCAAAATACGGACATGTCCGGGGAAAACGGACGTTTGGTCAACCTAGTTAATGGCTTGTGTCTTCATCTTTCCACTGTAGCCTTTAGGAGCTGACCCGGGGCATGTGAGAGCTCAGGTGGTTGGACTTGAGGCTCTTTGAGTTCAGGTTCTGCTGAAAACAAACGCTATTAGCTGTTGGCTTTGTGCTGTTAGCTGTTAGATTAGCTTCAGATGGTGAAATGTGGCCTCTCTCTCAGATTATGGTTCTCCCCTAGAAACATTACAAAAGCCCAGTACTGATGTAGTGTAATATTCAAAATAGACACTTTCTAAGTGTTTGATGTTAACACTGTGGATCAACAACTGTTTATTTTACTCTACAGCACTGTCATAATTGAAATAACTCTTGACTATGTTGAAACATCTCTGGACTTTCTTCACTTTACTCACAACAACACCAACACCGTGAATTTAACACTTTTGAATTTGCTGTGCATGGAAAAACAATAAAAATAACTGAAAATACATTCAACTACCACCACAGTGCCACTACCATTAATAATACAGCCAAGCATGGCTACAGACCATTTTTCCATTAGGGTGTTAAAACATAAATAAATACATTTTCAGGTTTTTTTATTCAAACACATTTACTGTCATGAAGCTTACAATAAATAGTGTAGTCTGTTCATTTAGTTAGTTAATGCATCAATATCGTAACAATCTATATCAATTTTTTGAGAATGTTTTAACTGCACTGACTGCACTGACTGCAGTTACTACTGTACTTTTTTGTTTTATAAAACTCTGAACTGGCTTAGTGACAGAGGGTAATAGGATAAGTTTTATGGTAACATTAAAATTGCCATAATAAGGTGATTGAAGCAGTGCTAGTAGGGGCAGAGAGTCAGAAAAGTAAAATTGCTAAACCTTGTCAATAATTTGAAGTAACATTTATTGTATTTGTAACTGTATTGTCATTATATGTGTTACATGTACAGCTTAAGTCTGTAGAGGTAGCTGCTGGGACAAAGCCAGAAACTGGTTTGTCGTCCAGTCACATTCCTGTCACATCCTCTTTCTTACTCTGCTGCAGATCTGACTGTTAACGCTAAAAACAACACACTCTGACACGGCACCACTGTATTTATTTTTTTTCCACTCATGGAGGCGTGGGCTTTTGTCATGTCAAGCTTCATAATGTGCTCCACTCACCTCTAATACATCATTGTTGTCACGTCAAGCCAACAGGTTAGAGACAGAGATTGAAAGACAAATTATATACTTTAAAAGCTAGACAGCAGGCATGAAGATCGCTTCATTCAATGTTCAGAGATTTGGGATATCTAAAGTTTCTAAACCAGATGTCCTCTCAACACTAGTAAAGGTAAGGAAAAGGATAAATGGAAATGTGAATTATGTTATGGTGTTGCTTGAATATCATATGTTGTCACTGTTGTCAGGTAAAAGCCAAGTAAGGTCACTTTTTTGTAAAGGAGTATAATACATTGTATATCTGATGTATAAGAACTTTATTCAAATTGGAGCAGAGTATCTTTTATATGTATGTAATTTTATTCCCAATTAACTGGTTGTCAATTAAAACGGTTTTAAATTGCTCGCAAATGTACAAATGTTTATGTTTTATTGAGTTGATGATTCACTGATTAATGTATTATTTTGTAGATAGTGTCTCGATATGACATTATACTGATTCTGGAGGTGGTGGATGTGAGTGGTGCCTCTGTCAAACTGTTTTTGGAAGAATTGAACAGGTAGGACAGTCTGTATATTTATGTTGAAAGTTGCTGGTTTTAAACTTTGATTAAAAAAGCTATGCCTGCATTCATTGTTAAAGGTGCATTGTGTAACATTTGTAGTGCAGGGTCCACAATCTGCTCGTCTCCATGGATATATTATTGTTTTGTGTAGAACTTTTACACCTATCCATCATAAGAGAGAGAGCAATAGGTTACAGCACTACACTACATTACCATTCAGATCTGTGGAGAGTCTCCCCAGTGTGTTTAATGTTATACTACGAACATTCCAGGCAGAGCAATGACAACTGACAACCATGGAGACAAGTAGGTAGCTGACCCTCCACCAGAAAAGCTGCGCAGTGCACCTTTAAGATGTGTATTTACACACTTTTCACTCTTATTCTTATTACCACAATTACTACTACTTCTTCTAGTACTACTGGTTTTAAACCAACTTTAATTAAAAAAAAGTTATGCCTGTATTCATTGTAAAGATGTACATTTACATAGTTTCCACTTCCATTGTTATTAACTACAGTTAGTGCTACTACTTCTAGTACTACTGCAAACTCTACTCCATTATTATCTGCTGTTTCAGAGTCTGTACAACCCACCACTATACACTCCAACTGAGTGCCCGTCTTGGGAGGACACGCTACAAAGAGCAGTTCCTCTTTCTATACAGGTTAAGACATGCTTTTTCTACTAATTTCAAATATGAAACTTGTTCTGACCCCATTGTACATTTGTGTATTTTCTCTTTTCGTTTAAAGGGATGACGTAGTGACTTTGATTGACAGTTACCAGTATGAGGACAATCAAGCCAACGATGTGGATGCTTTTGCCCGAGAGCCGTACATCCTTCACTTCAAACCCCACAATACTGGTCTGTTTAAACTCATTTTACACTGGCTGCAAGTGAAAAGCCTTGTTGAGAATTTTGTCAGGTAGTTATAGGTATAGCAGTACATAAGTTATCATTTTGTGGAGTAATTTTACTTTGAAATGAAGATGAAAACGTGTTAAACCAGTGTGTCCTTGCGAAAGAACATATCCAATTGTCCTTACACTTACGCCATAAAGTGACCTAAGTAGTGGGGCGGAGTACTCAAGGGTGGAGATAGGACATACATGTTTCATAATTCTTTCCCATGCTTCCTTGGTATGTGTGACTCATGTCTACTGTACTGTTTTAAAACATTTGAGCCTAATATAGCTTGTCACCTTGCATTGTAGAGTTTGTTTTCACATACGTTGCTTTTGACGTGATCAGACTTGTTCCTTTCTGTTCATATGCAGTACTGAAGGACATAGTGCTGATACCAGTGCATACTACTCCATGGGACTCTGAGAAAGAGCTTGATGAACTGTATGATGTCTTCCTGGTGGTCAGAGACAAGTGGAAAACTGATGTAGGTGACTTCATTCATACAAAAGTACATTTACTGAAGAAATACTAAGTACACATTAGTTGGTGGCAGTAAGAGTAAAAATAATAGTAGGGTGAGTAGAAGCAAATATGTTTTTGGTGATACATAATCAAATTCAGCAATCAAGTGATATTTTTCTTTCTAGGCCAATACAGACTTTTAAAATCCGGGGCCACTGATGGACAACAACCTGTACCCATTTTGGGACTGATGTAGAGTCAGATTTAATCATGTATCCCAACTAAATAACATAACAATAATATAATAAGGAAGATATTGGCTATAACAATGATTCTGGTCATCCACTACATCCATGCAAACTCCTAACACAGCATTGTACGGCAATTAGTCTTCTGATGGACTGAGACTATTGCTGCTCAAACAAAGCTTCATGTATTTTACAGTATGTACACTACCGGTAAAAAGTTTTAGAACACCTACATTTTTCCAGTTATTTATTGCAATTCAAGTCATGCAAGTCCAATGAACAGCTTGAAGTGGTTCAAAGGTAAGTACTGAACACCCAGAGGTTAAAAAAAGAAAAAAAAAAGATAAAAGATAACAAACACAAGTCCAATCTTTGCCAAAACTACCTCAGGAAAAAAGAACAAGATGGTAAGCTTGAAAACATGGAGTGACCAGCGCAGTCTCCAGACTTAAACCACATTAAGCTGGTTTGAGGTGAACTGGACAGAAGGGTGAAAGCCAAGCAACCTACAAGTGACACACGTTTATGGGAACTTCTGCAACAGACTTGGGAAGAACAAGAACAAGAATATTTGATTTCTATTGTAAAAAGAACGTCACAGTGTGTTCAGCTGTTATATCTGCCAAAGTTGGACACTTTCATGAATCAAAAGTTTAGAATATGTTTTGGTCAACAGTAAACAGTAAAAACTGGAAAAAGTGAGGTGTTAAAACGTTTGACCGGTAGTGTAGGTCAAAAGGTTATAATCAAAAATTGCAAATATCAGATATATAAATCTATCTCTTATCATATTTTGAAGTTACATTGCTATAGATAAAGCCACAAGAGGTCAGTGTCTTTTAGGAAGTCACAAACCCTCCAAAAATGTCCAGTAGGAGGCAGATAGTTTAGATTAGAATAACAAGAAGAGCAGAAGTAAAAGGATTTGTTTAAAAATCAGTGATCTAGTAATTACATTTATTTTTTATTTTAATTTAATATTTTCCAGAACATAATGATCCTGGGGGATTTCAATGCAGATGGAGCTTACCTCTCAAAGAAAAAGATGAGAGACATTCGGATTCGCAGTGACAGAAAGTTTCACTGGCTGATCGGAGATGAAGTAGACACCACTGCTAATGTTTCCAATAACCACACCTATGACCGGTAATGGAACCTTCTTATTTTTTACCTAGAGAGAGGTGTATTGGCAAAATATATAATTTCATTTCTAAATTTAAGCCATTTATTCTTATGTTTCAAATAGCCAATTCTTTAAAATAAAAACTGAGTAAATGTTTAATCTCTGTGTAGATATATAGACTTGATCAACATAGACTTCTTGGTTTCTTCCATCAGATCAATTAATAGTTTTTAGCATGAGCAAGAGTGAATACTTATATTGAAATTTGCTGTAGGAAATATGAAAATAAAGTCCACTACAAAACAAATAAGATAGTGCTTGTGTTTTAATAGGATTGTGGTTTATGGTGATGACATGTTGGAGGCTATAGTCCCAAATTCAGCCAAGCCTTTTAACTTCCACAAAGAGTTTAGGATGACTGAAGAAATGGTAAGAATCTTTTTTATTTTAATATTGTACACACACACACACACACACAGTATAATTTTTGAATGAATATATTTTGGCTGTTGCAGGCGTTAGACGTCAGTGATCATTATCCTGTTGAGGTTGAATTACGAAGCTTGACTTGGTCTCAAGAAACTCAACAAAAACCCATTTCAGCCACAGGTAAAGACAGAAGTTAGTTGGGTATTGGAAAGTAGCTGAGTACATGTACCAAAAATACGTATTCTGGTATATTTACACAGTAAATCTCCTATAGTTACCAGTATTAAGGCTCCTTTTAGTATGACTTGAAAAATCCTTTAGTGAATCTAATTAAAAATGTATTTGTCTCTTTAGAAGCGTTACAGATGGAAGTGTTACAGATACAAAAGGAAAACCTGTTACTGGAGAGAGAGAAACTCCAGCTCCAGATAAGTTTACTCAAACAGCGACTTGCCAAAACACACCTCAGGAATCATGAAGATTGAATTATAAAGACAATGTTATAGTCTACATAACATTTCATTTTTTTTAACCTTTTATTTGATCTTTTTTGGTTGTAGTGTTCTTAGCATTTTTACATTTTATACTGCAATAAACTACAGATTTCCTGTTTTCCTGTTCAATTATTGTCCCAATAAATTTAAGTCAATTAACTGAGCTCTGTGCACAAAAGCACCCTGCAACCTCACTGTTAGTGTCACTACTTCCTGCCCAATTGTCTATGGGAGCTGCGGGTGGATGTCACAACAAGCTAAAAAGTACCCAAATAAAATGAATACTCCAGCGGAGGATACTTCTGCATAAGATGCCTTCTGGGCGCTTTCCTCGGGAGGTGTCCCGGGCATGTCCCACCAGAAGGAGGCTCTGGGGAAGACCCATGACACGCTGGAGGCACAATATATATATATATATATATATATATATATATATATATATATATATATATATATATATATATATATATATATATATATATACATATAATTCATTTGAATTTAATTTTAATAGTTTATTTTAATGAAAGTGACTTCAAGAGACAGTGAACTAGCTAGTGTAATGCTTTGCACAGAGCCTGACTGTATGATAGATCCTTAATGATAACTGAGTCCAAGTGATAGTATCTTCAGTAAAATGAAAGTCCAGCTAAAATATTTATTGAGTTGATTCTAATAGGTTATTATTTGGTGGGAGTTGGGAGGAGATGAGTGGGGCAGTGAGCCAGTGGGGTAATGAAGCAGTGTCAAGGAAGCAGTGACGCAGTGGTTTGATCTGGAAAAAACAATGGGGGGAAATCATTAGGATAAATGACAGTAAACTATATCAAATTAGGATTAAACAAATGTGAAATATATTGATTGTTATGATGGATAGATTTTTAAGGAATTGCACATACCCGGTGCTCTTACTGTTTTGGGTACTATCACAACTGAGAAGCTGCACTGTAGCACTGATGGCTGCAGGTGCTGGGGTAGTAAAACATTTTAGCTTTAAACTGATTGGATTTTAGTATTGAAACTGGCAACCCAAATGAGAGACTCATGTGATGCTCCCTTTGCTTCCCGATTGGATAATCGTCTTGAGAACAAAAAGATCAAATTATAACATAAACAAAAATAGAACGTCATGTGCAGTATTTTTGTAATTAAGTAAAAGTTATTTGATTTGTTTTTGGTTCCTTGAAATGTAAATCAAAATATTTAAAGAACATGATAATGTAGAAACTTAAGTGTTTTTTTGTTTTTGTTTTTGTTTTGTTTTGTTTTTTAATCAATAACTACAAATGTTAGACGACACTAAAAACCGCTGATTTTATAAGAACAGTTCTGGAGGTTCAGGACCCTAGAAATTAGGACAGCTTTGTCATCCTACCATCCTCACTGTCCCTGAAGGCACCACCAGTCACGTGATCTCATCCAGCCCCTTTTCGACCAAAACATCCGACTGTTCCTCTCCGACCGTCAACAACAACTCTTCAGCCTTCCAAGAACAACAAGAAGGTGTAGCAGATCGTCTTTTCCACTGCTTTTACAGAACACCCGGTTTACAACGGGTACCCACGGTCACCTGTCCAGCCCACGGGCCGTATCCATGCCGTACAGACCACAGCAGGCTCCGAGGACGCAATGGATGTGCACGACCTGTTTGCGAGCTGCAAAAAGGGCGACATTTGCAGAGTCAGGTAACCAGTCGCTTGCTGTCGTAGCGCAAATAGTGCAACGTTACATTTAGTGCACAAAATTACATTGCTGATATTGTTAAATTGTAATAGGGAGCAGGTTTATGAGCAATATCCGACTCCGAGCTTACTCACAATTAAAATAGCTTTCTTGGTGACACTTAAGGCTACTTGCCAAAGAGGGACCTTGCAGCTTGGATGACTCTTCTAAATAGGTTACTCTAGTCTAGACATGCACTTAAACACCCATCTAAAAATTCTGCGTCATTGTCGAGCCCTTTTTTTTAAATTGCTGAGTAAACTGTACAGTGTAATATAACGTGAGAGGCTGTAATTATGTGTTGGTTTCTGTGCTGCTGAAATAATAATCCTGCCTTTGTTTATTCATTGTTGCTTGCTTCACTAATATTGTACCCGCACTTACATTATTTTCATGTTATTTAGATATTTGGTCGAACACAGAGACGTGGATCTTAATGTAAGAGATAACTGGGACAGCACCCCACTGTAAGTACACATTTGTAAACATACTTATTGTTATTACATATTAATTAAACTTTTGCCTTTACAGATATTATGCTTGTCTCTGTGGCCATGAAGAGCTAGTCCAGTACTTGCTGGCTAGTGGTAAGGTCATATTAAAATGCAATATATCCAAATAATTAAAATCTAATATAACAATGACGTAATATAATGTAATATAATTTTACTGTCTATTTCAAACCACATGCTTTTGACAGAGGATTGACTGCAGACCATTAAAAAACTAATAACTGCAATCCACAAAATAATAAATGTTGTATAAGATTCTATTATTGCCAAACCCTAGCCTTAATATTGTTCAATTTTACTGCATCAGGCTTTTACACAATAGTCGCACATAATAACAAATAGTTAGCGTACTGTACACAGCTCTATCTCATTATTTTTACAGCCTTTAGGTCTTTGTAATGCATTTTTTTCTGAACTTCAGGTGCTAAGTGTGAAGCCAACACTTTTGAAGGAGAGCGATGCCTATATGGGTCACTGAGTGATCAGATCCGACGTTTGTTAAAAGAATACAACTGCATCAACACATGCCCAATGCAGCAGCAGGATGCCTTTAACCACTTTCTCTACACGTAAGTCCATGTGTACTGCTTTGTGAACGCTATGGATGCTACAATACATATCTCAATATGTGGGTCATGATAACAGACTGTCTAGAAGTGGACTAAGGGAGTCAAGTCAAATGAAGCTCTCAAAGCTAGCAGTTATGGGGCAAATCTGGAGCTGAGTTCCATATTAGAAATAGGAATTTATTAACAGACAAACTAAAGAAATAACAACATCAAGATCATGTAGAGTGAGTAAATAAAAATGACAACACCCACAACAGAAGTTACAGAAAGAGGGGTGACAATTTTTCAATGTTAACTGAATTGGAGCCAGAGTCGAGGGAGCCAGAAGCGTGCCCATGCTTACTCCCTATTTGGAACCCACCGGCTAGTGCGTTAGCTATGTCCTTTTACAGTCTTAAGGTCATGATATCAAGATGATATTGTATTCTTGCATCACTAGTGAAAGCCTTTCACATATATTACACTGTGCCTGGACACTCAAAGATGTTCTAGTTTAGGCATAAATGCTCTTATTATTTTTCATTTTGGCCTTCTGTGATTAACAAATGAGCTATTACAAAGTACTTTATTTTATTTGATTGAACTATTTCTGTTGTTTCTGTTTTGTTTTAGTTTGCTGGAACAAGGACACTACAGTGATGTGAATTTTTTGGTTCATGGACAAACTTTTCCAGCCCACCGTTGTGTCCTCAGCACTCGGTCTGAGTATTTCTCTGAAATGTTTAACTCAAAATGGAAAGGAAAAACTCTCATAACATTAAAACACCCTTTGGTAAGAACATTCTCCTATCAAACAGGTTAAAACAAAACAAAAAAATTGATTAATTTTTTTTTTTTTTTTTTAGATTAATCCATCAGCTTTTGCTGCCATCTTGCAGTATATTTATACTGGTGGGTAATGATAATTAGGGGTGTCACATTATCGCGTTAATTGCGATTAATTAATTACAGTCATATTTAGCGCGTTATGTTTTTTAATCGCGTTAATCTCATTTTTAATCTCTAACTTTACTGTTTCTGTATGCGAGTTGCTTTATTATAAAATCTGTTTTTATGTGTTGTTGGGACAACAACACACACACAAAAAAACACATTTATATATTTTTTTATTTTGGTAATTCCACTCATTGCCGGAAACCCACACAAAACGCGCGCAGTAAGAGCGATGTAAACGTCATGTTAACGTCAGTCACAATGGACGAGGTCGAAGAGGCAGTAGAACAGAGTCAGCAGTGCACAGGTGAAAACGCATTCGTGTCTTGGAAATTATTCTCCCGACGTGAAATATAAAAGAAAATAACAAATATAAAATAGCCTACAACTTAAATGTCACTGGTGAAAACAACCTGCATAGGCTCATGATGTCTGCACTACTGGCCTATAGTGACCTGCCACATGAGGGGACACGCACACAAACACACACAAACACACACAAACACACACAAACACAAACACACAACTTCATCATCGTCATTAACCTGAGAACTCGCGGACCACGTTTCCTTCCGTAGACACTGCGCGGACACCGACGTGCTCCCGTGCGCCGTGTACGTTTTCTCGCGTACGCTGCATAAACCGCGCTTCCTCCTGTGCGCCTCTAAACCAGAACTAACACCAAGACTAAAACCGGGACTAACCCAGTCCAGGTCTAAACCAGGTCTAAACCAGGACTTAACCAGGACTTAACCAGGACTAAACCAGGACTAAACCAGGACTAAACCAGGACTAAACCAGAACTAACACCAGGACTAAAACCAGGACTAACCCATTCCAGGACTAAATTAGGACTAAAGTAGGACTAAAGCAAGTCTAAACCAGGACTAAAACAAGGACTAAAACCACTGATCTCATATATAAAGCATTTCTCTATCAATAATATTTTTAATATGGTTAAGGAAAGACTGGACTTTTTATTGTCTTTAAGTAGACAAAAGTTATTATGTTCAGATTTCCTCGTCTTTGCTACTTTACAGCAAATAGTTTCATATTCATGGAGACTTGGGCTCAACAGCCGATTTGAAGAGATTTGTTAAACAATAAATTACTTTATAAAGTCACTTTTTTTGTTCTATATCAGTCTTTTGATCTGCCACAATAATGTAATAATGAATTTAAATGAAAATACCTCAAATTGAAGGCTTTTCTCAGCAGTTTTTAGGTGAGATTAAAAAGAGATTACTTAGATTAATTAATTACAGATCATAATTAATTAATCTCTCAATTTTTTTTTATCGCATGACAGCACTAATGATAATATTAAGGACTAAAACAAGCAATAGGAGTTTGAAATAAATTGTAACAGTTTATAATTCTTTCAAAAGCAGAAAACCTAAATATTTACTTGCTATGTTACAGGACGTATGGATATTGATATAAGCTTCCTGGAGGACTGCACACGACTGGCCAAACAGTGTAAAATGTCAGTTCTGATTGAAGAGCTAGAGAATAAGTGCAAACAGGTTTATAATTTTGGTAAGTTAAGTTTGTTCTATAAACACTTAAATCATGTTTTTTATGGTATTGGCATTGCTATTTAGGCATAAAGCTTTGTACAAAACATTTTATTTCTATATTTTTTTCTCATTTACGTATAGTGTAATGTCATGTATAATTTGTTTATTTACTTATTTATTTATTGTCCAGTTTGTTTTTTGTTTTTTCATTGAGGCAAAGGAATTTTTATCCAGTGTAATCTCATAAATGCGTTGCTTTGTTTCTGTAGTGTCCAACAAACCCGGCATTTGTGTGAAGGTTTTGAGCCTGGAGCCACAAAACTGCAGACTGCAGGACGAGCTGGCCCAGTTAGCAGACTGTGCACTTCCAGCTGAGCTACAGGTAAAAAACACAGTCAAATGGACAAACAAGTAACACAATCTTAATCTGTACAGTTTCTCAACAAAGTTACTCATGGTCATTCTTAGACTTAGACAGACTTTATTGATCCACAAGGGAAATTATTTGGACACAGTAGTTCACACATCACAATGTTAATATAATATAATAACAGTAACAATAATATAAATGGTGATAATAAATTCACAATAAGTAGCAAAACTAGCAAGAGACTGGTGTCAAATAAGGCATAATCACTCTATATGTACAAGAAAAAAAACAAAATATAAAAATATAGTAAATATATTTCGACCATATACAAAATTTCATAAGGCCAAACGGTTATCATTACATAAAGGTGAGTTGTTGTACAGTTGTATGGAGCTTGATATGAATCCTGTATCTTTCACTGTTTTCCAGCCCTCTCTTTATTCTCATTATCATTTTCAGATTGGATTTGGAGAGCTTCCCTTCCAGAAAAGTACAAATCTTTCAACATATCCTGACATATGCTTTGCAGTTGATGGTTACAACTTTTTGTGTCATAAGGTACAGTGCATTCCTGTGCTTAAAGGTGCACTATGTAACTTTTTTGGTTGTAGGTCCCGCACCTGCTTGTTTCTATGGATGTATCATTGCTCTGCCTGGAATGTTCCACAGTATGACATTAAACAGCTTTACCTTACATTTATTCAATTAGAGGTGGTTTTATAGCTCAAAAATACCTAGAAAAAACAGGCATTCTGACTGTGAGCGGGGTTGCCTCTCCACAGATCTGACCTGAAGCTTGGTCTGGTTTGGTCTCCATGAAGATAGGAAGGTTTAATGCCATACTGTGGAACAATCCAGACAAAGCAATAACATCTCCATGGAGAAATGTTACACAATGCACCTTTAACAATGGTACCTGTGGATAACAGGTTTAACAAGTGTTATTTTTCACCAGGCGTTTTTCTGTGGACGCAGTGACTACTTCAGGGCCTTAATTAAAGACCACTTCTGTGAAGGCAGTCAGCTGCAGTCTCAGCCCGATACTCCAGTCATCACTCTCCACAATATATCTCACCAAATTTTCATCCACATCATGTTTTACATCTACAGCGATGACACAGAGGTGAGTTTACTCCGTAAAAAAGTCAAAATGTAGAGGGCTGGAAAGCAAACACATACGCAAGCACATTCCTCCCAGTGACAAGGCCTCCAGGCTCAAGTCACTGCCACATTTGGACAGGCAAATTGGTTCCAATTATGGGTTTAGCTAAGCATGTTTTTGTCACTGTCAGCAAAAAATTATATAAACACAAAATAAGAATATGTCAATTTTATTTCATTGGGGGTTGATTCTGTTGTATGGTTGTTTTGAGGCATTGTTCTGCACTGACATTTTATCTGAAAAATGCCCCTCAGCATTCCAGCTGGCAGAACTGTGGTCATCTTAACTTACAAAATGTGTTTGTTTGCTTTTCATTGTCATCATTACATTTTTTAGACTTTTATATTTGTTATTACGCTGTAGTAAGTGTTTTGAGCTCTAACAGGAGAAAATTTAATTTCTCACCACTGACATTCATATACCTTTGTCACTCACTAATAAAAAATATATCTAAATAAATAATAATAATAATAATAATAATAAATAAAGTAATCTGTGCAACCTCTATTGATACATTGCGGCTCTTTGTCTGTGCATTGTGTCACAACTTTAACTGCTGCTATTTGGCAAAAAGTAGTAAATCTGACTCAAATACAGAAAATTATAACATCATTCAGATGGCGTGCTTGTGATTCTGAGTTTCCCCACAACAGAAGCGACTGTATTTAAAAATTTTGGATAGAGAGGGATCCGACAACCTGCTGGTCATTCACAGAAAAGAACAGAAAGAAAGAACAGAAAGAAAAGAACAGAAAAGAAAAGAACAGAAGAAAATAGATATGACCTGCAAGCAGCTGATTTTATAGATACTTACAAGTCAGACAAAACTTTACATAAAATTGCAAAATATCACATTTGACTTGACCTGAAGAAGCATTTTTTTTTTAATATTGAAATTGACATTCGGGCTATTTACCCCCCAAAAATTATCTAAAATATACAATGCTCTTTTTATTACTGACAAGAATGAAATGCTATATGTGAAACAGAAATGGGAAAGGAAGGCTGCAATAGAAATGACTGAGGATGAATGGGAAGGGATCTGGTCATTTCAGTGGTTTCCAACAATTTCCCTGTCCTGGAGGGAGCACTGCTGGAAGAATGTTATTAGATATTTTAAAACTCCGACTCAGGGAACCAACAGGTTGGCATGCTGAAAGCAGTGTGGTTCTGAGGAGGAGAATCATTACCACATATTCTGGGCTTGCTCCAAATTAAAAATTTATTGAAGTGAGATCCACACAAGATTAAATTTAGTTTTTGGAGTGAATATACCATTTAATTTTGAAACTCTGTATTTAGGTAGGGTTCCTTTTTTGGAACAGAGAAGTGATAAGAAGCTGTAACAAGCCCTCTTGGTGGCAAGCAAAAAGAATATCACCAAAAAAGGCAAATTCTTGTCCCGCCTTCACTGGATGGCTGGCTTGACATAATATCTGATATATTTAAGACAGAAAAGCTAATTTAAACAATAAACATTCAAAGATACATTTTATTGTATTTGTAATAAATGGATTAACTATATCACCCCAATCAGAAAAGATTTCTTGTAACTTCTCCATTTCTGGTGAAGATTTGTCATATTTTATTTTACACTATCTTAGGCAATATTTTTGTTAGCATTTTTGTTTCTGTAAGCTCCCCTCTTCTTGTAAATAGTTTACTTTTTCTTTACCTTCTTTTTTTGCTATATGTCAAAATTGGAAAGATCACATTTGAACTGGAAATCTGTAAGATGTAAATATTTGCTCTTTCCAAATAAAAACAAAATGGAGAAAAAGAAATGCATGTAGAACTCTCCTTACAGGATGTCACTGCAAAGTATCAATAGGCTTTGTTAAGTCAGAAGTCTCTTTACAAATGAAGCTCATGTTTCTTTTTGCTTGTCTGCTACAGCTCATGATGGACAATGTGTTTGACGTGCTGTGTGTGGCTGACATGTATCTGCTGCCGGGCCTGAAGCGTCTCTGTGGAAAGACTCTGGGCCAGGCTCTGAGCAGGGACAATGTCATCTGTTTGTGGAAAACCGCTCGGCTGTTTCACCTCTCGCGACTTGAAGATCAGTGCACCGAGTACATGGCCAAGATCATCGAGCAGGTAAGGATTAGAGACCTGGGTTTAAAGTAGCCCTGGCATTCATTAACCTTTCAAAAAAACAATTTATTCTCACTGGAAGTACATTTAGCATCAATACAATTATATAGATTCTGACTTCATTCAGCTGTATGTGGTTTAATAGTTTGTTTTTATTTGACTATAATGATTTTAAACTTCTGCTTAATGTTATTAATGTTGTGTTACCAGCAACAGAAGGAATAATTTCATAACTAAAGCAAAATATGTTAATGGAAATGAACAGTGATCCTATGTTGGGTCTGGTTTAGTGTGCAAATGATTATATTTTAACTTTACCACTGCCCCCGGTAGTATTTCATATATCTTTTCCAGCTGGTAGTCGATGCTGAGTTTGCTGAGCTCATCACAGAGGATGCAGCGAGTGTAAAAGGACGACACGAGACTGATTCTGTTCCTCTAGTGGACGACATCCGCTATCACATCTCTAGTAATGTGCAGACGTACAGTGCAATTGAGGAGGCCAGTCAGAAGCACGCAGCCCTAGAGCAGCTTTTGTGCGACCTTAACATTGAATGTTAAATACTTGAAACAAGGTAAACAATGTAAAAAAAAATAATATAATCGTTTATATTATATTTCAAAGTTGTTTTTTTTGTAGATTTTGCCTGCAAATTGTGATAAAAGATTGTGTGACTTTATTCATTTGCAGACCTCAGATATACTTTCTCATGAATTTATAAACATACAGTAAATATTTGAATCTTTTGTCAAATTATACTAAATTTTTTTTTTTTTTTCATTTTACCTTTATCAAAAAACTTCAAATCAATGTGAAAGGCTTTTTAAATTTGCAATATGACCAGGATACAAAGTCACCACAATATAACATACAATACATGTACATTTATATGATGAAATAGGCCTAAGAGTATGTTCAGAAAATAGCTTTTATTTTATTATGAGCCAATGAGGGGTGTGTGTCTATACAATATTTCAATGTCAGTGTTAACAGCATGACACCTGTTACCAAAATGTCTTCCATTTTATTTTGTCTTGTCAAATGGATAATAAACTATCTATTGTAAGAAATAAAGCATGCTGTATTTATGAGAATGAATTTTTCTTTGCATCATATTCAACCATTCATACATTGTTTTTCTCTTGTTCTTTATATTCATTTAGACATCAAGGCAGCTTTTGTCCTCGAGCTGTCAAACCAATACCTCCTACCAATTTACCACACTGATAACTGTAGTTAACTTGTTGCTTGATGGGGAGTCATTTACTTTTTTAACATGGCAATACAAAAAAAATAATCTTTTCTATATATGGTGAGGATTGCTTTGATTAGGAATTAGTAGCTTTGCCAATAGGAGGGCACACCACAGCTACTCATAGATGTGTAGAAGTAAAGTCAGTGGTCAGATTAGGGTTAGATCAAAAGTTAAAACTGGAGCTACCACACAGAAGATAGCCAAAAAAGAGAACTAAGGCAGAAAAGGGTTTAGTCCCCTTCATGGGAAGAAAAAAAAACATCACCCTAATTTATAAGATATATAATGTCTCCATATAGCTCTGTAATGTGATAGTCAAATTCTGTATATAGAAAGTAAATACCAAAAGCTATAGTAGAGCATGGAGTAAAAAGTAGTAAGATAATTACCCTACCTTGTTTGGGCTGTTGTTATAATGTATGCGTTGTCCAGTTTCTGTTTCTCGCCTATCGTCCTGAGGGTGGCGCCATTTCCCAATTTTTTTTTTAAATATCGCACTGCGTTGTCTTGGAAGAGAGTGAGCCCATGGGAAGTGGCCCTAAACGGGTTTGGATTTGACTATTGACCTTTTGTCTATGTCCCTTAGCACCATCTGCTCTTGTCTTAGCTGTCTGAACTACAGATCATTATTATACATTTTAACAGACTGTATCATTTAAAATACACAGACTACAGATGTATAATGCCTGCAAATACATTTTTAATAGTGTGCCATTGTATTTTAATTCTGCTCTTGCCCCTCTTACTCAAACTGTGGTAGTAGCAGCGTGTGTGCTCTCCTCTTTGTTGAACTTGAATCACTCAAGTCCGTCCCTAATTATTAATAATGGTATTGATTATTTGATTAACAAGGTTCTGTATCTTTATGGTTGCAGTTTATGTTAATTCTGAAGAACATATATTTATGCTGCTGGGGTAGTAGGTACACTCAATATTATGTTTGATTAAAAAAAAAAAAAAAAATCGGTTTCTTTTATTTAAAGTCCAATGATCCAGAGTAAATGTTAAAGTTACAACTGAGGAATCGACTGAGCCTTAAGTTTATATCTTATATCAGCCTAGTCTTCCAGTAATTAGATCTTTAATAAATGCTTTAAAACTACAGCTTTAATTGATGGTGGTAAAATTTTATTTTTTCTTCCTACCATTTGGAATAACATTATTGGAAACCATTAACTACCCAGACTGAGGTGTTGAAATGTTAATGAAAACCAAACAAAAGGCAGCATCACAAGGAAATACTAAAATTCATTTGAGACAGGAAATTGCAAAAAGTAAAGTAAAAGTAGATCCTTTTTAGCATATTTGAAACTAATACAATAAAATACAGCTCTTTTTATTGTTTTAAGTGACCAAATAATTCACAGTCTTTTTCAACACAAAAGGTGTTTATGAACAATATATACTATGGCTGTCCTTTTCATTGAACTTAATTATGACTCACAGAAAAAAATTAAATATAAAGCTTTAAGAAAATCCATTGAATAACACATTAAGGTCTGCATAGGTTCACCTAAAATATTTCTCTCTCCTCATTTCAGGACAGAATAACATAATAAATAAAGGGCCAAACTACAGTGCCATGGTCTTTATAATTTTATTTTATTCTATCTCTTGTATTTCTGTACGTTGTTATCAGTTTAGGATTATCACTGGTGAAGGAGAGAGTGGTTAAGTCTGTATTTAGTGACAGTCTGACCTAGAGGGGAATTAGCTCCCAGGACATATTCCTCTAACATGTCTCGTGTCTGTCAAATAAAACAATTTGAATAGTCCACAGTGACACTGGGAGATACTTAAAGGTCCTATTACACAAAATGGAATCTTGTGAGCTTTAAGACAGGTTATAATGTTGTTGTCAAAAACAAAAACATATTGTTTCATTCACATACTGTATGTCTGAGTAACCCCTTTTGATTAGTCTACATCTCCAAAGCTCAAAATTCTCTGTTCCACCTTGTGATGTCACGTATCGGTAGTTTTCAAGGTAACAGATACTTTTTGCAATAGAGATTGGCAATTCCAGGGTTGAAACTATCCAAATTATTCTAGTAAAGGTGAAGTTTACAAAAGCAGTAGAGCACTTCCTACAAAACACAACTCCAGGTATATTTTTGATGAGGAAAAAACATTAAATGAAAGAAAAAATGTATATGGCAGTACTTGATCTCACAATTTAGGTTTCATACTGCACATAACTAGTGAGAGAAATCTAAAGCACTGCTCTTGTGATGCGTCCAAGTGTGATTTTTCTTTCCCTGAACAACAAACAGTGAAACAAAAATAAAGCTGTTTAAATTCTATGTTGCCTTCTTACACTGTAATTTAAATACAACCCTGCGTGAAAGTATTCAGAATACAGTACTCTGATTGGCCCATGTATTAGAAAACGTTACAAAATAAATTTTTCATCACTGGCAATAACAATCATATTTGAACAGTTCTTTTACACTCTTGATACTCGATGCATTCACTTCTGTATTTTAGTACCAAACAAAGTTGATGTTTGCGTTTGCATGTCGGGCCTTGAGTCAGTCTGCAGTGACTCACGTCCCCTCAGTGTCCACCTCTTATGTAAGAAATGACACAGTAAACACACAAACTAAAACGAACTCGCCAAGCAGATCTCTTTATCGGATTGGAGCCTGTGCTGAATGAATGGGCTCTTTCCCCTATATTCTCATCCCCACAACATGCAAAGAACCAGCCACACGCATTCACAGGTCTTACAGTCGCAAGCCTTATAAAACAATCAAATCCAATCAGTGAAAAGCACGTTGGAAGTACTAGTAGTTCTAAATTTTTTACTGTTTTTATCGAAATTTACTTGGTAATGCTGGAGAATTCATGTATCAGCAATAAGTATAGGGCTAGGCTGTAATAAAGCAGCCTATCAATTTATAGTATTAGTAGTAACAATATGCCAAGTTGAATAGTATAATTTTTTCCCCCAATACGTTTAGTTGAGAATTTCTAGTTTTTTCCCTCTTCAGGTATCTAAAATAAGAACTGTACATTTCCAATGGACGCTACATGGATGACATTGCTGTTGTAAGTGTGTGACGGTCAGATGCCTGCACTTAACATAGCCTGGGTAATATGGGATTAAGCTGTGCACGGTCTCCTTGAAGAATTAGCCGATGTTACACAGACAGGCAAGCAGGGAGGCAGCCATGGTGTTATAATACAGTAATCTCTTTCTGCTGATAAGGGACAGTAAACACAAGGAGACAGGAGAAACAGACCGTTATGAAATGGCAATATCTCCATGTGTTATCGTAGTCTGTTTGTGTAGTCATGACTGGACAAGGCGAGGCATTAGCTTTAACATGGAATAATGGGGAAAATACAATGGATGTTTAAAGGGACCGTATATGTTATGTTTCCTCTTTGCAAACGTGTCTGGAGTTTTTTTTTTCATTCACACATGCTTAAAGAGACAGTCCAGAATTTTGGACATAGGACCTCATTTCCTAGTGAGCCAGAGTGTTGGAGATGTGAGGAAACACTTTTTAAATATTCCATGCAGTCCTTGTATTTGCAGAGGTCGCTTGCGCTAGGCTAGTGCATGTCAATGGCCATAGTTAGCCTGCCACAAAAAACAAAACACCAAAGCGAAACTATTATCACACCAGACTGTCGATGTGAATGTCTGTGTTGAAATAATCATTTTAGAAGTAAAATTAACCTTGCATTTGAAGGATTTATGTCTGAGCAGCAGCAGTGAACTGTACTTCCTGTTAGAAAGCTTGGCAGCGGCATATTGATTATTTCAAACCTGGAATTAACAATCTCGACTGAACTAAAGGTAGTTTTTTTTTTTTCTCATTTCCTTTAGGGTTTCTGTCTCTGAGGTAAGCAGAGGAAACTCCCTTATGTGCAGTTATTTGTGCAATAATATATGCCAGATGCTCTTCCAGATGCCAACGTCTTTATAATTTTTTTAAGACCTAGTGCTGGGCTCAACAAAGAGCAGAGCTATTTCACAAATGAACAGGAAATGCGAAACAGTTCTATATACATAATATAGTGTCTCTGCAGATAAACACTCCAGAAAGAAAGATAATGTAGTATACTAGTATTCTACAAGCAGTGAGCGGGCATCACAGTGGGATCATGTGACCGGTCTGGCCTTTATAAGAGACTGATGCTAATTCTACTGAGAACATCAACCTTTGACTCTGACGCCTCCAGTGTAAACAGTCAAACATAGATGAAGCAAACGTTTCAGTGAGTCTAACTCTCTCTATGTTTTTGTGACTAGTTCCTTCACAGATTGTCTTGACTAATGTCCAAACTTGTATCTAAAGGTTCAGATTAGAGTAACATAACTATTAAGCTTTTTCAGTCCAACTCCAATTTGCCTATAGTCAGAAAATAATAAAGATAGACCTAAATACAGCAGCATAATAGCAGCTTTTTGAGCCAACTAACATTTTTTCTTTAAAGTTTGCCTGCTCATTGCTCATGCCATGTTCTAAGAGCTTCGAAACATGTAAAATTTAAACCAACGAGAAACTCTTTTCATGATGATTTTTAGGGCAGTGTACCACAGGGCATGCCAACTCTTGCAGCATACTGCTGCATATGATCGTCAAATGGGGCTGATAAGCGCAATTAAAATACATTCCGTGGTCCATCGCTTACCACCTTTACGCACGGGCACGCACGCAGTCCAGTTCCGGCTGCAACCGTCATGAAGAGGTGAAGGGTGAATAAACGAGCGCCTGCCCCTTTAAGAAGTGGTAGTTTCATGGAGAAGCTGGTGATTTTCCACTCAAACTGATAATATTAGACTCGCACATGCTCATAACAACAAATGTCCAGCAAGACTTGATACTACTGTCCATCTGGCAGCACAGTTCACCAACGAGGACCTCAAATACGATGATAGAAAATTTACACTGACAGGTAACTGAGCATCTCTATTATCATATACTGTGAAAGATATGTTTCTATTTAAGATAACGTTTATGTAGTG
This sequence comes from Boleophthalmus pectinirostris, assembly GCF_026225935.1. Taxonomy (NCBI): domain Eukaryota; kingdom Metazoa; phylum Chordata; class Actinopteri; order Gobiiformes; family Gobiidae; genus Boleophthalmus; species Boleophthalmus pectinirostris. The sequence goes on from NW_026571515.1 coordinate 22,323,404, forward strand.
TATTTTAGGTAAACCGTTAGGATTTTTGCAAAAGTTGTTTTTTATATAGACATTGCAGGCTCTGTTTGTTTGCGCTCACTACTCCAGTTAAAAACAGCCTATATGTTGTGATACCATTTATCAAGCCAATTAAGAGGCAATGAACTCTTGTGTTTTCGGATGATAAGAGTGAGAATACTTCCATTTTCGACTTTACCATGGAGCGACCAAGCGCAAAAGGAAACGCGTGAATTTTAGCAGGGCGACGGCCGTCGGTGCGCCCCTCTTGTACCGGGGTCATTATCTCACTAAAGCCTCACCCTCTTAATTGAGTGACTTGGATAACGACAGGATTGACGCGGGTATGACTGGCTAAGACGTTTATTAGCTTATATTATATACTTAGTGTCATAGACTTGACCTACTCTTGTCGTCTCCAGCGTGAACAATATAGTATGATGAAGTGCGTCTAATAAACCGCAGCCTCCCAGAGACTGAGTTTACTCAGAGGTCAACGCACTTTTTACACTTGTGTGTAATCCCTCCCCCAAACATTGACACCAGGGAGGCGCTGTCCAGGGGGTCTGAAAAGCAAAACAAAACTAAAACAAAACAAACTACTGTTACTTTGTGACAGAAAAAATAAATTAATAAAAAAAGAGTGACTTCTTTATTCTCTAAACAACTGGCCTACTACTCACACTTAAGTTAATTTGCTTTACATGATACTGACAAAGTATTCTTTGTAGGATTAAAATAATAATGCATTTGACTTATATTGCTCTTGTGGACATTAAAAAAGAGTTGCACTACATTTTTCATTACTCCACACCCAGTGATACTTGTAGGCACCCCACAGCGACGCTGGAGACTGACAGATGCAGGGCATCCCTCAGCCCCTCCAACTACAACCACCACTAATGTGAATGGTGTTGAATGAGAATTCAACACCATTCACATTCATATTATTCTGCACATCACCAAGTTGTAAGTATAAGGGCTGTTCCATGCGGACCAGTGTTTTTTTTTATTTTTTATTAGCCAGTCTGTGGTACTTATCTTAATTCAACATTGTAAATCCTGCATCTACTGTAGTTGAGCCACATGACCATATATGGCATTGTTATGAGCTGAACTGTAGCGTTTACATTTCTCAGACACTCAGTGCACCATGAAAAAGGTTGCAATTTCAAATACTTCTCAGAACATTGATATCTGTTGGTATAAATAGGAATTATCTTGTAAAACTGTGTGCCATTGATATAATTTTATTTATTTCTGAAATAAAAACAGATGTTGAAGAAGAACCATAGACTGTATATATATTAAAAATGCATGAGTCTAATATAGCGATTTGAAAGTCACTTTAAATTGAATGATTCATTCATTCTTCATACTCTATTGAGATTATCTTTTACCACACAGTCTCAGTTGGCACACTGCCAGAGAGGTCGTTGGCAATCTTCAGTAACAGACTCTGTGACCACCACATCACTCACAACACAATGATATTTAGACAAAGTGTCATGCCCATGGACACAACAGCAGTATGTTTGACCCCATAGTGCTGTACATCTAGTGTACTATTGTCACTATTAATTATTCACAATATCATATATATTATATAATATTCACAAAGAAGACAAAATAGCCGCTATGTTTATCTCATAACATATCTCAACCTCAAATAAAACTGTAAATATTTCTACTTGAGTAGATACAATTACTGTCCCATCCTCACGTAAAGTCACTTTTCTGTCCATAAGCACACATTTGCTTCTGCGTCCCTACACTGGTCCTTTAGCCCACACTCCTGCTACTCCTGCTGTGCTACACATGGGTGCCTGTGTATGTTTTGTGGGCATGGAGCATGTTGAGAAGTGGAAATTTACAGTGCTCTTGGTTGGCACCTGAGTAGTTGGTCAGTGCTCGAGCTCTGACCAATCATGTGCTAGGAATTAATTGTCTTTACCCAAAGGGGGCGGGGCTTTTGCCTTCAGCTCTGCTTCTCCTGACCCTGGTCGGCATAAAGGCACTTCAGTACAGTGGCATGGTGACAGCTGAGACACTGGGAAACTAAACTTAGCCATGAAGGAACTGTAAGTCTGTCTGATTTTGTATATATAGATAGATATAGATAGATTACAGCTGGTTGTTATAAGAGAATATATTAAGTGTGTGAGTACATTTTAATATAGGTGTCTATGTAAGTGTATTAAAAGTAATATATCTTAAAAGGTTCTTGCGATAGCATTTAATGTATAGTTTGAACAGGCTGTTTGAAAGAAATGTTGAACACAAAAGTTAGATGCTATATTATGTATAATTATAATGACATTTTGAATGCAAGCTTTAACTTTGTGGATTTTTGAAATTAGAAAACTATATTACAGAATGAAACTCAACATAGCCTAGTATTTTCTAATCTAAAAAACTGTGATTGCAAAGATATGATTAGACATAAAGACAGGATTTGAATTTCTCTGTTGTAAGTTCATTCATTTTAAGTAAAAAATATGCTTTGCTCTTTGGACATTCTCTGCGGATAATTGCATATACCAGAGAAAGAGAGAGAGAGAGAGAAATGAATTATTTTGTTATCACAAACAGCAAAACACAGTAATTGTAAAGATGTAAACATGCATATAGCCAGGACAAAACTCAGATGAGAAAAAGGGAAAGTCAGTAGTGATCCAGTTATGTAATGAGGTCTGAAAGTGGGAAGTGGTTCAAGTTGACTTGTCATGCATAACAGGAAGAGAGGAGAGAAATACCTCCAAAGCCATGGGACAAGGCTCCTGCTGCCCGGACATTAATTGTGTCCCTATAAAAAGAAAGCAGACATTGTTTTTAGGGGAAGAATGAAGGATTGACCACACTGGTACCAGAAAGTTTGGCTTAAGTGGAAGGGCAGACTTAACTTGCCCTCACAAGAAGATCACAACGTTTTTGATCCACATGGGGAATGATTTGGACACAGTAGCTCACACATCACAGTAACAAAGAGTAAAAATATAAATTCTAATTATTAATTCAAAATAAGTATTGGAAAAGATAAAATTTTTTCTAAAAGTTGTATTGTAAAACATTTGCAAAAGAAAAAAAAAAGTAGGTCCAAATTAGTTTCATTTTATGAGGAAAGTGAAGTTGCTTGTTCTGCGTAATAGTAATGATGTTGACTTTATAAGGTACAATATATTTCTGAGCCAAGACTGGGAGGAAATTACACTTTACTAATTTCTATTTCATAATTTTTTCTTTCTATTTTGATTCAGATCATTATTGTGTGGCTGCTTTAAAAGAACTTACACTGACAGATATGCATTAGTACACAGTATATACAGTATATTTCTATTAATTCTATTATTATCACTTTCCTCCCTCTTTAAGCTCATGTGTGGAAAGGCGATACCTGGGTCTGTAATAATAAATCCGATGGTTCTTGGAAAGAACAGTCAAGGAAACTTAAGCTTATAACTTCATTAGTTAACCCATGGTACAGAACGCAATCATGTGTGGACAGTTTATGGTCTCTTTACTGTATTGCTGCTTACTGTATAACCAACATACACTACTAGTCAAAAGTCTGAGCACACTCTCATTCAAAGTTATTTTTTTTTCTTACTACCTTCTACATATTAGATACATACAGAGGACATCAAATATATGAAACAAGATATGTGGATATAATTTTATTTAGTTTATTCATTATTAAGCCAGTTTTTTTTCTTTTCTACATAATTCCATATATCTTACTTCATATATTTGATTTCTGTATGTGTGTATATCAAATGTAGCAAATATATAGAAAAAAATATTGAATGAGAGATGAGTTCAAACATTTGAGTGGTAGTGTATAATAAAGTCAATTAAGCCATACATACATGCATTCATTTTTAACTCGCTCTTATTAATAGCCATTATTTCAGCAAGTACCTTTGGTTTTAGGTGGGATTCTAAAACATAAACAAAAAGATATTGACTTAGATTGATAATCTTTATTAAACCACAAGGGAAATTATTTGGACACAGTAGCTCCCACATCACAATATAATAGAACAACAAAGAGCAACCATATAAATGGTAATAATAAATTCATTCAAATTATCAGCAAAAATAACTAGAGACTGGTGTGAAATAAGGCATAATTATATGAATGTACATGTACGAGAAAAAATAAAAATACAGACATATAGTAATACAAATACAGGCAGTTGTTGGAGAAACAGTGCAAAGATGAAATAGAGACAGGACATAGGATTGTCTATTACATAAGGGTGAGTTATTGTACAGTTGTACAGTGATTTACGTTTACAAAATGATACTAAAGTTTTTATAGTTATTATGGTGTGATGATAAATGCACACACATATATTTGTACTGTATGTGGCTGGTATCTTTCCACTGTTGTTGATATGACCTCAGTTCGTCAGATTAGCCAGATTAGCTCTAACATTCTACGTGTGTATCATGTCCTTTAAGCAGACAGACTTATCCCACTAAGTCTCGTTCATTTTGTGCCCTTTCCTTTTCACCTCGGCCAATTTGTTGTGACTCATTTAACGGGGTTATACAAGGTTAGAAGATATGGCCATTTCAAAAAAAGAACACAAAAACATGGGATAAAAACATAAATATAATGGCTTACTTCACCTCAAAAATAGGTTTAAATTATAAAAAATGTAAATGTAATTTTAGTAGTGATTTTCTTTTGCCTTGGTCTAGTCTGTTTTAGTCCTTTGTAAATCTTATACCTCTTTCCCAATCTTTAAATGGGGGACTGATATGAACACTGATCTGGACCCAAATATACCTTCACTGTTCAATAATTTGTGTAAAAATTTACGCAGATAATATTCAAGGTTTAAGCTTGAGAACTATAGAGTATGGCTCACTCATCACCACAGAGTTGCACTCGCTGTGACACAATGTACAGTGTGTGGTTTCATTTAGTGCATCATTGCTGGTGTGATACCAAATAATAGAGCTCAACAGTGACCGCTCGCTCCAGGTCCAAAGTAAATTTTCATTTAGTTTTCCCACTGACTTTTTGAAAAATTCAAATATCAAGAATTCAAAGCCATTGCAGAGGCTAAGCAGCTATGTGCTAATATTCATAATGCTGAGTCCAAAAAACACATTTAAAACACAAGATTCTGTGAAATGTTTTAATTACTTGTTTTTACATTAATTTATAATGTTTAAGAAACATAAATAATATTATAGGTCTTGTGATCATTAGTTACCACGTAGCTGATTAGCTGACAGCCGTCACTTCTGAGCTCTAGTGTAATAAATAAAACCACAATCTCACTAGTTCCTTGTTTTGGTCCATAGCATGGCACAAAAAGAGAAACTCCAGTGCCTAAAGGACTTCCACAAGGACACGCTCAAACCCTCACCAGGCAAGAGTCCAGGTACGAGACCCGAGGACGAGGCGGAGGGGAAGGTCCCTCAGAGGGAGAAGTGGGCCAGCAAACTCGACTTTGTCCTGTCTGTGGCTGGGGGCTTCGTTGGATTAGGAAATGTCTGGAGATTTCCCTATCTGTGTTACAAAAACGGAGGAGGTAGGTAAACAATAACAGAGAATAGCAATTGTCACACTTTTCATACCAAGGAAAAACAAGTATTTGATATGAACACTGAAACACAAAATGTATTTCACCCAGACAAAGCAACCAACCTGGCTTATACAGTGACAGGCTGAGTTGTAGTGTCCATTGTGTTTTTCATCATTGGTCAGGTGCATTGTGGGAATCCAAAATTATACAACTAGACTCATGGTCAGAGATGTTTACATAAAACTCAAATGTTTTCAAGGCACCTTTCATCTGCAGTTATAAAGTTAGTGTTTATGAACCAAGCAGCATGCCTATGGTCTGTAGCACATCCACAGTCCATAAACAGCACTACACACTTTGTGATTGGTGCTTGACCCAGAGCTAAGATGAACATCTGAAGTGAGAAGGAAAACAATTTAAGCCTTAACCCTGACTCTAAGGGTTAATTAACTGTGCCTAACTGTGGGAAATAAAGACTACAACTACTTAAACTGTATGCAAATTCAACTAAAGAACTGCAATAATGTGCAGAAGCCTGCACATTATTAGTGATTGTACCACAATTGTAAACCAATGAATATGAAAACAAATGTATAAAATGCAAGAATATTTTACTATTTTTTAATTTGAATTCTTCTGTTGTCAAGGTGCTTTTCTGATCCCATACTTCATCTTCCTGTTTGGAGGAGGGCTACCTGTGTTCTTTCTGGAGGTCGCTCTGGGACAGTACACCTCTGAGGGGGGCATCACCTGCTGGGCAAAGATCTGCCCCATTTTCACTGGTCAGTCTATAGATTTCACACATGTGTTTACATCCCTGTTGTGATTAGTTGTCCAGTTGTAGACCAGGGGAATTTGTGGAGGACCAGTGCAGGCTGCATAGTTAAGTGGGATGCTCAGGACAGGAAAAGTCAACACCTCTCAACACATCTCAGCAATGTACCATTTATGTTAAATAGCAACAGAGCAAAGGTTGGACTGTTTTTTTAGTCAATATATTAATATGCAAGACACATGTAACTCTAAATGGAAAAAAACAGAGTAGCTGAGACATGGAATCAGGAAAGTCAAATGGTTAAATGAGTACGGAAGGAAAGTGTTGAATAGTGCTAAAATATTTCTGTTTTGTTTTTACAACAGTAAAACTGCTTTAATGACACACTGATTAGTGCACACCACCAATGACAATAAAGCATTCACATGAAGAGGCTATGTGGATGAATCGTTTTGCCCAAGAGCACAAGCACTATTGCTTGAGCACTGTTGTACTTCAACACTAAAAGGGCACAACATAAGATCACCTAAACGTAGTCACAAATGGAGAATGGTCACTGCATGACCCTGGTGTGAAAGCTTGTGTTGCTGCCAGCAGCAGATTGTTGCTGTCTTCACCTGCATCACCACTGGCCCAGGCCTGTGCAGAGGGACCACACCCACAGCAGCTGTCTCTCAGCCAGACTCCAGGTCACATGAGACATGTCCCATAAAAGAGCGGATATGGCGGGAACAGCTGAATACAAGAGTCACTTGGTGGTCTCCTCTTTAATGTTTCCATGGAGCCCCAAGTCTGTCCCAGGACACGGCTGAGGGTCTAAAATCGTCATTTACATACATTCAACACCAACATCTACTAATCATATTTATGCTGATGGCATGAACTTTAACCAGAAGTAACCTACTCCCAACTAGATTAATGATGTGAAATGCAACAAAAGAGACCCTAACCAAGTTTAAGATCAGCTCTGAACAGGATTTTTGTCTACACCATTACTATGTCTAACTGTCTATACCAGGACTAACCACTCATGCAGCAATTATGTTCCCCATACCACATTTACAGTGTCACCAGTGCTGCAATTACAACAAATTCTCCAGTGCTCCTTGAAACCAAACTTCTCTTCATAATCTTCCCAAGTTTACGTGGAGAATGTCGGAATGAGGTGCTGGTTAGAGATAAAGAGTTTTAAATAGTCCTGAGTAGTGGTGCACAAGTAGTGGGGATTTCTGTGTGCAGGTTCATTACAAAGCCATCTAAAAATAGGACAAAAACAGAAAGACTACTTCATCACATGGGCTCAGGTCGGACATGTTAAACCTTTTTAGGACAATGAAGAGCTGATAAAGGTCAAGTGCCTGAGTGTCCTTAACACCTGCACTGATAACACATGGGAGCTCAACACGTGTCAGCAGTAATATGAGATCTGCTTGTGAATGAGATTTGAATTTGTGTTCGTAACAGGGTCATGTAGAGTGCATTAATACAAACATTTTAAGACCAAAATGACAAGACTCAGTGAAGCAGTTACAGAGAGAGGCTTGACAATTTTTCAGTGTAACTGGAGTCTATGGAGATGGCAGCGCCCCCATTGGTACTTCCTATTTCAAACGTGGTGGCTATTGGGTTAGCAATGTCCATTTTTTTATACAGTCTATGGTTGGAACTGATAGTATGGGGGACCCTCACTGCAATGTTTGCAACTTCTGCTTTTGAGAGGCTTAACTTGGCGTACTGTACTTTTTGAATGTTTTATATTTAAACCTTGAATTTTAACTGAACTTATTTTCTTTCTCTGTAGGTATTGGCTATGCATCCATCGTGATCGTCTCCCTCTTGAACATCTACTACATAGTTATCTTGGCCTGGGGCTTGTACTACCTGCTGCAGTGCTTTCAGCCTGAGCTGCCCTGGGCCAAGTGCAAGCAGCCCTGGAACACTGAAAACTGCATCGAGGACACTATCCGCAAGAACAAGACCCTTTGGCTGGCCACCAACATGACTAATTTTACCTCTCCTGTCACCGAGTTCTGGGAGTGAGTTTTCTCTCATGCATGATTGAGACACACTATTTTAACACACTGTTTATTGAGCTACGGTAAATAATTTAGTAATAGTAAGTACGTTTTGAAAAGGACATTGAAAACAAACCAGAAGTGTGCCTAGACTAGGCAACAGAATATGTGAATATTGTATTTATATTATAATGAACTGTATTGAAACAGTGTAAAAGACATGACTATTTGGCCTACATGCTGATGTGTAATTTATACGTCGTACCACCTGAGATCTCGTCAGATCTTGGAAGTTAAGCAATGTTGGACCTAGTTAGCACTTGGATGAGACGCCACTGGAAACACCAGCTGCCACAGTGGACTTGCTCTTGCACTTGCTCTATGGCATATCGCTGTTGTGTCCTTAGGCCAGACACTTTCACTCACCTTGCCTAATTTGATGAGTAGTGGTCGGAGGGGCCCATGGCGCAGCCTCATGCCATCAACCAGGCCAGGGCAGTTGTGGCTACATTTGTAGCTTTTCACAATGAAGTATGGAGTGAATGAATAATGCCCTGTAAAACACTGGATGTTTTGAAAAACAGTGCAATATTATTATAATGTTGTATTTTGAGATTGAAAATCTGAATGTGTTGAGAAAAAAATATTACTGAAATGCAAAGAAAACTTATAAATGTTTTTGTTTTTTTTCCAGGCGAAATGTGTTGAGCATTTCGAGTGGGATTGAAGATGTGGGGACTCTGAAGTGGGACTTGGCCCTGTGTCTATTAGCTGTGTGGGTTATCTGCTTCTTCTGCATCTGGAAAGGAGTCAAATCCACTGGGAAAGTAAGTCCTGGCTGGACACATCCGGTCTGCATTGTCCTGTTCTGATAAAACACCAGAGAAACTGCTTGGCCGAGCTGATTTGTTTGATTTGGGGGTTGCTGTAAGATGTGACTTTTTGGCTAGACTCGCTGTCTGCTTAGTGACTCTTGAGAGGAGCTCTTTCTCTGTTTTCATTGAGGGACAAAAACTCAACCCATAATGGAGTTCTCTTTCAAACATTTTACTAGTTTGTTGAAGGTTCAATTAAAACTAGTAAACCATACCTAAGCACATTTATCTAGAAATTCCTCATTTAATATAGCTCTAATAGAACATTATTGATTAACTTTTCATCAATAAGAACAGAGCCACATTTTCTAGATAATCTTGGGTTTCAGTTGCAGGATGTTCTGAAGATGTTTGGCCATTCAAAAATGATCCAAACTTTTGAGTCTGAAATCTCTTCTCTTGCTTCTGGTTGCTCCAAATGGGGCCTCAATGACTCTCATCCCTTTCTTGAATCGATTTTTTTCTTTCTTTTTTTTTTCTTTATAAATTCACAAGAAATGAATGCTAACTGATGTACGAAACTACATTTATTCAAGCTGTATTACTCATACCACATTTTCAGTTACGGAGATACAGTATTTCTCACAATATTAAAAATAGAAAAATAGAGAAGCTGAGTCAGGTCTTTAGTCACATGTGTATGTTGTTCCTCTGTGGTTTTAGGTTGTTTACTTCACTGCAACATTCCCTTTTGTGATGTTGATTGTGCTCCTGGTGCGAGGGGTCACTCTGCCTGGAGCTTCTGAGGGGATCAAGTTTTACCTTTATCCTGATCTGAGCCGACTGCAGGACCCAGAGGTACAGCGATAAACTTAAAATGTGCAGTGACATTTGAACACTTCGAATATTTAGAAGGTTTCAGTAGTTTATTTCTGTAGTGATATATAGCAAGTGTCAAACATGAGTTAACATTGGGGCATGCAATCATAATGTATAACAAAAATGTATGAATGTCAAACATGCATCTAGGACCTCCAGGCTCCCCAACCTTCAAAAGTACTTGACACAATATCAATTCAGAATTCAATTTCAGGACATAATAAATACAAAAAATATGACAAAAGTACCCAATATGAGGGGGGTCATCATCTGAAATCTCACTAACAACTGATTATTTCACTTTATGTGCAGTAGAATAAGGCTTAATCAGACACTTAATCAAGTGCTAAATATATGGAATATATAAATATGCATTTAGGTTAAAAATAAAAGTATAAAAAATAAGTAAAAGAATATACAGGCTATGAGGATGGAAAACAACCAAATCAACCTCCTTTATGGTTAGAGAAAATTCATATTCACTCTACGCTGCATGATGTCTTTATTTTAGGTGTGGATAGACGCAGGGACACAGATTTTCTTCTCGTACGCCATCTGTCTGGGAGCTATGACATCCCTGGGAAGCTACAACAAGTACAAATATAACTGCTACAGGTGAGGTTGGTGTGGGGGGGCGTGGGGGCTGTTGTAGTGACCACAGCTCAGTTCAGACAGCGTTTGCAGCCCAGAACTAAAGTGGGGACTGTGGTGACCTGTTCCTGTGTGTTCATTAACAACCTCCATGACATATGTGTGACTCAGGGACTGTTTGCTGCTGGGAGGCCTCAACAGCGGTACCAGCTTTGTGTCTGGCTTCGCAATATTTTCCGTCCTTGGATTCATGGCACAAGAGCAAGGGGTGGACATTGCCGATGTGGCAGAGTCAGGTACGAGGTGACGGCAGCAGTGATGGTGGGTGCTGCTGCCGAGACCATTGGAAACTCAAAACTGGTCTAAAAAATAAGAAATAGATCAAAATGTAAAGTATCGGCAAATGCACACTCCTTGAATGAAAGCCATAAAGATTTGACTTGTAGCTCTCTGGGAATGGGACTCATTACATTGTACTGGTGACTTCCACAATACTGTTAAACTACGTTTATAAAATTGCGTGTTTTCCACAGCGATATTTGTGTTTATTATTTTTAAGCCCACTTTGTTCAGAGCCATGGACCTGAGCTGGACTCTTTTGATTCTGTTTCTGCTTCATCACTTTCTGTGGATTTGAAGCTGCATCTTCTCTTGGCATGCTCGCACTGTCCAGTCTTTAAAAATTAAAATAATACATAAACATTTTGACCATTATGGTTGAAATTCTCTAAATATTTAACTTCAGTCTGTGTTGACTGTGCCTGTGGTCACTGTATTTCATTGATCCACAGTTATGCATTGCTGAATTCATTCTGCCACTGTCTGGCAAAGTATTGAACATCTGAGCAACAGGCTTGTTCTCAAGTACTCACTCAAAGATGTGCTTGCTAAGATTGTACATAATGTTTCTGGCTTGGCAAGACTCAACTAGACTAGAACTTAAAATATATAGTTGACTTCGTCCAAGCTGACAGTAGATGAAATAATTAATTTTGCTTTGTCCTCCTCTCCTCCCCTCCCTGTTTGTTCTTCTGCAGGTCCTGGTTTGGCTTTTATTGCATACCCAAAAGCTGTGACCATGATGCCTATGCCAACGCTGTGGGCCATCCTGTTCTTTATCATGCTGCTGCTCCTGGGCCTCGACAGCCAGGTGAGGGCACATGTTCATATCTCCACTGCTGGTGTATTTATCTAAGTGTCAGAGAGGAGGTGCCGCTTGTTCCATGGGGGTATTTACCACATGTGGATTAGTGCTGTTTAAAAGCTGAAAGATGCTCTTGTCTTTAATTGCCTATTTATTATAGATCAGTTATTACAATCATGGTGAACATTCAAGCATTAACCCATGGTCAGACAGCTCTGATTGAGACGAGATAGAACCACAGACAAAACACCAGAGTAAGCCCCAGGGATTCTCTGGAGAGCTCAGATTTCCTGCTCCTAATGTAATTAAACCCCAACAGCCTCCTGCACATGAGCGACTGGGGGTCAAAACATATAAATACTCGAGTTGTTTTCTGAAGAGGAACTGTGTCAGTGATGTGTGTGGGCTTTTCTATAAATCTTTATGAACATATGTGCACTATGCTATTTTTTGTTCTGAAGGCAGTAGAATGTAGAATGTGCCCGCCTCTGTAACATACAGAGATGCATGTTCTCAGAGAATAAACATGAGCCTGTTCTGACTTTATGAACACTGCGTCACACATGTGCACAGTGAACCACTGTTGCTTTCTTCTGGTATCACTTGATTGCAATGGGCCGTTTAAGCAGATTCTGGTCTCTTTGGAAGAGAACAAAGCTCTCTTTCTGTGATCGCTGGCCTGTAGATGTAAACACAGAGTGCAAACACAAATGCATTGATTTCTTTCACAAACTAAATACTTTTACTTTGACCCACAGTTTGTTGAAGTGGAAGGACAGATCACCTCGATAGTGGATCTGTATCCGTCTTTCCTAAGGAAGGGTTACCGAAGAGAAATCTTCATAGCTGTGCTGTGTTTCATAAGCTATCTCCTGGGACTTGCAATGGTTACAAAGGTAAGTCAGTTTCTTGGCTCTATATAGAACAGAAAACGTATGCAGTGCACAAGCTACACCAAGCTCATTGTCCTGTTGTCCTACCCAAATAAGGCCTTTGGAGTGATCCGGTATGTGCTTTTCCATTTCACCGTAAACGTTAAAAGTCTGCACCTGTTGAACTGTGCTTGAGTTGGGAGGTAGCCAGCATTCTCCTGCTCTGAAGTCCTCACAGCTCTCTCCTTTGTCACCTCTGGCCATGTCTTTCTTTTCCAGTCACATATAATGAATCCCCTCTGTGTTTCAGGGTGGCATGTACGTGTTTCAACTGTTTGACTACTACGCAGCCAGCGGTGTGTGCCTTTTGTGGGTCGCATTCTTTGAATGTATTGCTGTAGCCTGGGTTTATGGTAAGTAGAAAGGCCTCATTCAAATTCAAGTCTGTGTAGTTTGTCAAAGTAATGATCCCAAAGAAACACAAACTCTAAACAGTGCTAAACAAAGATGTTTTTGTGGTCCGATACATGTCAAGTAGTAAATAACTTTTAATGTTTTAGTGGGTGTCAGGGGAAGAAAAAATTACATCCTGATAAGCTATCACCCATCAGTAGTAATGTTACTGTCTTATAACATTACTGACCATGGAAATGACAGCATACTTAAAGGTGCACTGTGTAACTTATGCTGGAGAGTCTGTCATCTGCTGATCTCCATGGAGATGTTAAGGCCTTGCCTGGAATGTTCCACAGTATGGTATCAAATTATCCATCTTCCATTAAATCAATTATAGATGCTTGATTGCTAAAAAAAAAAATTACATTGATTGCTTGCCTCTTCACAGATCTGACCAGTATATTGTTGCTGTCAACTGCTAGACATTTTAATGCCTTACTGTGGAATATAAGCAATGGTGTATCCATGGAGACAAGTAGGTGACATCAAAAAGTTACATAGTGCACTGTTAATGATAATTGCATTAACTGTCTTACAGGAGCAGACAATTTCTATGATGCTGTAGAGGATATGATTGGCTACAGACCAAACCCGTGGATGAAGTGGAGTTGGACCTTTATCACTCCTGTCCTCTGCATGGTGAGATAAAACTCTATGTTCCTAAATATAAATATATACAGACTATATATACAGACTAAAAACAGATGAACAAGTTGTACTTATGTCCCCGCCTTTCTTTTAGGGCTGCTTTATCTTCTCACTGGTCAAGTACAAGCCCCTCACCTATAATAAAGTCTACGAGTACCCGGATTGGGCCATTGGTCTGGGCTGGTTTCTGGCCCTCACCTCCATGATCTGCATCCCCCTCGTCATGGTCATCAAAATACTGCAGTCCAATGGGCCGTTGATAGAGGTGAAACTGTCTTTTATAAGGAGGGGGAGAAGTGCATTTAGATCAGATCAGAATTTATTTAACTTTGAATTTGAAAAACACACAAAAAATTGTCCCATCTGGAACAAGGTTTTTTGTCCGCTCTCTAAACATTTGCATATTTGCTGAAATAATAAAAATATTTACAATGGAGCTGGAGATATTGTACACCGCCCTTTTCCATGAGGGCCACTGGTTTGGTACTGATACTGGACAACTGTCTTTGTTTTTTGTTTCATTCTGTTAATGTTACAAAGAATCTAAACTTTAAATGAGTTACAACAAATAATAAGCCTGACTATACTTTTAGATTGTAATTATTTGGGCTCCAGTATCAATTGTCTGTGTTTATTTTTTTGCAGAGGATCAAAGCTGTGGCAGCCCCAGCCAAGTCTGGCGTGAGCTCACGGCCCAAAGAGTACAGCGTGAAGGGCGGAGAACTAACGCAGCCTTTAAACGCCAACGGGAACAATGACCTGATGAAGCCCACCCAAAATGTTGTAGAAACAATGATGTGAGCTCTCTGTGAGAGGAAATGTGCTTTCTTTGTTGTGCTTTGAATAGTTTACTCATATAGAACCTGGTTTGATTTTTATGAAGGAGTTGTGTAATATTGCTTTTTTTTTACCATGTGAATATTATGACGTTTTGATCTCTGTAGTTGGCACTGATCTCAGAGTAGGCAGCATCCTCATATAGATCATCTGTCTGTTTGTTTACTATGTTCATTTAAAGATAAATTTTTAGTTTAGCTTTTTTTGTTGGTAAAAAATTTGCACTTGTCACCAGTCCCTTTACTAACAATATGAATGTAGTCATGGCCTGAACTCAAAGTGATAGCAGTATTGTTGCCTATAATGACTAATCTCTTCAGTCAGACTTTATAGAGAGAGCTTTTCACATGCATCACCTTGAGAAGAATCAGTGGAAAAGCTAAAAAGGGAAAAGTGTAAGATCAGGGATGTAACTCAGAAGGGAAGTTTTTAGAGTATTTGTTTTGCCGCTGTGATGACTGAAGCCAGCCCCAGTGCTTTTATCAATGTAATGTCTCTGCACTTTATGTGTCTTTTCACTTTTATTATAGTGTTTGCTGCAAACTATTGCTCAATCTGCAATGCAATAAAGGAGGATTTAGATTAGCTCTAAATGTTTTGCTATGGCAAAGTTCATAGTTAGTTCACAGTTTATGAAATACATTGTGTATTTCTAGTACAATGTGAACATAAGATTTGAACTCTGATGTAGTTTATAGGGTTTGTTTGAACAACACTGGGCTAAAGTTTAAAATGTTGCTGTCTTCACTGACCTCAGATTAATGCAGGATGTAGTTTCAGTTGTTTTGCTGTACAGAATTTAACCACATATGCCTTTTTGTAACAATTTTATACTGTACATGAGAAAGAATGCAACAATTAATACTTGTATTGTGCTGAAACAATAATGTTTTAAATGTTGAGCCTGGATTACATTTTTAGTGTGCAATATTCATTCAAACAATTGCATTTTGGTAATTTAAATCATGTTTGCAAAATAACAAAACAAACAAATAAAAATAAAAAAAAAATCATAGGAAATTTCTAATTTGTAAAAATGTGTACCAAAGTAATTTGTCTCTCTCTTGTCCCTGATTTAATATGCATAATGCTTAATTTTTACACATCACAAAATAAAAATATTTTTCTGCCGTTGACATGTTTCTCGTTTTAGTGCAGTATTTGAGCAGAATCAGATTTACACCACCTCTTCCTGACCCACACATCTCTGCTTATGGTAAAAGCCCATAGGCCTATGTGGCTACACCGGCCTGATTATAAGTTTATAAGTCCCTACGTTTGTATGCACGTAATAAAGTAGCAGTATTATAAAGTATTCTGTGTTTATAAACACACATAAAACAGTAAGGATTTATGGCGTCAAGTTGTTGCTGTCCGGACACACGAGCCCACAGAGCTATGGCTTTACAAAGCGGCCGCACTGATCATGTCTCTTGCGTGGAAGTATCACTACAGCCACTATTGATTACACGCCTCAAATAGCCTGATATATAGACATCTAAGCGAGCCTTTGAAGTGGCTCACGTCTGTGCCGGAGAGACTCAGTGACAGCTCGGCCTGGACTCACGGGCCCGTCCCTCCAGCGCCGGTGTAACGGCCCGGAGCAGGTGGACATTCATTTGGCTCGCGTTAAACTTGACTTATTTGGACATGGTCTGGGCTCTGTCCTGATCCCTCCCAACACCCTCCAAGTTTATTTTGACGTCACTCGAGTGGGAAATAAACGTGTTTTAAATGCCGTGAGTGGCAAATGATTATGGAAAATTAAGGTGGTCGTGAGTTCGATCCCCAGGCTGTCACATGAAGGGTTCTCTGTCCATTGTTGAAACAGGAACTTCTTAGGAGAATGAGTAAATGAGCAGAAGAGTCCATTACTCAAGTAATGATTTGTAGTAGCCCAAATACAGTTTCAGCCAAAACAGAACGGACCAAAGCTGTTCTAGCAGCAGCACCCTACTTTTAGTATTATAAACTTTAGTTATGCTACTTGATGACATTTGTGTTAAATGGTCTCTCACATCCACTTATACATTTGAGGTTCAATTTTCTCCTCTGAAAATAATCACAGACTATGGTCTCATACTTTAATTGCATAAAACATTGAGACAATAATTTAACAAACAAGACCATATAATAGCTGATAATTAGAATTCATGATCAGAAACCAAAATGTTGAGAAAAAAGCTATTGGAAAAATAAATGCAGTGTTAGGGTGGAGCAAAGTATGTTTGGCTCTTGTGATTGCAGCTGCAGAAATGATATTATAAAGTGCATCATGTTTATGAAATCATGAGTCCCCCTCTGTAAACAGAGGGGTGTGTGAATCGGGATCTGCTCTGTGACCCCCCCATAAGGACAAATAGTGAGCATGCATAACATGCTTGGAGCCACAGTAAACGACAGGAGCCAAATAATGCTTAAAACATACAGTGTACAACAAGCCAAAGGAAAAGCCCGGAAGGCAGACATATGTGATTAACAAAAATGTAAGTGATGCAAAACTTTAAAACACTTGAAATTGTAACTTTTAGTTCAAATGGGCTGAGCAGAAAACCCAAAATGTGAAGTTTGTGCAGAAACATAAATTAATTGGTTTTCTAGGGGCATTCACAGAACCCTAAACAATGTGGGACATTTTATTTTAAAGGGCACACATTCCTGGTTTTGTAAGGGTACAATTGAGTGGCTTTAAAATACAGTTAATGCTATGTGCCAGGCACCTATAAGAAATTGTCCAGTGGAAACCAGGGCAGTGAGCCAATGACCAAAATAACTCGACACTAAGGCAGATCCTGAAAAATCCAACTCAGTGTTTGATGTGAGCAATAAGCAAAATCTGCAAAAACCATGTGAACTGAAAGATGGATAAGCTAATAAAAAGTGTGTAGTGTTCTAATGCTTTGGGGAGTTCAGGCGTGCACATCCTGGCCGAGTCAGAAGCACTGACTCCCTTGTTATATAACCTTATTCATGTGGTGGCTTTGCCTTTGAAACATGGGGGGGGTGGACTGCCCTACAGCTGCTCGTGTGTCTAAAACAGGCAGGATTCGACACACATGCAGTTTGTGAGGTTTCAAGGCGGCGTGTCTTCTGTATAGGGGACAGATATAAATAGATCTGCCTATATGTTATATAAAAAAGGTGATCTGAGGTAATAATGAGGTGTGAAGATGGGTGTTTTTTGAAATACAGTGAAAGCAGTGAGGCAGTGTGTTGTGTCTATAGTGAATATCTAAAGAAATATATAGTGTTGAGGGTCATTTAAAGTGTCGATAAACCTTGTTTAATTGGCAATAGTGAGTAAATGTATTTGCAAACATGTGGTGTCCCCAGACAAGACAGGTGATCTCCAGATCCTAACACAGCAATGAGGTTTGGTAGATATGGGCAGTTTTAAGGTTGAAATAAATTCAGTATACCTGTATGAAAGCCTGAAGTGAAAATACTAATGCAGCTTGTGGCTGTATTAAACAAAATAATGGTCTGTTAAAACATTAAAAGTCTTTGACTTTTCAGAGGGCAATGCTGTTGGTCCTAGGCTCAGAATCGAATAATGAGTTAGTGCAGTTGTAGTTGTCCAACAGCCCAGAGTGCCCCACTGCCACAGGATTCCTGCTAATGACCAAGTCCAACCTCTGCCCAGACTCCAGAATGAGAGGCACGGTCAGACAGCAATCCAAATCCCTGGTCCGAACACGATTCACCTGGAGTACACAACCAGAAATTACCAGTCCATTAAAAAAGTCTTCACTATATTTGTGTGTATTTATAAATCTGTGTTATTAGTTATTTTGAACTTCTGATGTCACACCTGGAGGATGCGGTCATAGGGCTTTAGTCCTCCCTGATCAGCTGGACCCTCCGGACGGATCATGTTCACATAAACCCCCTTCTCCAGAAGTCCATCGGAAACACTGAAGCCAAAGTCGTGGCTCTCTGAATCTTTCCTTATTGTTACCTTAAGATGGAAGATACCAGAATACTCTGTTTATAAAAGCTTTTTACATCAGCTGTAAACATCATACTCTGATGACCTTCTGTGATAGGAACAGAATGTATGAAGTCAAAACAGCATATTTTCCACTGTCAAGCATCTCGATATGCTTCATTGCACTTAATACAGCAGAGGTAAGCAATGGGGTTTTGACTTTCACATGAGGTAATGTGCTATGGCACACGTACAAGTAGACAATATATTTGCATACAAAACTGGGCCCAAATTTTATGTTTGATTACATTTATATACAGCAGTTATAGAAAATATGTAATTGCGTGTCTTTTCACAACAGTATAATGTGTTAGTCCTGAACTGACATTTATTTCCACTGGGCCGCGTTACAGTTCAGCAGAGACCTGCCGCTCTGAACACACACATCCCTGTGGACTGGGCAGGTTATCTCATTTGCACAAGACTGCCAGACCATCTGAACACATTTAATTGTTTAATAAAGTTTTAAAGGCCTATATCATGATGACACTACCTTGAGTACTTCAAGAGCTGAAGCAGCTAGACCATTAGATTTGTCCTCCTTGGCGTCCTCCATCTTGGAGATTCTGCTGGGTCCGTTGGACATGTTGAATTTGTTGAGTTTGTTGTTCTTGGACTCCAGGTCTTCCTCCTTTCTAAAGGGAGACTTTTCGGACTGAAACATCGAGTCTTCAAGAGTTTTAGTTTCTTCCAAATACAGACTGAAAGCACTACCTGTCATTGAGGCCTGCAGAAGAGCAGAAAGAAGTAAATGAAGCATTTTTTAAACTATAGCTGAGTGGTGATTGAGATGGCAAATAAGGGGGATCTGTATCAGAATAAGGTATTTCACATGGAGTGCCCTTGTATTCCTTATTGAAAGAGAAAGGCCTATATTTGGCCAGTGCAAGATTGAGGCAGTGTGCAAAAGGCAGTGTATCAGTACAGCAGATGCCTGTAGCGGATTTAACGTCAGATTATATGATTGAGATTATCATAATGCTTCATCTGGTGTGACGTATAAGTATAAACACAGTGCAGATTATGTGTGGCAGAGAGAGAAGGAGGCAAGACTCACCTCCAGATCCCGGAGGATCTCGGACTGGCCACAGGTCTGCAGGTCCTGCAAGGCCTGGGACCAAAAACTTGAATCCTCAGAGTGGTTCAGTTTCCCTTGGCAACGGGGAGGGCTGATAAATCTATGACAACGATGGAACCAAGATTATGAGAGCGACCACGTTGTCTTCATGTGGGCCTCCGAGCACATAGCATGGGGGATGTAGTTTGGTGGGGCTGGGAGATTAAAGCTTTTTTTTCTCTATAGATTAGTAAATAGTTAAACATGTCACCTCAAAAAGAAAATTAGAAATCAAACAAAAATCAGTTTTAATTTACTTAAAAAGGTGACATAAAATAGCAAAAGAATGCTGAAGATGGTTAGTAAAGCAGATGGGAAAGTGAATACCTGAGAAAGAAAGAAAAAAGGACAGTTGGAAACGCACAAACACAAAGTGCACAAAGCACATGACACTAAATGAAAAAAGATTCAGATTGTGCTTAGAATTTCAGCAAGAATAGACCAACAACAGGAAATGAAGGGCTGTGAAAGCTGAATCTCAAATTAAACCATGGTCATTCAATCAGTTCAGTACAAAAATTAACAATTAACAACAGAGATTAAATCGCCTCATCAGCTGCAGGTCTCAGCTAATGACCAACTACAACCACAACTAAATCTTTACATTGGCTGTATCTTAAGATTTTTTTTACATTTTGCTTTTATTTGAACTAAAAATAGATAGTATTGGTATTTGAGATACACCTTTGTTTACAAAGACAACACAAAAACACTAAACTGGAGGATCAGCACAGATGAACTCTTACCCTGGTACTTTGTCCCACTCATCTTCAGTAAACCTTGCGTCAAATAACATGGTGTGATGGGACAGGCCAACAGAGTTGGAGCCTGATTGACTCCTGTGCTTTGATTGTTGCCAGTCACTGGCATTTAGCAAGAAGTCAGACGGTTTGTGAAGATATGTACCTAGCAAAGGTAAAAAGTAACTAAAACAGTAAGCATGATGTAGGAAATAAATGCAATTAAGCATATACCAATTTCAGAAAAACATCCTGTATAAAATTGTTTATATTAGCTGATATGCAATATAAGAATTTTACCTAACTGTATTGCTCTAATTACACAGCTTTAACATGTATTACTATATTCAGTATTGTCTTTTGGTGTTGCATGTCTGTACCTTGATTGTTGTAGCCTGTGTCAAAGCCTGACCCGTCCCAGGAGCTCATGGCCGAGTCCACGCTGGGCACTGTGGCAGAGTAGGCCTCTGACAGTTTACTGGTTTTATGGGAGTCTGTAAGCTCGTCATCCAGATCACACAGATATCCACCTTCTCTGTACAGCAAAGGCCTAGTATCAGAATCTAAGCATAAAAGAGAAGAGATTTTACACAGTTTATGACAATTTTAATGGCTGATCAATGCTTGGTGGTAGATTAGCAGAACATGAGTAGGACATCTTTTAAATTGATTCTATTTGATGGAGGTGATTAGAGAAATAGATCTCAAACTGGCTTACTGTGAGGTAACACTTGATAATAACTACTACACTATTTATAGTCATAATAAAGCACAAAGAAAGTCAAAATGAAGAGATAATTTATTAGGCTTAGCACCTACTTAATTAAGGTTAAGAAATACCGTTACAACTTGTTGGGTGGGCAACCTTTTGAGGGCCAGCCTGCAATGCTTCTGAGCCCCATCCCCAGTGGTCCCCGGAGCCCACTCTGGGAACCACAGAGTTACAGTATTAAGCCTGGATCACTCTTAACCAAGTATATGTTCATTGTGAATTAAGACTTTATTCAAGCTTTATTAAGGCATATTATAAGTGTTACCAGATGTATTTGCTAATTATAGCATGCATCATATTGAAGTTTTAGTATTTACTTTGTAAACAACAACATGGTCCACACATGATGTGGACGTATATTTACAGTTGGCATTGCCCCCCCCCCCCCGACCTTAAATCACTCACAGTCTGTTTGCTTCTTGATCTTGAGCGTGACCGACTCTCCCGCCATCTGCAGGAGGTGGATGGCTTCACTAAGAGGTTTCCCTTTGAGACTGACTCCATTGATGGCCAGCACCCTGTCACCTATATGGATGGCCCCTGTTCTGAAAGGATAAAGAGAAAAGGCAGCAAAATGTAGGTTACATAAGACAGACAGGGGCTCTTTGGTGGCCTCAGTTATTGCTCAACATGTCAGCGCAGTGGTAGAACAATAAAACAATGAAAATGAGCCGGCCATAGTAAATCCTCTCACTAAAAAGAGTCGTGCCTTACATGTTGACTTCTTCACCTCTCCCACAGCTCCGGCTCACCTCTCTGCCAGGCCCTTCTTGGTCAGGCCTGAAATGACGATAGGGTCAAAAGGCTCCTCAGTGCCTGAAATGGTGATGCCCAGTGGTCCATTATACCTCTTCAGCTCAACAGTGTAGATTATAGAGCCTGACATTTCCAACTCATCTAGAAAAGAAGAAACATTCAAATGTTTAATGTTCAACTCTTTGTATATGCTCCAATGTAGTTGCAATGCAGCCAAATAATATTACTGAAAAAATATTTCAGTAAAACCATTAGTGTTTTTTGTTTGTTTTTTATTCAGTTTTCAAAAATAAAACCAAAACAAAAAATGAGGTTTAAAAAGTAAACCACTTAAAAGGAAGTACTGAAACATAAAAATAAAAGCTTAGGGATAAAAGATTTTAAAGGACAGCAGGTGGAAATGAGTTTCTTAGGCTAGAATCAGGTACTAGCTGTATTATGTGACTGTAGTCATCACCTTTGAAACACAAAACAGATTAGGAAAAAGAAATTTAATATGTACCAATATTATCCTCGTCCTTCTGTATCCGTAGTTTGACCATATCTTCAGCCTGGTTCAGGACATGCATGGCGTCCTCCATTGTGCAGTGCTCTAGACGAACACTGTCTATGGCCAGCAGCCGGTCCCCCGGCTCCAAAGTGCCTGTTCTACACACAAGAGACACTGGATCAGAACCAGACGTTAATGTGCTCATTAGGGATGGGCTTTCTCTTTGATACAGTTTATTATCTATAGAAATTAGAAGTAGCAACTTAATTAAAATTAAGACTTGCCAAAAGGTAATTTAAGGCAAACTTTTATGACTAGATTTGAATAATAATTATAAATAAAAATACTAATAAAATGTAAATTCTTGTGAGCAGGGCATCAAACTTGTCTGTCAGTGCCTGAATCTCTTTAGCTCCTGTAAATCCCTTTGGGAACTTTAGAGGTGACCATCTCCTCAGCCTTGAGCCTGTGGTGAAATGTGGTTGCTCCACTGCTCTAGTTTTCATAATGTAATCCAATTAGGCTTGTATTGCAGTGTGGTTTCCTTATTTAGAATGTGATGCGATTCAGTGATGAGACATAACATTTGTGTCCTTGCTGACAGCACCAAGCACTTAGTCAACAAATCAACAATTGTTATGATAAACATATTTACTGACAATAAATAGTCTACTACAGAGAGGTGCTGAGAAAGTACGATCTCAGATGACCAGTAAACATTCCATTAAGTAATAAAGTTATGTTAGAGAAAAAAGATGGCATACCTGTGTGCTATACTTCCTTTCTTTATTTCAGAGATGATGAGAGGCTTCCCAGTTTTTTTACTGGCTGCAAAGGAAGGGAAGTGATCAGAATGTGACAAAGATTAATAACAGAGGCTGGTCTGAGTCTGCATTATTCTGAGTTAATGAGCTCTGGTGGTTTGAGGCTTGAGTTTATGGATCACAGAACATTGATTTAAACTGCATTAGTGCAGCTCAGTAGATTTGTGTTGAACAATAGCGCCCTCTGCTGGATACTAATAACCCTACTTACCACTGATGGTAATGCCAAGTTCTACCCCCCGTCTCTTAGGAAGTTTCACATGGAAAGTGCCACTGCTGGGTACAACAGATTCTAGTGGAAAAATAAAACAAACAAACAGTCAAAAATGCCCTATGCAATACAACATGATGTGATAAAATGCAACACCTGCAATGTCAAACTCGATCTCCAATGTGACCTTATTGGCCAAAGCAGAGTCTCTGAGGAGCTGGTGTGCCTCTTCCAAAGTACCATCTTCAGTAGGAATCCCATTTATGGATAGAAGTCTGTCTCCGACCTGCAGAAGCCCACACCTGAATACAAGAATATTAAAAGGTCCTTTATTACACAAAATTGACACAATTTGCGTGTTGGGTTTTGTTTCATTCATACATGTCTGAGTAATCTTGCATTAGTCTGTCTACATCTCCAAAGCTCAATGCTCTGTTTCACCTTGTGATGTCATGAAGCAGTAGTTTTCAAGTTAACAGCTCCTTTTAGTTTTGTTCAGTAGAGATTGAGGCTGAAATTATACAAATGATTGTAGTGCAGGTGTATGGAGTTTAAAAACACAATGGAGCACTTCCTGTATTATATTAATTCCTGTAACATCAAAAGGAGTTTTTTGTTTGAGAGAACTGCCTAAATAATGCAGGGTTTGTGTGCAAATGAAACAAAGCACAATTCAGTTTTTGATGAGGAAACAACATAACAAACCAGAAAATAGAGTAATATGGACCCTTTAAATTAACATTTACCATAGCTAAGTGGTTCTCAGATGTGTACAGGTTCCACATTGACTATTGTGAACACAGCTATGGCCTTTGTGTGCATGAATTAAAACCACATGAAACATACTCAAATTGAAAACCATTACCACACATGTGACACATCTTTTTTCATTCTCACCATGTCTTGACAAGGTGTTAAGATTGTTGACATTTCATGAAATTTTTACAGACACCGTGTCAAGTGCTTCATCTCTGTGTACCACATGTAGAAATTTGACCTCTGGGTATTCCACCAACACACACAAAACACTGAAAATTTAGTTTAGATTGAAGGGTTATATCTAGTGTAGCACATTTAACAAGGCCTCCAATTATGGACAACTAGCTACAAAAACCATGTCAGCTAATGTTAATTCACTTCTGCTGCAATAATTACCCTGGAGTACAGGCCAAGACACCAATATCACAGTATTGTGTGCAAGTCACTGCTGCCCCCTACAGCTCGAACCCTGAACAAAAACCCACCTGGCCACTTATCTTGCAGGACAAGAACAGGCTCCAAGTCCATAAAGAGATGTTAGACTGAATGTTGAAGCATAGATCAGTACACTACACGATGCTGTATCAATCATATATTATAGCACAATAATCATCTAAAGCACAGGTGTCAAACATGCGGCCCGGGGGCCAGATCCGGCCCTCCAAGACCTTTATTCTGGCCCTCGGCTGATTTTCTACTAAAATATTTGAATTCTATTTTCTATTAAAATATTGGTAATTTTCTGCGGTGTTTATCACAGCAGCGTCTCCAGCGTCTCTGTACGTGGCCCCTCCCACCAGAGCAGCACAAATGAAGACTTGTTTCTTTCCAAACGCTCTTAAAGGACGATCGTTTTGACTGTTGACCGTGACACCATCAGCAAAATGTCAAAAATGAGAAAAGCGGACGCCAAGTGCAGGATTTTACAAGAAAAATGGACTTATTCCTATTTGCAAACAAGTTAATGTTAAAACTTTGTGTTGAAATTGTATTTTTCTTAAAGTTTCAGGTTGTTCATAATATTATAATATTTTGTAAAAGAAAGATTCATCAATTAAAAAAGATTTCTGTAATAGATTTGTGTTTCTCTGCACAAATATTTGAACTTATTTTTATTTTTGGGGTTTATATGATATGAGTTTTCTGATCCGGCCCCTTTGGGATCAAAGTAGGTTGGATACGGCCCCCGGACCAAAATGAGTTTGACACCCCTGATCTAAAGCAATACTATACATTGGTGCCAAATAGTGCATTTTACATCTTAAAGGGACAGTTTTGAATTTTGGACATAGGGCCTCATTTTCTAGTTACCCAGAGTGTTGGAGACATGTGGAGATACTCTTTAAAAAAAAAATTCCATCCGGTCCTTGTATTTGCAGAGGTCACTGGTGCTAGGCTAGCGCATGTCAATGGCCATAGTTAGCCTGCCACTAAAAACAGTCTTATTTCACAGTGCACCTGAAGCAAATCTATTATTATGCCAGACTGTCGATGTAAACGTCTGTGTCGAAAGAATAATTTTAGAAGTAAAACTAACCTTGTACTTGAAGGTTTTATGTCTGAGCAGCAGCAGTAAGAGTTGTAGTTCCTGAGCAGCAGCAGCGGATTGATAGAGAAAATAGTCCCTCAACATGTGACAATTCATGTGATCCAAGGTTATTTTTTATTTCAAACATTATTCTATCAACACAGACATTTACATTGACAGTCTGGCATAATAGAGTTGTTTTAGGTGCTTTGTGGAGTGGGTAAGACTGTTTTAAGAAGCAGACTATGGCCAACCTCTGCAAATACAAGGACTGGATGGAATATTTAAAACCTTTACACTCTTCTCGGGGTAACATAGACCCGATGAAACTTTATTTTTTTCCTTCCCGCTCTGTTGGGGTGGGTCAATCAGACCCCAAAATTTATTTTAATTTATTTTTTCGCCAGGGGAGCAAATACATTTTGGATTTGATTGACCCGCCCCAACAGAGCGGGAAGGGAAAAAAAAGTTTCTTCAGGTCTATGTGACCCCGAGGAGAGCGTGAGGGTTATAAAAAGTGTCTCCACACATCTCCAACACTCTGGCTCACTAGGAAATGAGGTCCTATGTCCAAAATTCTGAACTGTCCCTTTAATCTCCAATGCCTAAAAAAATAAGATAAGTCAAAGGTCCTACATTATACAAAATTGACTCTTATGAGCTTTAAGCCATGTTATGTTGTTTCCTCATCAAAACATGTCTGGAGTTGTATTTTGTTTCATTCACACGTGTTTGAATAACCCTTTATTATTTGCCTGTCTACATCTCCAAAGCTGAAAATGTTCTGTTCCACCTTGTGATGTCATGAAGTTAACAGCTCCTTTTGCCTTTAGTTCAGTAAAGATTGGCAATTCCAGGACTGAAATTATTCAGACGATCCTAGTGAGGGTGTATGGAGTTTACAAACACAGTTGAGTACTTCCTGTATTACTACATGACATCACAAGGTGGAACAAGATGTTTTCTGTTTGAGAGAAGAACTCAGCCTATATATGCAGGGTTTGTGATGAGGAAACAAGATTATAACTTAGAACAGAAAATAGTGTAATACGGGCCCTTAAAGTGTCTCCAATGCCTAATCATTTTGATAATCTTGGTGATAATAAGTGGATCCCAAATGTTGTGTTTGACTGAATGCATGATGATGAGTGAGGCACCAGGCTAAATTTAGACTCATTTTGCATGTGTCAGTTGTTCATTGCCAAGCCCAATGATTAGCACAAGCCCCAGATGAAGGTGACTCTCTATGATTTTTGTTTGTGCGTGTGTCTGACTGTGACTACCTTTCGGCTGGGCTGTCGGGCTCAATAAAGCGAATGACTGGGGGAGCGGACAGGGTCTCGGTGGCAAAGACACCACCCTGAAGCTGGATCCCAAAACCTGTGAGCGGATCTCCCCTCAGGACCACCTCACTTGTTTCCACATGAAAGACCTGACCTCCAGGGCCCACGGAGCTGGAGGCTAGGGACACTGTGTGGGAGACAGAGAGACAGACAGACAGTGGCAGATAATGTACAGAGGAGATGGCAGGAGATAGTGGGGAGTAAGGAAAGCTGACATGTGCCCATATAAACAGAAAAGAAAAGTGACCTGGGTCTGTCAAGCGAGTTTAAATCAGGACTCAAAGATGTAGCACAAGAGAAGAGGTGAGAACAGATGGAAAGGTGTGGTTACGAAAGACGCTTGCAAAAACTAAAACGTGGGACCTGCATGACAAGTGACGCGTGAATCAAAAATCAGACACATAAAAATAATCAGATGCTATTATCTACCATCTGATGTGCTGAAATGTGTATAATCTGTAAACCATCAGAAACATTACTTTTTACCCCTGTTTGAAAGTATGTTTAGTCTTTTTGACTTTGTCTTGTTCACTACTGAAATTTTGCTATATATTACTGCAAACGTGGGACCAAGTCGTTGTTTTCCAAGTCTCAAGTAAGTCTCAAGTCTTTTACCTCAAGTTCGAGTCAAGTTCCAAGTCAAACACAGGCAAATCCAAGTCGAGTCTCGAGTCACTGGCCCATAAGTCCAAGTCAAGTCCAAGTAATCCGCTTTGAGCTTCAAGTCATTTCAAGTCTTTAAACCAAAGTGCCAAATATAGCTTAGATTTTTGCAATTTATATAAATTTAAAACTAAAATATACTTTAAAGTCATGGAATATTTATATATGAGTATTTATATAAGAGTTGTAGAAATGCAATTTTTTCCTTTATAAATGTCTTGACAAAATCTTAGTGTGAATCATTACGGGCAGACTAGAATGAATTCAGATTTACAAGTGCTAGATAACACTTATTTTGTCATGTAGTTCTCTGTAGTTCCCTCTGGTTTACTGTAATGTACTATATATTACTGTATAATACTGTGTATTACTGTAGTACATTTGAGGATACCATACCACAGTACTTCAGCTACATCCAAAGTACCAAACAGAGAAGTGGGAGGGACATGTTCCAGTTTGTTCCTGTCAAATTAATTGTAAAGAGAAAAGTATTTCCTAAAAACATATATTGTTTTTAGGAGAAGCATCAAGACTTCTCAAGTCACGGGCCCAAGTCAAGTCAAGTCCCAAGTCATTGACCTTCAAGTCCAAGTTGAGTCCCAAGTCTTAGTCCATTTTATCAAGTCAAGTCTCAAGTCCTAAAAATAGTGACTCAAGTCTGACTCAAGCCCAAGTCACGACTTGCAAGTCCCCACCTCTGTATTACTGTATCTCATATCTACACCAGCTTCATAATTGGCACATGGTTACTCAATGGAAAAAGCAACTCTAGTTACACTGAGGGCAGACTCAAAGAAGCTCATGAAAATATTCACATGCAAAATCATTTACACATTTTATAGCAATGGGGGGAAAGTAAAAACAATATGTAGGAAATGGAAACAGAACTGCCTTTTAAGATAGTGTAGGCTACAATATTATAGTACATGCTGGGGTATTGTGAGACTCACACGAGCTCTTGTGGTCCTTCTTCCTGGTCCTCCTCCGGCCTGTGGAGCTTCGGGGGCTGGTGGGGGCAACAGGAGCACTGGGGCAGGGCAGAGTGTTGCTCCCCTGGCTGCTGAAGCCTGAAGTGACTGTGGAGGAAGGGGAGAAGCCACCACTCACCAGGGCTGGAAGCAGACACACACTTTCTTATAGTATCAGTTCAGAGATGACTGCAGGCAACAGCATAGATATATTTTTTTTTATGATAAATGGTACGTACATAAAAGTGTAAGATCAGGGGTGTTTATGCATTAGTTGTGAAAAGTACTGTCAATGATCATCTGGATCTATTCAGCAGGGGAAGTGAGGGCTGACAAAAATTTGTCAAGGGGTTGTATCTTTACCCCGTTAAAAGAACAATGACCACAAGGAAGTTAATTGATAATTTTTACTAAACCAAATGAAAACAACAGAGCATACTGAATAGAATTTGCACTTCATAACATTTCTAATACTCAAGTATGTAATTTACCTGTTAAAAAGAAACACTGATTTCATTTGTACTGCGTAGGCCAGTCGCTGAATACATTTTGAGGCACAATATATATTGCTACAGAGAAATACTACAATAAACGATAATACTGAAAAAAGTTTATGCACTGATACAAAGCAGGATAATCCCAGTAAACCAACGGTTAAAATTAGTGTCATTAAGTCTCTGAGCTGCAACAAATAAATGGCAGAATGAACTGCTTATTAACCATGACAGTTATTTATTCAACTTTCAACAACTCAAATCTTATATTAGGTAAAAATGACAAAAGTCTCCCCATTGTTCCAAAAAAAAAAAAAACCCTTGATAAATATTGAGCCCCAAAATATATTGCTCCAGTTTTCATATATCAGTCAATATTGTAATTATCGTGACAGGCCTAGTACTGCACCATAAGTGGAAAATTCAGAGATGAGGGCCAAATCAGGACAACCATTTTCCCAACACGTGCAGAGAGCCAGCCCCTGCTCTGGTGTGTAGCCGGTAGCAGTGCTGTCACTTGTGATCACTTACATTTGCAGTGGTCCTGATGGTTGTGTGGGTGGCTGGGGCTGCTCCATGTCTTACTGTGGCTCACATGTGGGGGATGGCAGAAGCTTTGGTCCCAGTGATGGTGGTGATTGCTCTTCTGCACTTTTACTACACGATATAAAAGGGAGAAAGCACACGAATAAGAGACAATGAGATGCTTTACTCTATTAAACACTTACTATAATAAACAAAAATTGCTGAGTGCAAATTTTTACAAGTGCACAATGGAAGGGGGAGAACACAAAATATACACTAAGATTATAAAACAAAATTCAATAAACCAGACCTACAACTTCACCAATGAGGTCAACTTACACAGAAGAAATTAGTCTAAAATATAACATGAACAGCCAAGATTTCTTACATATGTGATAATTACTGGACAAGATTAATTAATACTTATGCTTGATTTACCCTTAGTTTTATGTAAAATGCAAATTGACTTGACAAGCTAAAGACACAAAGTGAAAGCAGTCTCTTACTTCTGCTAGCAAGTTTCCAAAAAGCTGAGTGCACATTGGAGACCATTTTTAAAATGTCATTTTCAAAAGAGCCTTTAGGCGAAATAAAAGCATGAATAAGTCGTCCTCTGGGCATCATGTGTTCATCTGAAGCAGAGACTGCACGGCCGAGACTACACGGCCCACAGACATGGGACCTGATTGGACACAGGTGGAGCTCTGATTGGGACTATGTCTCCAACTCAACCAAAAACTAAGGCAGCTTCTGTCATCCCAAATATTAAGCTTTTTTCCATTTTGGAATTCAGTCTTTTACAGAAAGATTAGTTCACATTTGTTCAATCACAGTATTCAAAACAAAAGCAAAAAATATATAATTAAGACAGTGGTGGAATGTAAAGTAAAAGTAGTAAAGTACTGTACTTAAGTATACATTTTAGGTATATGTACATTACTTAAGTAGATTTTAAAGTGAATACTTTTTTCTTTTGACTTAACTGGATTTGAGACAGATATTTGTACTTTCTACTCCATTACATTTTTGAACAGGACTGAAAAGAACAAGTATTTTTATTACAGTTTGACACCTGCTGAAAAGGCTGAGGGTTTATTTTCAAGTTCATTGTTTGAGCAAATGAAAATATACAAATTAAAACAGATAGGAAAAAATAAATAAATTCAATTGTTTCTGTTGAACAAAATTCAGCAAAATCTGTGTGAAATACTTTTACTTTATTCTGTAAGTATTTTTTAAAACTAATACTTTTACTAGGAGAGTTTTTCATGTGATACTTTTAATTGAGTATTTCTTTGCTCTGGTATCTGTACTTTTGCTTAGATACCAACTTTAGTACTTAAGTACTTCTTCCACCACTGCATAAAGATAAACTAAATCCACCTCTAGTCCACAACATAAACTCATAATTCTGTATAAAGGCATTTGAAGAGCAAGTGCAAGAGAGATTTCACAACCATAATATTTGGGTTATTTTATAATCTTAATAAACATGTCCACAGACAGATTACCTACACCGTCACTGCAAATACACACCTGAATAATTGACAGATTTGCAGAGAGATTTGTCACTACATACAAGTAACATGTGACAGTAATCTCCTTTAATTTTGATGGATTAATCTTTTAGTAGTAGCTCAACTATGCAATGAAAGGGTGAAAAAGTGTGGATAGCTGGAGTCACATCAGTGCGTATATTAGTTGTATTTGCAGGTCAACATGGTAATATTAAATTGCATGAAAAAACATAGATCCTATAAAGCTTATTTGACAGCTTATGCTGAGCTCACCTGAGGCGAGCAGTGAGGAAATGGTGCGTTGGAACATGAACTGCTAATCTCTATGTAGCAGTATCAGTGTTATTAAATCCCTGGAGGAGATTAAACAAATTGCATCTTCTAATCACGTCTTATCTGGAAATAGAAGCTGTAAAAATATAGCAGCCCCAAATCCTGTTCAAAGAAATATTTTTGAATCATTTTGGCAGGAAAAAATGTTATGTTTTTCTCTGTAAATTGGTATAGTTATTTCTATCT
This sequence comes from Boleophthalmus pectinirostris, assembly GCF_026225935.1. Lineage (NCBI taxonomy): Eukaryota > Metazoa > Chordata > Actinopteri > Gobiiformes > Gobiidae > Boleophthalmus > Boleophthalmus pectinirostris. The sequence goes on from NW_026571515.1 coordinate 22,355,190, forward strand.
ATATCACAGGGACAAGACAAAATCACAAGCTATGAAATGAGGTTTGGTCAGCCAAGATAACAAGAGAAAAGGCTATTTGTTATGCACATGTACTGATGCTATCACTAATACATTGCTTCTAATATGAGAACATGTGGTTGTTATATTTTATACTATTTTATTTATGTATCTGGATTGTGTTAAAGTACAGTATAGGTTATTAGTGTATGTGGTGGTACAGTCTATGGGTGGCACAGTGGAGGAAGAAAGAAGGACAAGATCTACTACTACTGTATTTTCTGATGCTTGTTAAAGAACTGAAGCTACAGCTGACCCAGAAATAATTATGTACAATAAACATGATGTCCAGTTTGTGACAGAGGAAGTGTGTGCAGGGGCCCTGAAAACATTAAAATGCACAACATTGATTTACGTGTATAAAAGAACAATGCACTATACAGACACATGCCAACAAATAGAAATAGAAAGTGTAACTGAGTGGTTATTATAGACTAAAATACATATGTTGATGTCAGAAAATAATATTAAATAAATCAAATATTGCATTCCTAACAAGCCATTCTAGTCTTCTAAAGGCCTGG